>NC_092336.1:455247500-455605833 GCF_046630445.1 Rutidosis leptorrhynchoides | reverse complement strand
TATATATAAATACATATATATACATAAACGTATAATTATCGTATGTTATATAGTTCGTGATATCATCGGTCAAATTGAACGGTCAAACGTTGTGTAAAACTCTTTTCGAAGACATAAGTCTCAACACTTTGGATTGCTTGTCATGTTGGTAAGGTTTAATTTATGTAAATATTAATCTTATAAATATAGAATGATCGAAAAAGTGCGGGTCATTACATAATATTTTGTTATCAATTATACCAAGTGTCCTTGTACATAATTTCACCCCTGTTTTAATTATTCTAGTGGCTATTAATCCATTCCCGTGTCCGGTTAAATGAACGATTATTCGTACATATAAATACCCCGCCCATCGTGTCCGATTGAGTGTATATGGTAATTTATAGGGATGCCCAATTGTAAATCTTTATATTAACATTAACAAACTATCATTTAGTTAAACAAATATAAAGCCCATTAATAGCTCATAGTCTAATTTCCACAAGTGTCGTTCTTTTGTCCAAACCCCAATTATGGTACAAAGCCCAATTACCCAATTTTAGTAATTAGCCCAACATCATGATTACTTCGGTTTAAATAAGCATAATAATAAGTTAGCTACGAGACATTAATGTAAAAAGGTTGAACATAACTTACAATGATTAAAAATAGCGTAGCGTTACACGGATAGAATTTCGACTTACACCCTTACAATATTCGCTAACATACCCTTATTATTAGGATTAAAATTAAAATTAAAATATAAATTATATATATATTTTACGTATATATGAGAGAAGAGAAAGATGGATGGATTTGTGGTGCACCAAAGCTCGATTTTTATAGGCATGTGGGCTGGAACTGGGGCTCATGCGATCGCATGGATTTATGCCTTCCAGGCCATGCGATCGCATGGCCAGCTGGGGAGGCTCATATTTGGTTGTTTTCTTCTGCCGACGGTTTTATAAATAATATAATATATTAAATAATTATAAGAATTATTTAAATATTATATTATATTTATGTGCATAGTTGACTTGTAATTTTTAGTCCGTTGCGTCGAGCGTTGAGAGTTGACTCATGTCCCGGTTCCGGATTTTCGAACGTCCTTGCGTATAATTTAATATCTTGTACTTTGCGTTTTGAATCTTGTACTCTTGTAATTTCGAGACGTTTCTTATCAATAATTGGAACCTCTTTGATTGTATTTTGTACTTTTGAGCTTTTTGGTCGTTTGCGTCTTCAATTCGTCGAATCTGTCTTTTGTCTTCACCTTTTATTATTTAAACGAATATCACTTGTAAATAGAACAATTGCAACTAAAAGCTTGTCTTTCTTGAGGAATAATGCTATGAAATATATGTTCGTTTTTAGCATTATCAGCTATGGACACAAGTATTTACTCATTTAATTATACACTGAGTTTAAACCGAAAATCCCTTAACTTTGGTAACTAGTAGCTGCCAGTACATAGGATGTGGACTGTTGGGCACGAATAATTGTATATGGATCCATAGGGCTTGACATCCCCGTCCGAGCTAGTAGCGCTAGCCTTTTAACGGACGTATGTTATTTGAGTTTATGACACATTGGTTTGCGTGTATTAAAACGAATGGGGTAATTATTATTATAGCGTTAAGTTTAGTTACCAGGGTGCTCTGTTATGTAGAATCTATTGATAAACTTTTGATGAAATCTTGTGGTCCATCTTTATATACTTATGACTCGAGCAATTAAACCTATAACTCACCAACATTTGTGTTGACATTTTTAGCATGTTTTATTCTCAGGTTCTTAGACTGCTTCCGCTGTGATGTGCTTGTTGCCTGCATGGAGTCTCTCATGCTTTGTATAAAGTTTATTGCATTCGAAACAAAACTACGTTGTGTAATAAATAATTTGACTGTGATGTCAACCTGTAAAATAATGAAACGACCCGTCCATATTACTATAAATGCAGTACGTTATTCATTGGTCCCATAGCGAGGTATTTGACCTCTATATGATACGTTTTTTGAAAATATTGCATTTGTTTCATAAAAAGCACATCATTATTATACATAATGCATGTTTTAAACAAGTGGGTGATTATTTAAGGAATAATCCCCATATTACATCGGTTTACAAATACTACACACGTGCCATAACAGTCGAATATATTACATGACAAAGGTTTTATTGAATGCAACACTTCATTTAAATAAAAACATGAGACTCCATGCACAGCTTGCTCAGATAATGCAACAGCGAAAGGCTTTCTTAAGGACTTGAGAATACACATGCTTAAACAGTCAACACAAAGGTTGGTGAGATATATAGGTTTAAAGCTAGCATCGATATAAATATAGACCACAAGATTTAATAGTTATAAACATTTCAATAAAGATATTCTATAAGTTGTTGAGCGCTTCGGTAACCATACTTAACAAATAATGTGGCATATCCCCTTTATTATGAAATCTCCCTACACTGTACCAAGTGTAGTAAAAATGAAGTACTATGCAACCGTTTATGATACTAGAGCGACTAGCCCGGTTGGGGTTGTCAAACCCGATAGATCTATCAATAGGATTCGCGCTTACATGTTCTTACAACATGTAAATATTAGTTACCAAGCTATTAGAGAAGATATGCAAGGTGGTAAAACTCAACGTAGAATATATTTTAAGTACTTGTGTCCATAGCGTAAAACATAAAATGTATGTATTCTCATCCCAAAATATTTTTAGAGTTTAAAAATGGGACTATATACTCACGGTAGTAAAAGTATATTAATAATAAGTTTTCAACTTATTAAAAATATGGCCGTTGTCCTTGGATTCACGAACCTATAACAATAATAATGATTCAGATAATAATACGACATATGAATAAAATAAAGCAAGTTCATCGAATACTTATATATTAATTTTTAACATTTTCATGTTAGTAGTCCTTTGTTAGTTGTCCTTTGTTAGTAGTCCTTTGTTAGTAGTACAAATATAGTCCAATAGTCCAACAGTCCAACAATCGGTATGTATATATAATCTTAGAATTACCCCACGGCATATTGTATACGTGATAACCCATGGTACGAGTATTATCTTAGAATTAACTCAGACGTATTGTGTACATGGTGTCTTTAGATTTATCCGAACGTATTGTATACGTATTGTCATGGAACGTGCCAAGATTATTATATATATACAATCTCGGAATTAACCAAGATTATAATATTTTGTTATACTAATGATAACATGTCCAAATATATATAGGATATAGAAAAAGTTAGCAAGGATATGGTTAATATAGTTTTTATAAGAAAAATTTCGTCCATATAAAGTTAATTTTAGCAGATTTTGTTTTGATCGCCAAATATTCATTAGAACTCCGTTTAAAGTGAACCAAATTGCTATGGATTCATTAAGAAGTTAATTTTTCAAAACCAATTCGAAAAGTTCAGCCCAAGTAGTAATTTTTAGAGTTTTGCCCTCTTTTTGTGCCGGTGGTCAGATTTGGAAGAATCCCGGCATCCACCCGATATATGATTTTTGATAAAATACTTTCACCTTGTTTAAAATCATGAAAAAATTACTGGAAGTCTTATTTACATATATTAACATATTTCCAAAGTCTTAGCCTCGAACTCAAAGTCTAAGATAGGTTTTTAATTCCCAACCCAACACAGCCCGCTTTTTACCGAATGGAGATTAAACGATATATGTTAAGTTTCAAGGTGTTCTTCATATGCACAAGTTATAAGTTCTTATATTAACTTAATATAACATCATAATACATATAAATAAGTGGTATTAGAGTTAAGCTAGAAAGATTAGATTAGTTTTTCAAACAAGTTTAGAATCAACTAAACTATGTTCTAGTTTATAAACTTTTATATAGATAGCTATAAACATATGCATTGAACAAGAGTTGAAGTAGAGTTTTTACCTCACGTTTAGAATGTAAAGTTGCTGGAATTAAGTAGTAGAAACAAAGAATGAGAGAGTTCTTCCAAGTGTGTGTGAAAATTGTAAGTAAAATTTGAAAAATGAATGTGTAAAAATGAGTTATAAATGGTGCTTATTTATAGGCTCATAAATTTGGTTTTTAGTGAAAAATATCTAAGATAAGTTAAAAACCATTAGGTCATGCATGACATAATACATCAATAATTGTAGATTACTATTCGTATATACCAATAGTAAATACTTCTAGAAGCTGCGTATAATACGCGTATAAATACCGTATAAATATGTAATTGTAGATTTCTATTGGTATATACCAATAGTAAATACTTCTAGAAGCTGCATATAATACACGTATAAATACCGTATAAATATCGTATAAATACCGTATAAATACGAGTAGAATTCTTGAGCAAATGAACGGAAATACGAATATAGCTATCCCTTATCTCGATTTGTATATTATTAAGTGTATTCAATACTTTTAAGAATGTATTTATACTCATAATACATTGTATGTAAATACATTTTAACATAAGTTAATTACGTCGTTTAAAAAGTAACATATATATTGTCCGAAAACTCTTTAAATTAATAGTATGAAAATGTATATATAATACCTTGTTAATATACTTAATGAGATATTTAATTATCATATTTTCAATATATATATATATATATATATATATATATATATATATATATATATATATATATATATATATATATATATATATATATATATATATATAGATATAATTAATACAAGTTATGACGTTCGTGAATCGTAGAAATAAAAGGGTAGTCAAATGCTTATATAAAACTCTTTCCGGAGGTTCAAGACTTATTAAAATTCATTGTTTATCATGTCGGAATTATTAAATCATATAAATAGTATAATAAAATAGTCAGAAAAATCCGGGTTATCACAGTACCTACCCGTTAAGGAAATTTCGTCCCGAAATTTTAAGTAGTACATATTCAATGGGCGGTGTTTGTAAACAGATGTGGATACTTCTGTTTCATATGGTCCTCTCTTTCCTAAGTAAACTCGGGACCTCTTCGAGCATTCCAATGAACCTTAACTATAGGTATGTTGCTTTGCTTGAGCTTTTTAACTTCACGGTCCATGATTTCGACAGGTTCTTCTACAAAATGCAGTTTCTCGTCGATTTGGATTTCTGTAAGAGGAACAATGAGGTCTTCTTTTGCAAGGCATTTCCTTAGGTTCGAGACGTGAAAGGTATTGTGTACTCCAGCAAGTTATTGTGGTAACTTAAGTCTATAAGCCACTGGTCCAATACGTTCGATGATCTTGAATGGTCCTACGTATCTTGGGTTCAGTTTATCCCTCTTACCAAAGCGTATCACACCTTTCCAAGGTGACACCTTTAACATAACCATGTCATCAACCTGAAATTCCAATGGCTTCCTTCGAACATCGGCATAGCTCTTTTGACGACTTTGGGCGGTCTTTAATCTCTCCTTGATTTGCACAATCTTTTCTGTAGTCTCCTGTATGATCTCGGGATCAGTTAGTTTTCGGTCTCCTACTTCATTCCAACAGATCGGGGATCTACACTTTCTTTCATAAAGTGCTTCAAATGGTGCAGCTTTAATACTCGTATGGTAACTGTTGTTATACGAGAATTCTGTTAATGGTAGATATTTATCCCATCCGCTTCCGAAATCGACCACACATGCTCTAAGCATGTCTTCAAAAGTCTGTATGGTCCTTTCACTTTGTCCATCGGTTTGCGGATGATATGCAGTGCTTATATCTAAACGAGTTTCTAGGGCCTCCTGTAGTGATTTCCAGAATCTTGACGTAAACCTACTGTCACGGTCGGATATAATGGAGATAGGTACTCCATGTCTAGAGACAACCTCTTTTAAGTATAGTCGTGTCAATTTCACCATCCCATCCTTCTCCTTCATAGGTAGGAAATGTGCGGAATTGGTGAGACGATCGACAATTACCCAAATGGTGTCATAATCCTATGTAGTCTTTGGTAGCTTCGTGATAAAATCCATTTTAATACATTCCCACTTCCATTATGGAATTTCTGGTTGTTGAAGCAGACCTGACGGTTTCTGATGTTCCGCCTTGACTTTGGTGCAAGTCAAACATTCTCCGATGTACGTTGCAATATCAGCTTTCAAATTTGGCCACCAAAAGTGTGCCTTAAGATCTTCATACATCTTTCCTGCTCCGGGATGTATCGAGTATCTTGTTTTATGTGCTTCATCTAGTACCGATTTCCTTAACCCTTTAAACTTCAGTACCCAAATGCGTCCAGTAAAATATCGGGTTCCGTCTTCCCGTGTAACAAGCTGCTTATCTAACCCTTTAAGCATCTCATTTCCAAAGTTTTCTTCAGAAAGAGCTCCTTGTTGAGCCTCCTTAATTTGGGTGGTGAGGTTCATATGAATCTTCATATTCATTGCTCGTACTCGAATTGGCTCTCTTTCCTTCATACTTAAAGCATCTGCTACTACATTTGCTTTCCCGGGATGATAGCGAATTTCACAATCATAGTCGTTTATCAGCTCGATCCACCTACGTTGCCTCATGTTCAGTTGTTTTTGGTTGAAGATATGTTGAAGGCTTTTATGATCGGTATACACAGTACATTTAACCCCGTACAAGTAGTGTCTCCAAATCTTTAATGCAAACACCACTGCTCCCAATTCTAGATCATGAGTCGTATAATTTTGTTCATGAATCTTTAGTTGTCGGGATGCATATGCAATAACCTTCTTTCGTTGCATGAGGACACAACCAAAACCTTGTCACGAAGCGTCACAATAAATTACAAAATCATCGTTTCCTTCAGGTAACGATAGAATAGGCGATGTAGTTAACTTCTTCTTCAATAATTGAAATGCGACTTCCTGTTCAGAAGTCCATTTGTACTTCTTCCCTTTATGTGTTAATGCTGTCAATGGTTTGGCTATCCAAGAAAAATCTTGAATAAACCTTCTGTAATAACCAGCAAGACCCAAAAATTGGCGTATTTGCGTTGGAGTCTTTGGGGTCTCCCACTTTTCAATAGCTTCAATCTTGGCTGGATCAACCTGAATTCCTTCACTGCTGACAATATGACCAAGGAACTGTACTTCCTTTAGCCAAAAGGCGCACTTGAAAAACTTTGCGTATAACTGTTCTTTCTTTAACAGTTCTAGCACCAACCTTAAATGTTGTTCATGTTCTGTTTCATTCTTAGAATAAATAAGAATGTCATCAATAAAGATGATAACAAACTTATCTAAGTACGGACTGAATACCCTATTCATGAGGTCCATGAATACAGCTGGTGCGTTGGACAACCCGAACGGCATGACCAAAAATTCATAATGACCGTAGCGTGTCCGAAATGCAGTTTTCAGAATATCTTCATCTTTAACTCGCAACTGATGATAACCCGATCTTAGATCGATCTTGGAGTAAACACGTGATCCTTGCAGCTGATCAAACAAGTCGTCAATTCTCGGTAATGGGTACCGATTCTTGATAATTAACTTGTTTAGTTCACAGTAATCTATACACATGCGGAAGGATCCATCTTTCTTCTTAACGAATAAAATCGGAGCACCCCACGGTGAAGTGCTCGGTCGAATGAATTTATGGTCCAGTAGTTCTTTTAACTGGCTTTGTAACTCTTTCATCTCAGATGGTGCAAGTCTGTATGGAGCACGAGCCACTGGTGCAGCTCCTGGTAGTAGATCTATTTTAAATTCTACAGATTTAAATGGAGGTAATCCAGGTAACTCTTCTGGAAAGACTTCAGGGAAATCTCTTGCCACAGGCACATCATTGATGCTCTTCTTTTTCTCCTTCATTTCGACTTTATTAACATGTGCTAAGATAGCGTAGCACCCTTTCTTCAAGCACTTTTAGGCTTTCAAACAGCTAATGAGTTTTAGCATTGAGTTACCCTTCTCTCCATAAATCATTACTGACGTTTTATTCTTACGAGGAATGCGAATTGCCTTCTTGGCACACACAACTTCAGCTCCTATTTTGGACATCCAGTCCATGCCGACTATTACATCAAAACTTCCTAATTCTACGGGTATCAAATCAATTTTAAACGTTTCTCCGGCTAAATTTATTTTACAATCACGGCAAATTTTATCGGCTTTAATTAGTTTACCATTAGCTAACTCAATCATGTACTTAGCATCTAGAGGTAATGATGAACAATTCAATTTAGCATAAAAGTTTCTACACATGTAACTTCTATCAGCACCAGTATCAAATATAATAGATGCTGATAAGTTATTAATGGTAAACGTACCCGTAACAAGCTCCGGGTCTTCACACGCCTCTTTAGCATTAATATTAAACGCTCTTCCACGTGCAGGTCCATTATTCTTCTCTGGATTCGGGCACTGGCTCTTAATATGACCCTGTTTCCCACACCCGTAACAAGTAACAGTAGCCAAGGCAGTTCTATTTGCATTGGTTGCAGGAGTCTTGGTGCCATTTGTATTTCTAACGGGAACCCTAAAATCTTCAGCAAGATGACCCCTTCGATCACAATTGTTGCACACCACATTAAAAAAACCAGAGTGATGTTTGTAGCATCTGTTACATAAGGGATTTCGTCCTTTGTAACTCGAGCTTGAACCACTACCCGCACCTTGCGTAGTTTCCTGTTTCTAGAGAGATTGTTCTTGGTTACCTCGATCACGGTTTCCATCCCACTTTCTTTTATTATCTGATACCTTGGCATTGGTATTTGATGCGTTCTTATCCAAAATGATCTGATCCATTAGCTCGTTTTGATGGATTTCAATACATAAACAAGTCACAAAACCCATTTTTGTTACATATAAATTCGTGTGTATATGTATATATAAAGCGGAAGCAATATCAAGTTCATGCATGTAAAGTTTAACCCTTTTAAACATGAAATCCATTATAGATCTAGTCTTGAAATATATGCTAAAATGTAAATATAAGCTAGTAGGAGTTTATACCTTCTCCAAATGGAGGTGTAGAACTAGGAAGATGATGATGAAGAAAAAGCAAGTCTCTAACTTGAAACCTCAAGAGAATGATACCCACAAACCTTGAATCAACACCCACTTCTTGGTTAGGATTTTAGACACTTAATTACATGCAAAAATCAACCAAAAAACCCTTTGATGGAGCTCCCAAAATCGGCCAAGATGGAGAGAAAAAGGGAGAGAAAATTGCAAGATGGAAAATGCTTGAATGGAAGTATGTGTGTGTAAGAGCATTGCATGCCTTTTGATTGGAGGTTTAATACATTAAAAGAAGCATGGGGTGGCTTGTCTTGGGCACCCCAAAACCGCCACCCACCACACTCCCTCCATAAATTTGAATTTTGCCTTTTAAAAGTATTACTTGCATGCAATTTTACATGTACAAATATATAAAATAAGTCTAGTATTATTTTATATATATAACACATACACATTTTAACTTCATAAGCCACTTATAAAGATATGCATGTTACTTGCACATTTATTTAATTTTATAAACCATTATATAAAATTATAACTCACACATGTAAGTTTAATTATACAAATAATTAAACTTGTACTTATAATTATCCAAATAATTATCTCAAGCATTTTATCCTTAGAAAACCAATTTCTAAAATTTAAGTGTCAAGTATTTATTTTAAAGATCCACACTTATAAAATAAATACATAAAAGTGTTGACGGTTTGTTATTGGGTATGACCCGACTTGGATCATAACATATTGGCCACAATAATTAATTATGTATCTCGGGCATATGAAATTTCTTCAATCTCCCACTTGCACGAGAAACATAAGGAATTAATGCAAGTGACGGATACCACCTAACGACCGTCCATCACCCCCAATGTGTTATGACTTAGTGCCATTCAATAACATCATCCCTTTCGAGTTCCCACCTCGAATATGATTTAGGTGAATCTTTCAATATATCCTTTTGTCCTAGATGTCATGTTAAATCCAAGAGACATAGAATGATCACTCTCTTATAGATTTAACTTTGTCAGGCCTTAGACATCTGACTCTCAACGAATAAGAGGGACAAATTCCATCTTGACTACATACGTCCTAGACACTACACTTCGTATCATACCTGAAGCCTCCCTTATGTACTACCATGTTTCAGAATAGCGAAGGGAAGAATCAAGGCACAATATTCGGTGAATATCTGAACCCAATATGTGTCTCAGGTCAGAGGATATAATGATATTCTCCTTTACTCAAGATTACATGTGATCAACCACAAAGGTTCCATATAGTAATCTTGAGAGCGGGTCTTCCAATATTTGTGTCCCACAAATATCTATGAACCTTGGTTGCAACCTTGCCCTACATTCACCATTTGAATGTTAACCAATCCAAGTTCATAATAGTCTAGACCTCACACTTGTTCCCACAAATGTGATCAACTACGGAATTTAGAATAATAATTTATTCATGGATAAAATATGCTAAATTGGAACATGACTCATAATTTAAATTAATACCATAATTATATTAATGAGTTTGAACTAATTCGTTCCATTACAATACATAAAGTAGATCAATTCCAATCACTAGAATGTCGAAGCCCTAATGCACAAACATGTCCCTCATGTTTTGGCCCATGTAAAAGCTTCGTGAGTGGATCCGCAACATTTTGATCTGTGTGAACTTTGTGAATACATATCTTTCCCTTTTCAACCTCATCCCTAATGTAGTTGAATCTCCGCTCAATGTGACGAGTCTTTTGATGAGCACGAGGTTCCTTGATTTGAGCAATCGCACCCTCGTTGTCACAAAAGATCTCAAGAGGGTCCTGAATGGAAGGGACCACTCCTAAGTCGTCGATGAATTTCTTCATCCATGCAGCTTCCTGAGCTGCCAATGAGGCGGCAATGTACTCCGACTCTGTAGTGGATAACGCAACAACTTCCTGTTTCGCACTCTTCCAAGAGACCGCACCACCATTTAACATGAATACATAACCGGATTGTGACCGAGAGTCATCTCGATCAGTTTGGAAACTCGCGTCCACGTAACCTTTTACAACGAGTTCCTCCTCACCAGACCCATATATTAGAAACATATCCTTAGTCCTTCTAAGGTATTTCAATATACATTTAACCGCAGTCCAATGACTATTTCCTGGGTTATTCTGGTATCTACTTGTCAAACTTAGAGCGCATGACACATCCGGTCTAGTACATATCATTGCATACATGATAGACCCAATAGCAGATGCGTATGGGACTTTCTTCATTCTCTCTTGTTCATCTTTCGTGGTAGGACACTGAGATGAACTGAGAACGGTTCCTCTTTGAATAGGTACCAAACCTTTCTTAGAGTTTTCCATCTTGAACCTTTTCAAGACCTTATCAATGTATGTACTTTGACTTAAGCCTATCAATCTCTTGGATCTATTCCTATAGATTCCAATCCCCAATATATATTGTGCTTCTCCAAGATCCTTAATGGAGAAGCAACTTTTTAACCAAGTTTTGACCTCTTGCATTGTGGTTATATCATTCCCAAATAATAATACGTCATCCACATATAGCACAAGGAACATTATGGAGCTCCCACTAGCCTTCTTGTATACACAAGCTTCATCACCATTTTTAATAAAGCCAAATTTCTTTGCCTCTTCATTAAAACGATGATTCCACATTCTCGATGCTTGTTTCAACCCATAGATTGATTTCTTTAACTTGCATACTTTTTTAGGATTTTTCGGATCGACAAAACCTTCGGGCTGTACCATATAGACATCTTCCTCAAGATATCCATTTAGGAAAGCGGTTTTGACATCCATTTGCCAAATTTCGTAATCATAATGAGCAGCGATGGCAAATAATATCCTAATAGACTTTAGCATTGCCACAGGCGAGAAGGTTTCATCATAGTCAACCCCTTGAGTTTGAGTGAAACCCTTTGCTACAAGTCTAGCTTTGTATGTATCCAAGTTTCCATGTATGTCGGTTTTCATCTTGAAAATCCACTTGCAATCAACTAGCTTAGAGCTAGGAGGTTGCTCAACAAGTTCCCAAACTTGGTTTTCATACATGGATTGCATCTCGGCGTTCATGGCTTCCTGCCATTTATCTTTATCTATCCTTGATAAAGCATCTTTGTAGTTTGTCGGTTCATCCAAATCAACCGTATAGCAACCATCCACGAGAAACCCATATCTCTCGGGAGGATTACTAATCCTACTAGATCTTCGAACGTCTTGTGTACCTTGATCATCCACTTGATCATTTTCAGCATCCTCATGTTGAGTGCTAGTGTCAACCAACTGTGTATCATCGGCTTGATCTTGTACCTCTACAAGATCTATTTTTCTTTCACCATCACCTTCCATAAGGAACTTGGTTTCAAGGAATTCCGCTTTCCGAGCTACAAATACAGTTTGCTCGGATGGATCATAGAAGTAATATCCCATGTCATCTTTGGGATATCCTATGAAGATACACTTTGTGGATCGAGCATGTAGCTTATTTGCTACATAACGCTTAGGATAAGCTTCACATCCCCATACTTTCAAGTATGAAAGAGAAGGAGGTTTTCCAAACCACATCTCATGAGGAGTTCGTTCCACTTTCTTGGTTGGGGCCATATTTAAAATACGAGCCGCGGAGCTTAGACAATAACCCCAAAATGATAGAGGTAACGAGCTTCTAGCCATCATAGATCGAACCATATCCATTAGGGTTCGGTTCCTCCTTTCGGATACTCCATTAAGTTGGGGTGTTCCGGGTGGAGTAAGTTGTGAGATGATCCCACAACTCCTAAGATGATCTTGGAAGGCATCGCTTAGGTATTCACCTCCTCTATCGGTACGAAGTACCTTGATTGTCCTATTGAGTTGATTTTGTACCTCGTTTTGATATTCTTTGAATGCTTTAAACGTTTCGTCCTTGTGTCTTAGTAAATAGACATATCCGAAACGACTAAAGTCATCAATGAAAGTAACAAAGTATCTTTCACCATTCCTAGTTATGGGTTTAAAGGGTCCACATACATCCGAATGTATTAAACCCAATAAATCTTTAGCCCTTTCATAAGTGCCTTTGAAAGGTGCTTTAGTCATCTTGCCTTGTAAACAAGATTCACATACATCAAACGAATCCATTTCATTTGATTTCAAAAGTCCATTCCTTTGAAGTGTATGCATTCGGTTCTTGTTTATATGTCCAAGGCGACAATGCCATAAATAGGAATCACTCAAATCCCTTTTGAGTTTCTTGGTGCTAGTATGGTATATTGAGCTATTAGATGATGCATCATCATGAACCAATTCATAAATTCCATTTGAAGGCGTAGCCTTGAAATAGAATATATCATCTTTAGAAAAATGGATATCATTATCAATAAAATTAACATTGAAACCACATTGTCTTAAGCGAGAAATAGAAATAATGTTTCGACATAAATCCGGTGCATACAAAACATTTTCTAAAATAAGCTCCAATCCACTTGGAAGCTTCAAAACAAATTCTCCTTGAGCTTTAACATGCACCTTTGCACCATTGCCCATATAGAGACTTGATGTTCCCGCTTTATGATCACTTCTTTTGAACCCCTGCAAAGAATTGCAAATATGAGTTCCACATCCCGTGTCTAATACCCATGTATTAGAAGAAGTAATACCAAGCTCTATATATACCATATATATATTACCTGAGGTTTGCCCTGCATCCCTCTTGTCCTTCAACTCTTTAAGATAGACCGGACAGTTTCGTTTCCAATGACCCATCTCACCGCAACCGAAACATGGGTCTTCCTTGGGGTTTGCCTTCTCGGCTACCTTTTGCTTCTTGGCCTTGTTGATGGTTGGGGTAACCATCTTCCCCTTCCCTTTGCCTTGATGGACGGGTCCTTTTCTCTTAGCCACCTTTGGCTTAGAGGTGTTACCTTTAGACCCACCTTGATCGATTGCTAACACGGGTAAAGCCCTTTTACCCATGCTTGTTTCCGCCGTCCTAAGCATACCATGAAGCTCACCTATGCTCTTATCCATCCCATTCATGTTGTAATTAATTACAAATTGATCAAACCTCTTTGATAGGGAGTTAAGGATAAGATCGGTGGCTAACTCATTAGATATGTTAAGGTTGAGACGGTTAGCACGATCGATAAGGCTTTTCATCTTAAGTACATAAGATGAAACCGATTGGGATTCGTCCATACGACAAGCATGAAGCGCCCGAACCGTTTCGAAACGCTCAACACGTGCTTGTTGGAGAAACATCTCCTTCAATTGTGTTATCATGTCGTAAGCGCTATGATGCTCGAAATCCTTTTGGAGTTCGGGTATCATAGTCCCAAGCATTAAGCATGAGACTTGAAGGGAGTCGTGGCAATACTTATCGTAAGAGGCCATTGCCTCCACATCACTCTCATCCGGTTGGTCAGGAATGGGGTCCTCAAGCACATACATTTTATCCTCTTGTTTGAGGACAATCCGAAGATTGCGGAACCAATCCATAAAATTTGTATGGTTGAGTTTGTCTTTCTCGAGGAGAGACCGTAACGATAGGTTGTTAAAGTTAAGTGGTGTGTTGTTCATGTTGTTGTTGTTATTAGCGGCCATCTACAAAATTCAACAAAGTTCTTTTAAGTATCGATTTGGATTTAATAAACAATACCCTTTTAATTTGTTTTATTAAATATTAGAATCCAACGGTAAATCAAATTTCGGTTAGGTGACCTTTATCCCGTCATTTGATTTAGCTAGGTAGTCATAATGACAATTGCAATCCTTTTGCAACTTCTAAGTTATGGGATCATGCAATCCTTTTGCATGGCATATTAATCCCATCAACGCCTATTTGTTCCTCATGCTTCGGTGACCCTAAGTTCATGATTCCCAAATCAAGTCGTCCTACTTGTGTAGACATGTAGACTTAACATACAAGTGGTTAGGTGACCTTTATCCCACAAGCATGCAAAGTGTACTTTATTCATATTAGTTCACTCATGACGGTTAGGTGACCTTTATCCCATCATGAGATTCCTAATATGTCTAAGTGTTTCCACAAAAGGATGGCGTTTAACTTGTTTATCTTGTATTAGTAAAGGGATTTTAGGTTTTCTACATTCTAGTTTAGAAAACAAAGTGCTATACACCAACATGCATTTGGTGTGTAGTATGTTTATGAAAAACCCATTTTCATGTGCCTTTTAGTAACCAATTACTAGTTTTAACCATTTCATTACCTTTTTAAATAAACCATTTTATTCAAGTCTAATAACCAATTATTAGTGTCATTTTGTTATGTTTTATTATAACCATTTTATAATGTATTATGCAAGTGTAATCATGTGATGATCTTGTAGCAACCAAACATACAAACATACACAAACATGCATAGCAAAGTGTTCACAATCAAGAGCCATTTTGGTAGACATTTGTTTAGCCAATAAACAAATGTCACCTGAGGGGTTAAACCAAAGTAAGAGATTTTACCAAAATCTCCCACTTAATCTTGTAATCTTCAAAACTTCATCTTGTAATCTTCTTCATGAATCTTCACTTTCATTTTACAAAATCATATCCTAATACAATTTTTCTAGAAAATGAAATAACAACCTATTCTATTTTACAAACCAAAATAGAACAAATTACATACAAAATTACAAGATACATATAACTTATTACAAACCAAAATTACAAAATAATTACAAGCCATATGAATGAATATTACAACCATGAATAATCACCAAATCATTCAACCAAACAAACACATGGTCTAGGCTCGATTGTGAACAACAACATAACATCAACCATGGCCAAAACTTGAAATCCCAAACCCATTTTTGGGACCAAATATTTCGGCCATCACCATACACCCACCAAAACTCAATATTTTTACATTCTACTTTCATGCATGTTGGTAGATTGTAAAGAAAGTGAGTTTACTAGCCAAAACAAGAAGCATATTAACAAGACCTTGGCTCTAGATACCATTGATGGATTTCAATACATAAACAAGTCACAAAACCCATTTTTGTTACATATAAATTCGTGTGTATATGTATATATAAAGCGGAAGCAATATCAAGTTCATGCATGTAAAGTTTAACCCTTTTAAACATGAAATCCATTATAGATCTAGTCTTGAAATATATGCTAAAATGTAAATATAAGCTAGTAGGAGTTTATACCTTCTCCAAATGGAGGTGTAGAACTAGGAAGATGATGATGAAGAAAAAGCAAGTCTCTAACTTGAAACCTCAAGAGAATGATACCCACAAACCTTGAATCAACAACCACTTCTTGGTTAGGATTTTAGACACTTAATTACATGCAAAAATCAACCAAAAAACCCTTTGATGGAGCTCCCAAAATCGGCCAAGATGGAGAGAAAAAGGGAGAGAAAATTGCAAGATGGAAAATGCTTGAATGGAAGTATGTGTGTGTAAGAGCATTGCATGCCTTTTGATTGGAGGTTTAATACATTAAAAGAAGCATGGGGTGGCTTGTCTTGGGCACCCCAAAACCGCCACCCACCACACTCCCTCCATAAATTTGAATTTTGCCTTTTAAAAGTATTACTTGCATGCAATTTTACATGTACAAATATATAAAATAAGTCTAGTATTATTTTATATATATAACACATACACATTTTAACTTCATAAGCCACTTATAAAGATATGCATGTTACTTGCACATTTATTTAATTTTATAAACCATTATATAAAATTATAACTCACACATGTAAGTTTAATTATACAAATAATTAAACTTGTACTTATAATTATCCAAATAATTATCTCAAGCATTTTATCCTTAGAAAACCAATTTCTAAAATTTAAGTGTCAAGTATTTATTTTAAAGATCCACACTTATAAAATAAATACATAAAAGTGTTGACGGTTTGTTATTGGGTATGACCCGACTTGGATCATAACATATTGGCCACAATAATTAATTATGTATCTCGGGCATATGAAATTTCTTCACGTTTGCCATGGTGATAGCTTCATAAATTGTCTTGGGTTTGGATGCTGTAACATTGGCCTTGATGTTTTTTGGCAGGCCATCCTTGTACAATTCAATCTTTCGCTCTTCAGTTGGTACCAATTCAGGACATAACAAGGCTAATTCCATGAATCGCCTGTTATAGTTCGTACGTTCCGTGCTGACAACTTTCAGATTACGTAACTCGGCTTCCATCTTCCTAACCTCGTTTCTTGGGCAGTATTCGTTGATTAGCATATTTTTCAACTCCTCCCAAGGAGTATCATATGCTGCATCGCCCCCTACAGCTTTTACATAGTTTTTCCACCATGTAAGTGCACCATCTTGTAATGTGCATGAAGCGTACTTTGTCCTATCCCCTTCCGTACAGCCACTAATTTTAAATACAGACTCCAGCTTTTCGAACCATCGGCTTAAACCAACTGGTCCTTCTATTCCGCTGAATGATGAAGGTTTGCAACCTTGAAATGCTTTATATGTGTATCCAACATGAGGGTTTGTGTTGTTTGCTATTGCTCTTGCATCTTCGACCCAAAGTATTCGGTCATTTACGCATTGGTTGATAAGTTCCTCAATTTCTTGTGCTATCATTCGGTTCAATCGAGCCATGTTTCTTCAATAAACATATAAGATAATTAACCACATAGAATATTATAGATGTAGCAAGTAATTAATGGTACATCATGGCATATTAATAATATGAACCAATTATTATAAAAGCCTTTTCTTCTTATTAGCATTTTATAATTATTTCTAGGGTATTACCTACCCGTTAAAGTTCATATTTAATAGCTTAGTACAACAATTAACTACTACCATCCAAATAATATTCTATCATGAAAAACTAATGCATTATGGTACAACTATACAATACCACTTATTCACATAAGTTTATTTTACATAAAACATATGTAGGATATAGTAAAGCACACCAAATAATATTATACAATGCGTGAAGTGATGTCGTAGCGAAAATGGTTTTAAAAACGGCGGGGCCTCTTGTTATCAGGTATTGGCATAACGCTTATTCGAGCGGTACATTTATATCTTGGTCGGGGTTCTGAGGTACTCGATACCTCAATAGGATTAGTAAGACAAAGATGATTAGGGGTAGAAATGTCAGGAGCACTTTGTACAACAAATGCTTTATTAATTTCCGGATTTGGAAATTTTGGTTTGGTGACTACAGGTTCCTTTCCCTTTTTAAATTCTTTCTCAGTAATCTCTTTTACTTCCTCCTCCTCCTCAGGATTGTTTTCAGGTTCTTTCACTTCCGGTTCTTCCAGAAATTGTGAATCTTCCCAAAATGTGTCCTCTTTCGGGTCTTCATCATCATCAGACAAATTGATGATCGATACTTTTGCTGAAGATTTGGACTAGATTTCGGAGTCGCTGAAAGTGAATACTAATTCAAAGCTAGATGCAGACATCTATCACATAATAACTAGTGCGTTAGTAATATACCACATAACATTTATATGTTAAAATATTTAATTTCTGACCAAAAATGATAAGCAATGGTTTTCAAAACAGACACGGTCAAAGTCCAGACTCACTAATGCATCCTAACAAACACCGGTTAGACACACTAATGTAATTCCTGGTTCGCTAAGACCTCTGCTCTAATACCAACTGAAACAACCCGTCCATATTACTATAAACGCAGTACGTTATTCATTAGTCCCATAGCGAGGTATTTGACCTCTATATGATACGTTTTTAGAAAATATTGCATTCGTTTCATAAAAAGCACACCATTATTATACATAATGCATGTTTTAAACAAGTGGGTGATTATTTAAGGAATAATCCCCATATTACATCAGTTTACAAATACTACACAAGTGCCATAACAGTCAAATATATTACATGATTTATTGAATGCAACACTTCATTTAAACAAAAGCATGAGACTCCATGCACAGCTTGCTCAGATAATGCAACAACAGAAGGCTTTCTGAAGGACCTGGGAATACACATGCTTAAACAGTCAACACAAAGGTTGGTGAGATATATAGGTTTAAAGCTAGCATCGATATAAATATAGACCATAAGATTTCATAGTTATAAACATTTTAATAAAGATATTCTATAAGTTGTTGAGCGCTTTGGTAACCAAACTTAACAAATAATGTGGCATATTCCCTTTATTATGAAATCTCCCTACACTGTACCAAGTGTAGTAAAAACGAAGTACTATGCAACCGTTTACGATACTAGAGCGACTAGCCCGGTTGAGGTTGTCAAACCCGATAGATCTATCAATAGGATTCGCGCTTACATGTTCTTACAACATGTAAATATTAGTTACCAAGCTATTAGGGAAGATATGTAAGGTGGTACAACTCAACGTAGAATATATTTTAAGTACTTGTGTCCATAGCGTAAAACATAAAATGCATGTATTCTCATCCCAAAATATTTTTAGAGTTTAAAAATGGGACTATATACTCACGGTAGTAAAAGTATATTAATAATAAGTTTTCAACTTATTAAAAATATGGCCGTCGTCCTTGGATTCATGAACCTATAATAATAATAATGATTCAGATAATAATACGACATATGAATAAAATAAAGCAAGTTCATAGAATACTTATATATTAATTTTTAACATTTTCATGTTAGTAGTTCTTTATTAGTTGTCCTTTGTTAGTAGTCCTTTGTTAGTAGTCCAAATATTGTCCAATAGTCCAATAGTCCAATAGTCCAACAGTCCAATAATCGGTATGTATATATAATCTAAGAATTACCCCACGGCGTATTGTATACGTATTGTTATAGACTTAATCATGACCCATGGTACGCGTATTGTCTTAGAATTAACCCAGACGTATTGTGTACATGGTGTCTTTCGATTTATCCGAACGTATTGTATACGTATTGTCATGGAACGTACCAAGATTATTATATATATACAATCTCGGAATTAACCAAGATTATAATATTTTGTTATACTAATGATAACATGTCCAAATATATATAGGATATAGAAAAAGTTAGCAAGGATATGGTTAATGTAGTTTTTATAAGATAAATTTCGTCCATATAAAGTTAATTTTAGCAGATTTTGTTTTGCTCGCCAAATATTCATTACAACTCCGTTTAAAGTGAACCAAATTGCTATGGATTCATTAAGAAGTTAATTTTTAAAAACAATTCGAAAAGTTCAGCCCAAGTAGTAATTTTTAGAGTTTTACCCTCTTTTTGTGCCGGTGGTCAGATTTGGAAGAATCCCGGCATCCACCCGATATATGATTTTTGATAAAATACTTCCACCTTTTTTAAAATCATGAAACAATTACTGTAAGTTTTATTTACATATATTAACATATTTCCAAAGTCTTAGCCTCGAAATCAAAGTCTAAGATAGGTTTTTAATTCCTAACCCAAAACAGCCCGCTTTTTACCGAATGGAGATTAAACGATATATGTTAAGTTTCAAGGTGTTCTTCATATGTACAAGTTATAAATTTTTATATTAACTTAATATAACATCATAATACATATAAATAAGTGGTATTAGAGTTAAGTTAGAAAGATTAGATTAGTTTTTCAAACAAGTTTAGAATCAACTAAACTATGTTCTAGTTTATAAACTTTTATATAGATAGCTATAAACATATGTATTGAACAAGAGCTGAAGTAGAGTTTTTACCTCAAGTTTAGAATGTAAAGTTGCTGGAATTATGTAGTAGAACAAAGAATGAGAGAGTTCTTGCAAGTGTGTGTGAAAATTGTAAGTAAAATTTGGAAAATGAATGTGTAAAAATGAGTTAGAAATGGTGCTTATTTATAGGCTCATAAATTTGGTTTTTAGTAAAAAATATCTAAGATAAGTTAAAAACCATTAGGTCATGCATGACATAATACATCAATAATTGTAGATTACTATTCGTATATACCAATAGTAAATACTTCTAGAAGCTGCGTATAATACGTGTATAAATACCGTATAAATACGTAAATGTAGATTTCTATTGGTATATACCAATAGTAAATACTTCTAGAAGCTGCGTATAAATACCGTATAAATATTGTATAAATACTGTATAAATACCGTATAAATACCGTATAAATACGAGTAGAATTCTTGAGAAAATGAACGGAAATACGAATATAGCTATCCCTTATCTCGATTTGTATATTATTAAGTGTATTCAATACTTTTAAGGATGTATTTATACTCATAATACATTGTATGTAAATAGATTTTAACATAAGTTAATTACGTCATTTAAAAAGTAACATATATATATATTGTCCGAAAACTCTTTAAATTAATAGTATGAAAATGTATATATAATACCTTGTTAATATACTTAATGAGATATTTAATTATCATATTTTCAAGTTAAATATATATATATAATTAATACAAGTTATGACGTTCGTGAATCGTAGGAATAAAAGGGTAGTCAAATGCTTATATAAAACTCTTTCCGGAGGTTCAAGACTTATTAAAATTCATTGTTTATCATGTCAGAATTATTAAATCATGTAAATAGTATAATAAAATAGTCGGAAAAATCCGGGTCATCACAAATAAAGACTTATGTATTTTGGGGATTTGCTTATACTTAAGCACTCGCCCACATGTTTATAACTTTCTATGTTTAGAAAATCACTTATTTTAATGAATGCAATATTTTATCAAAACGTATCATGTAGAGGTCAAAACCTCACTATGGAATCAATAAATAATGTGCTACGTCAATAGCGATTTTGACGGGTCGTTACAGATAACATCATTGCCTATTAGCAACGGTTCACAGAGTTAGCGTTAATGTGTCCTGGAGTATTTGAAGATGAAGAAGTAAAAGTTGAACAGTTTGTGTGATGACCCGGATTTTTCTGACTATTTTATTATACTATTTACATGATTTAATAATTCTGACATGATAAACAATGAATTTTAATAAGTCTTGAACCTCCGAAAAGAGTTTTATATAAGCATTTGACTACCCTTTTATTCCTACGATTCACGAACGTCATAACTTGTATTAATTATATATATATATATTTAACTTGAAAATATGATAATTAAATATCTCATTAAGTATATTAATAAGGTATTATATATACATTTTCATACTATTAATTTAAAGAGTTTTCGGACAATATATATGTTACTTTTTAAACGACATAATTAACTTATGTTAAAATGTATTTACATACAATGTATTATGAGTATAAATACATCCTTAAAATTATTGAATACACTTAATAATATACAAATACAGATAAGGGATAGCTATATTCGTATTTCCATTTATTTTTCTCAAGAATTCTACTCGTATTTATACGGTATTTATACAATATTTATATGGTATTTATACAGTATTTATACTGTATTTATACGCATATTATATGCAGTTTCTAGAAGTATTTACTATTGGTATATACCAATATAAATCTACAATTACGTATTTATACGGTATTTATACGCATATTATACGCAGCTTCTAGAAGTATTTACTATTGGTATATACGAATAGAAATCTACAATTATTGATGTATTATGTCATGCATGAACTAATGGTTTTTAACTTATCTTAGATATTTTTCACTAAAAACCAAATTTATAAGCCTATAAATAAGCACCATTTCTAACTCATTTTTACACATTCATTTTTCAAATTTTACTTCCAATTTTCACACACACTTGCAAGAACTCTCTCAGGTTTTGTTCTACTACCTCTTTCCAGCAACTTTACATTCTAAACTTGAGGTAAAAACTCTACTTCAACTCTTGTTCAATACATATGTTTATAGCTATCTATATAAGAGTTTATAAACTAGAACATAGTTTAGTTGATTCTAAACTTGTTTGAAAAACTAATCTAGTCTTTCTAACTTAACTCTAATAACACTTATTTACATGTATTATGATGTTATATTAAGTTAATATAAGAACTTATAACTTGTACATATGAAGAACACCTTGAAACTTAACATATATCGTTTAATCTCCATTCGGTAAAAAGCGGGCTGTTTTGGGTTGGGAATTAAAAACCTATCTTAGACTTTGAGTTCGAGGCTAAGACTTTGGAAATATGTTAATATATGTAAATAAGACTTCCAGTAATTTTTTCATGATTTTAGACAAAGTCGAAGTATTTTATCAAAAATCATATATCGGGTGGATGCTGGGATTCTTCCAAATCTGACCACCGGCACAAAAAGAGGGTAAAACTCTAAAAATTACTACTTGGGCTGAACTTTTCGAATTGGTTTTTAAAAATTAACTTCTTAAGGAATCCATAGCAATTTGATTCACTTTAAACGGAGTTGTAATGAAAATTTGGCGAGCAAAACAAAATATGCTAAAATTAACTTTATATGGACGAAATTTATCTTATAAAAACTATATTAACCATATCCTTGCAAACTTTTCCTATATCCTATATATATTTGGACATCTTATCATTAGTATAACAAAATATTATGATCTTGGTTAATTCCGAGATTGTATATATATAATAATCTTGGTACGTTCCATGACAATACGTATACAATACGTTCGGATAAATCGAAAGACACGATGTACACAATACGTCTGGGTTAATTCTAAGATAATACGCGTACCATGGGTCATGATTGAGTCTATAACAATACGTATACAATACACCGTGGGGTAATTCTAAGATTATATATACATACCGATTATTGGACTGTTGGACTATTGGACTATTTGTGACGACCCAGAAATTTCTGACCAAATTTAAACTTAATCTTTAAATGAATTAATGTTTTCGACATGATAAGCAAAGTCTGTTAAGTTGAAATTCAAAAATTTGGAACTGTGTTCATGTAACCTTCGGCTTTTCCGGACGATTCACGAACCACTATTTGTAAATAAGATATGTATATAAATATATGTATATATTTGAGATTGATATTTACATGATTAAATGTTTCCAACATATTAAGCAATCAAACTTGTTAAGACTTGATTAATTGAAACGGATTTTACATAAACGTTTGACCACCTAGTTTGTCCGACGATTCACGAACGTTAAATCTTGTAAAAACGACATGATGATATATATATATATATATATAACATGGTATTATGTTAAGTAAGTATCTCATTAAGTATATTAACAATGGGTTATATACATAAAATGAGAATACTAAATTAAGGAATTTGAAACAAAATATATATGTAACGGTTATCGACGTAATAACGTCTTAATTAAATAAATACATATGTATTGTATTAAGATATATTAATATATTATTTTTAACATGATATAATGATAATTAAGTATATCATTAAGTGTATTAACAATGAACTATATACATAAAAAGAGACTACTAACTTAAGGGTTTCGAAACAATATATACAAGTAACGATTAATGACGAAATAACGACTTAATTAAAATGTATATATATGTATTGTATTAATATGTATTAATACACTTTTGAAAGCCTTAAGAACATATATCAAAATACTTATACTTGACAAAAATGTTTACAATTACATTCTCGTTCATTTTCATCAACAATTTTACTCGTATGCACCCGTATTCGTACTCGTACAATACACAGCTTCTAGACGTATATACTATTGGTATATACACTCAATCATCAGCTCCTTAGCAGACCATGTGAGTTATTAAACATGTGGGAACCATCATTTGGCAACTAGCATGAATGATTACACAAAATTACAAAAATATTATAAATCATTCATGAATTATTTACATGAAAACAAAATTACACATCCTTTATATCTAATCCATATACCAACGACCAAAAACACCTACAAACACTTTCATTCTTCAATTTTCTTCATCTAATTGATCTCTTTCAAGTTCCATCTTCAAGTTCTAAGTGTTCTTTATAAATTCTACAAGTTCTAGTTTCATAAAATCAAGAATACTTCCAAGTTTACTAGCTCACTTCCAATCTTGTAAAGTGATCATCCAACCTCAAGAAATCCTTGTTGTTTACAGTAAGATATCATTCTAAATCAAGGTAATACTCATATACAAACTTTGATTCAATTCTTATAACTATAACTATCTTAATTCGAGTGATAATCTTACTTGAACTTGTTTTCGTGTCATGATTCTACTTCAAGAACTTTCAAGCCATCCAAGATCCTTTGAAGCTTGATCATTTCTTGTCACTTCCAGTAGGTTTACCTACTAAACTTGAGGTAGTAATGATGTTCATAACATCGTTCGATTCATACTTATATAATCATCTTATTTGAAGAAAATAACTTGTAATCACTAGAACATTGTTTAGTTAATTCAAACTTGTTCGCAAACAAAGTTAATCCTTCTAACTTGACTTTTAAAAATAAATTAACACATATTTTATATCTATATGATATGCTAATTTAATGAGTTAAAACTTGGAAACACGAAGAACACCGTAAAACCGGACATACGCCGTCGTAGTAAAACCAGGGGCTGTTTCGGGTTCGATAATTAAAAAAAAAAACTATCTTAGACTTTGATTTAAAGATTTGTATTTTGGAAAAATAATATATCATATAAACATGATAACATATCCAAAAATTATGGTTAAACTCAAAGTAGAAATATGTTTTTCAAAATGATCATCAAGATGTCGTTCTTTCGACGGAAATGACTACCTCTTTCAAATATGGACTTGTAACCTGTAACTTCGACTATAAACCACTACTTTTCAGTTTAGTTCTAAATACTACAGTTCGTTACAAAACCATAGCAATTTGAATCACTCAAAACCGATTTATAACGAAGAAGATATGGGCAAAACAAGATTGGTTAGAAATCACCAAAATAGCTACGGGATTATTTTGCAAAAATCTATACTAACCTTGTCCTAGCTAACTTTTCTTGTATTATACATGTATTTATACATATTTCCTTGTACTATACTAGTCTTGGTTAATCGTAAGACACATATACACAATACGTCGAGATAACTTCAAAGACAACAGTTTGTACAGTGGGTTGTGATTAAACCTTAGACAATATATATACAATACGTCAGATAAATCGTAAGACACATGTACACAACACGTTGAGATAACTTCAAAGACAATAGTTGTACAATGGGTTGTGATTGAGTCTTAGACAATATATTTATAATACGTCAGATAAATTGTAAGACACATGTACATAACACGTCGAGATAACTTCAAAGACAATAGTTGTACAATGGGTTGTGATTGAGTCTTAGACATTATATTTACAATACGTCTTGATTATTCCAGGGTGATATATTGAACTATATATATGGACTACTAACGTTGGACTACTAACGTTGTACTACTAACTTGACAACTTAAATCATCAACACGTAAATAAAAATATGATTTGAATATATTTATCATACTTTGATATATATGTATATATTTGTTATAGGTTCGTGAATCGATCCGTGGCTAAGTCTGATTTTCGACGAATTGAAAATTTCTGAAAGTGAGTTTCATTACTCCCTTTTAGATATATTTTTGGGCTGAGAACACATGCGCTGTTTTATAAACTGTTTTACGTAATGGACACAAGTACTGAAAATAAATTCTATGGTTGGATTACGAATACCGAATATCGCCCCTTTTAGCTTGGTAGCCTAAGAATTAGGGAAATGGCCCCTAATTGACGCGAATCCTAAAGATAGATCTATGGACCTTGACACGTCCCATTCGGGGTACGAATGCTTTAGTACTTCGATTGATATATACTGATTGCGACGGCCGGTATATAGCATGCAGATTGCGAAATGCCTGTATGCGGGGGATATTCTATATGCATCCTGTTAGTTCGGTTACCAAGTGTTCACCATATGAATGATTTTATCTTTATGCAGATTGTGAAATGCCTGTATAATGATTATGGAAATGAAAATGAAAACGAAAATCTTGTGGTCTATTAAATTGTTAGAAATGAATATTTATGATAAACTAATGAACTCACCAACCTTTTGGTTGACACTTTTAAGCATGTTTATTCTCATGTATGAAAGAAATCTTCCGCTGTGCAATTGTCCAATTTAAAGATATTATTTGGAGTCATTCATGACATATTTCAAAAGACGTTGCATTCGAGTCGTTGAGTTCAACAAGATTATATTAAAGTAAATGAAAGATTAAGTCATTTATAGTCTGATTATATTGTGAAATGGTATGCATATTTGTCAACTATCGTTGTAATGAAAGTTGTCTTTTAAAAACGAATGCAATGTTTGTAAAACGTATCATATAGAGGTCAATACCTCGCAATGGGACCAAATGTTATTGTATTCGTCCATATGGATTTGGACGGGCCGTTTCAGTTGGTATCAGAGCGTTGGTCTTAGCGAACCAGGTCTTGCATTAGTGTGTCTAACTGATAAGTTGTTATGATGCATTAATGAGTCTGGACTTCGACTGTGTCTGCATGTCAAAAGTTTTGCTTATCATCTCATGTCGGGAATTACCTTCTTAACATTCTTAGCCTAGACACGTCTTACTGCATTGATTGCATGATTAATGTATAGACAAAATTCATATCTTAGCGTATCTGTTACTGTAAACTTTGTCTGACAGCTTTCGAAAATTCCTCCGTAATTTGCGGAATCCTTTGTACTCTATATAGGTATTCTATGCAAATAGAATATCATTCGATATCCGAAAATCATTTCACACCGAAAATCCTTTATCTAACCGTGCATGATGAATCCTGCAACTAGGTCGAGTTCCTCAGAATCTGACAGCTATTCCGATATGGATTTCTACCTGAGCTCCGAAAGCAGTGTAACCGGAATGGATCAACCAATCAGCCATCACCAATTTTGGATGAATTGGGGATGGGTTCGTAGTCGACTTAATCAGTGGAGACAAGAAGAAGGCGATCCCTTCCATCCACCAAATTTCCCTCTTGGCGAAGAACCTGAAGCACTTACCGGCGAACCTGTCCGAAACACCATCTTCACCCTCATTTCTAGAATAGCTCGCAACGATTATGTCATATCTACTATTCTAAACCTTATTCATCCGCTCATTCCGACCGCCCATCATCCCGGAGTAATAGAAGAAGTCAACGAACTTCGCGATCGAGTAATCAATCTGGAGAATATGGTGCACAACTTACAAGCACCAGCAACACCACCGGCATCACCAGTACCCCCATCAACAGCACCTGTATCACCAGCAGTCTCACCATCATCAGCAACACCGACAATACCACAAGCTCCACAAGTTCCATAACCACCACAGATATCAACACATCAATCACCAATAAGAATATTATACTATCGAGTTATGAAATATTAACTCTCTATTTCCAAAGAGTTTATGTATATATTTTATATATATATGAATTTTGAAACCATATTATATCTTTTCATACTAATCTGATACGTGTGAATTTTGAAGGGTAAATACTACTCAATTAATTCACATTACTAAAATGCCATGATATACATCCTTCGTTAACAACCTAAATCTCTGCATCACCTCAAAGAATTCTGTCCCCTAATAAACCAAATGTATTATTCAATTAGGTTTGATTTTATACTTTCATTTCAGATGTACCTGAAACTTTTTAGAAAATATCATTCGTACCTTGCGAAATTCACAAGAATTCCACGAACACCAACATCTTCCACCGAGAAATATTTAAGTTCACAATTAATATGTTACACTGTACACTATTCAATTATTCGATATTCATTATCTATACTCACTACTTTCACAACGATATATATTCTTCCATAGAAATCAGAACAACCATTTTCATTCAGATTCAATTACATATTTTGATTTTGACAGATCAGAATCCAAGTCAAGATATAACAGATAGCATCACTCTTAGATCCTTACATCTTTCAAAACCATACTTTGAATTCAAAACTGTGCTAGAACATCACTCTTATTCATAAAACTCATAAATATATTCATTCAAAATCCTGAATGATTTCATCTTGAACATCATATGTATATTGACAATTACAACCTGCGTTCAAACCCTTTATGATTCTTGAAAATACCCCAACTACTGATCAATCGAGAAGATGAAACAACCACACATTATCGATAGAAAGAAAGAGTTATACTTATAGTCAGACACCTGGAAAGCTCTCTAAACCTAAGTAAGACTTTAACAGGTATCCGTGATAAATCCTTTGGTATTATTATTACTGAAAATAACTTTGCAATTCCTTTTCAAGTATCCAGTTTTGTCACACCTTCAGCAAGACAACTTCGACGTTTCATTTGGAGAAACCTTAATTAAACCTTGATATATACGATTGCCTTTCTATCATTGTTACCGGGGAACCTTTTATGTTCCACCATATTAGCAGTAAACGTACCAGCGACTTCGTTACTTTGCAACTTAAATCCCTCCGAAATATCACTATCGTTATTCATTGAAATCCATCATATACTCATCAACGTCTTGTAACGATAACTGTCATACCACATACCGGGAAGCATCAATCACTATTTCGAATTTCGTAACGTTTCTACGTCAACTATTATATACTTACATATGACGTCTATCTCCTGGACTTACGTACTCCAATTCTGGAATTCTAAAAAGCACCCCAACCTGCAAATTTGTTCTTTGAGTTTTGAAAATGCTAAAGAAGCAGCAAAAACTGTAAACGACCTTAACAGTCAAAAGTTTGACGATAAAGAATAGAGTATTGGAAACGCTCAACAGAAAATTGATACTAGAAAGCGGATTAAGCAAAACTATGAAGGAGACGGTGAATAAATCATAAGGACTAAACTTGTACATAAAGAATCCAGATGATTCTGTATCCGATGAAATCTTTAGCGAATATCTTGCTCCTTACTTATTCTATATACTTGCGGAAGAATTGTTCTCATCAACCTTCGATCTTAGAAATTCCAAAAATATCATCATAAATATCCTCGATATTTCTGAGGATATTTTCATAAATATTCTTGTCCGAAATAACTTATCTCTTCGTGCTATCTGTGTTACATCTTAAAGAAAACTGTTTTAGTTTCTAAATTTCTATAAACTTCGAGTTTAGATTATAAATGTTTTTGAAGTAGTGTTGGGAATCGAAGCATGGGTTAGTATAATATAACGATGCCTGATCAACGTGGTTATATTATAGTAAGTCATGCTGAGTTTCTAATGGAACATGATGATTCACAGATTATATCGTCATCATGTGCCATGTTACACGATTCTTTCATTCTATTTAACCTCTAAAAATATCAAGAACATATTTTCTTGATAGTTCTATCTTTTTCGTGATACCGGTAATTTACCAAATTAAATCGTGCTATTATAATTCCTTTCTGCTTAAAACATTAGTTATGTTCATTCGAAATTTCGTACCTACAAAATCGAGACATCTTGATCGCTTTATTTAAAGTTAAGAAGAGAAAACAAAAGCATGGAGCTCCGAAATATAAAGGAAAATATAAAGCCCGATAACAAATCAGAAATTATAAACCGTGTATATCAATGCGTATAGCAATATAAAGACACGGGAGAATGATAAATATGAAATGTCCCGTTCTTATTGATTAAAAACGTTCCATATTAATTGATTTCGTTGCGAGGTTTTGACCTCTATATGAGACGTTTTTCAAAGACTGCATTCATTTTTAAAACAAACCATAACCTTTATTTCATAAATAAAGGTTTAAAAAGCTTTACGTAGATTATCAAATAATGATAATCTAAAATATCCTGTTTACACACGACCATTACATAATGGTTTACAATATAAATATGTTACATCGAAATCAGTTTCTTGAATGCAGTTTTTACACAATATCATACAAACATGGACTCCAAATCTTGTCCTTATTTTAGTATGCAACAGCGGAAGCTCTTAATATTCACCTGAGAATAAACATGCTTTAAACGTCAACAAAAATGTTGGTGAGTTATAGGTTTAACCTATATATATCAAATCGTAACAATAGACCACAAGATTTCATATTTCAATACACATCCCATACATAGAGATAAAAATATTCATATGGTGAACACCTGGTAACCGACAATAACAAGATGCATATATAAGAATATCCCCATTATTCCGGGACACCCTTCGGATATGATATAAATTTCGAAGTACTAAAGCATCCGGTACTTTGGATGGGGTTTGTTAGGCCCAATAGATCTATCTTTAGGATTCGCGTCAATTAGGGTGTCTGTTCCCTAATTCTTAGATTACCAGACTTAATAAAAAGGGGCATATTCGATTTCGATAATTCAACCATAGAATGTAGTTTCACGTACTTGTGTCTATTTTGTAAATCATTTATAAAACCTGCATGTATTCTCATCCCAAAAATATTAGATTTTAAAAGTGGGACTATAACTCACTTTCACAGATTTTTACTTCGTCGGGAAGTAAGACTTGGCCACTGTTGATTCACGAACCTATAACAATATATACATATATATTAAAGTATGTTCAAAATATATTTACAACACTTTTAATATATTTTGATGTTTTAAGTTTATTAAGTCAGCTGTCCTCGTTAGTAACCTATAACTAGTTGTCCACAGTTAGATGTACAGAAATAAATAGATAAATATTATCTTGAATCAATCCACGACCCAGTGTATACGTATCTCAGTATTGATCACAACTCAAACTATATATATTTTGGAATCAACCTCAACCCTGTATAGCTAACTCCAACATTCACATATAGAGTGTCTATGGTTGTTCCGAAATATATATAGATGTGTCGACATGATAGGTCGAAATATTGTATACGTGTCTATGGTATCTCAAGATTACATAATATACAATACAAGTTGATTAAGTTATGGTTGGAATAGATTTGTTACCAATTTTTACGTAGCTAAAATGAGAAAAATTATCCAATCTTGTTTTACCCATAACTTCTTCATTTTAAATCCGTTTTGAGTTAATCAAATTGCTATGGTTTCATATTGAACTCTATTTTATGAATCTAAACAGAAAAAGTATAGGTTTATAGTCGGAAAAATAAGTTACAAGTCGTTTTTGTAAAGGTAGTCATTTCAGTCGAAAGAACGACGTCTAGATGACCATTTTAGAAAACATACTTCCACTTTGAGTTTAACCATAATTTTTGGATATAGTTTCATGTTCATAATAAAAATCATTTTCTCAGAATAACAACTTTTAAATCAAAGTTTATCATAGTTTTTAATTAACTAACCCAAAACAGCCCGCGGTGTTACTACGACGGCGTAAATCCGGTTTTACGGTGTTTTTCGTGTTTCCAGGTTTTAAATCATTAAGTTAGCATATCATATAGATATAGAACATGTGTTTAGTTGATTTTAAAAGTCAAGTTAGAAGGATTAACTTTTGTTTGCGAACAAGTTTAGAATTAACTAAACTATGTTCTAGTGATTACAAGTTTAAACCTTCGAATAAGATAGCTTTATATGTATGAATCGAATGATGTTATGAACATCATTACTACCTTAATTTCCTTGGATAAACCTACTGGAAAAGAGAAAAATGGATCTAGCTTCAATGGATCCTTGGATGGCTCGAAGTTCTTGAAGCAGAATCATGACACGAAACAAGTTCAAGTAAGATCATCACTTGAAATAAGATTGTTATAGTTATAGAAATTGAACCAAAGTTTGAATATGATTATTACCTTGTATTAGAATGATAACCTACTGTAAGAAACAAAGATTTCTTGAGGTTGGATGATCACCTTACAAGATTGGAAGTGAGCTAGCAAACTTTTAAGTATTCTTGATTTTATGAAACTAGAACTTTTGGAATTTATGAAGAACACTTAGAACTTGAAGATAGAACTTGAGAGAGATCAATTAGATGAAGAAAATTGAAGAATGAAAGTGTTTGTAGGTGTTTTTGGTCGTTGGTGTATGGATTAGATATAAAGGATATGTAATTTTGTTTTCATGTAAATAAGTCATGAATGATTACTCATATTTTTGTAATTTTATGAGATATTTCATGCTAGTTTCCAAATGATGGTTCCCACATGTGTTAGGTGACTCACATGGGCTACTAAGAGCTGATCATTGGAGTGTATATACCAATAGTACATACATCTAAAAGCTGTGTATTGTACGAGTACGAATACGGGTGCATACGAGTAGAATTGTTGATGAAACTGAACGAGGATGTAATTGTAAGCATTTTTGTTAAGTAGAAGTATTTTGATAAGTGTATTGAAGTCTTTCAAAAGTGTATAAATACATATTAAAACACTACATGTATATACATTTTAACTGAGTCGTTAAGTCATCGTTAGTCGTTACATGTAAGTGTTGTTTTGAAACCTTTAGGTTAACGATCTTGTTAAATGTTGTTAACCCAATGTTTATAATATCAAATGAGATTTTAAATTATTATATTATCATGATATTATCATGTATGAATATCTCTTAACATGATATATATACATTAAATGTCTTTACAACGATAATCGTTACATATATGTCTCGTTTAAAAATCATTAAGTTAGTAGTCTTGTTTTTACATATGTAGTTCATTGTTAATATACTTTATGATATGTTTTCTTATCATAGTATCATGTTAACTATATATATATATATATATCCATATATATGTCATCATATAGTTTTTACAAGTTTTAACGTTCGTGAATCACCGATCAACTTGGGTGGTCAATTGTCTATATGAAAGATATTTCAATTAATCAAGTCTTAACAAGTTTGATTGCTTAACATGTTGGAAACATTTAATCATGTAAATATCAATCTCAATTAATATATATAAACATGGAAAAGTTCGGGTCACTACAGTACCTACCCGTTAAATAAATTTCGTCCCGAAATTTTAAGCTGTTGAAGGTGTTGACGAATCTTCTGGAAATAGATGCGGGTATTTCTTCTTCATCTGATCTTCACGCTCCCAGGTGAACTCGGGTCCTCTACGAGCATTCCATCGAACCTTAACAATTGGTATCTTGTTTTGCTTAAGTCTTTTAACCTCACGATCCATTATTTCGACGGGTTCTTCGATGAATTGAAGTTTTTCGTTGATTTGGATTTCATCTAACGGAATAGTGAGATCTTCTTTAGCAAAACATTTCTTCAAATTCGAGACATGGAAAGTGTTATGTACAGCCGCGAGTTGTTGAGGTAACTCAAGTCGGTAAGCTACTGGTCCGACACGATCAATAATCTTGAATGGTCCAATATACCTTGGATTTAATTTCCCTCGTTTACCAAATCGAACAACGCCTTTCCAAGGTGCAACTTTAAGCATGACCATCTCTCCAATTTCAAATTCTATATCTTTTCTTTTAATGTCAGCGTAGCTCTTTTTTTGACTTTGGGCGGTTTTCAACCGTTGTTGAATTTGGATGATCTTCTCGGTAGTTTCTTGTATAATCTCCGGACCCGTAATCTGTCTATCCCCCACTTCACTCCAACAAATCGGAGACCTGCACTTTCTACCATAAAGTGCTTCAAACGGCACCATCTCAATGCTTGAATGGTAGCTGTTGTTGTAGGAAAATTCTGCTAACGGTAGATGTCGATCCCAACTGTTTCCGAAATCAATAACACATGCTCGTAGCATGTCTTCAAGCGTTTGTATCGTCCTTTCGCTCTGCCCATCAGTTTGTGGATGATAGGCAGTACTCATGTCTAGACGAGTTCCTAATGCTTGCTGTAATGTCTGCCAGAATCTTGAAATAAATTTGCCATCCCTATCAGAGATAATAGAGATTGGTATTCCATGTCTGGAGACGACTTCCTTCAAATACAGTCGTGCTAACTTCTCCATCTTGTCATCTTCTCTTATTGGTAGGAAGTGTGCTGATTTGGTGAGACGATCAACTATTACCCAAATAGTATCAAAACCACTTGCAGTCCTTGGCAATTTAGTGATGAAATCCATGGTAATGTTTTCCCATTTCCATTCCGGGATTTCGGGTTGTTGAAGTAGACCTGATGGTTTCTGATGCTCAGCTTTGACCTTAGAACACGTCAAACATTCTCCTACGTATTTAGCAACATCGGATTTCATACCCGGCCACCAAAAATGTTTCTTGAGATCCTTGTACATCTTCCCCGTTCCAGGATGTATTGAGTATCTGGTTTTATGAGCTTCTCTAAGTACCATTTCTCTCATATCTCCAAATTTTGGTACCCAAATCCTTTTAGCCCTATACCGGGTTCCGTCTTCCCGAATATTAAGATGCTTCTCCGATCCTTTGGGTATTTCATCCTTTAAATTTCCCTCTTTTAAAACTCCTTGTTGCGCCTCCTTTATTTGAGTAGTAATGTTATTATGAATCATTATATTCATAGATTTTACTCGAATGGGTTCTCTGTCCTTCCTGCTCAAGGCATCGGCTACCACATTTGCCTTCCCCGGGTGGTAACGAATCTCAAAGTCGTAATCATTCAATAATTCAATCCACCTACGCTGCCTCATATTCAGTTGTTTCTGATTAAATATGTGTTGAAGACTTTTGTGGTCGGTATATATAATACTTTTGACCCCATATAAGTAGTGCCTCCAAGTCTTTAATGCAAAAACAACCGCGCCTAATTCCAAATCATGCGTCGTATAATTTTGTTCGTGAATCTTCAATTGTCTAGACGCATAAGCAATCACCTTCGTTCGTTGCATTAATACACAACCGAGACCTTGCTTTGATGCATCACAATAAATCACAAAATCATCATTCCCTTCAGGCAATGACAATATAGGTGCCGTAGTTAGCTTTTTCTTCAATAACTGAAACGCTTTCTCTTGTTCATCATTCCATTCAAATTTCTTCCCTTTATGCGTTAATGCAGTCAAGGGTTTTGCTATTCTGGAAAAGTCTTGGATGAACCTTCTGTAGTAACCAGCTAGTCCTAAAAACTGGCGTATGTGTTTCGGAGTTTTCGGGGTTTTCCACTTTTCAACAGTTTCTATCTTTGCCGGATCCACCTTAATACCTTCTTTGTTCACTATGTGACCGAGGAATTGAACTTCTTCCAACCAAAATGCACACTTTGAAAACTTAGCATACAATTCTTCCTTCCTCAATACTTCTAATACCTTTCTCAAATGTTCACCGTGTTCTTGGTCATTCTTTGAGTAAATAAGTATGTCATCAATGAAAACAATGACAAACTTGTCAAGGTATGGTCCACACACTCGGTTCATAAGGTCCATGAACACAGCTGGTGCATTAGTTAAACCAAACGACATGACCATAAACTCGTAATGACCGTAACGTGTTCTGAAAGCAGTCTTTGGAATATCATCTTCTTTCACCCGCATTTGATGATACCCGGAACGTAAGTCAATCTTTGAATAAACAGACGAGCCTTGTAGTTGATCAAATAAGTCGTCGATTCTCGGTAGTGGGTAGCGGTTCTTGATGGTAAGTTTGTTCAACTCTCGGTAGTCGATACACAACCTGAATGTACCATCTTTCTTCTTGACAAACAAAACCGGAGCTCCCCACGGTGATGTGCTTGGTCGAATGAAACCACGCTCTAAAAGTTCTTGTAATTGGCTTTGCAGTTCTTTCATCTCGCTGGGTGCGAGTCTGTAAGGAGCACGAGCTATTGGTGCAGCTCCTGGTACAAGATCTATTTGAAATTCAACGGATCGATGTGGGGGTAATCCCGGTAATTCTTTCGGAAATACATCGGGAAATTCTTTTGCAATGGGAACATCATTAATGCTCTTTTCTTCAGTTTGTACTTTCTCGACGTGTGCTAGAACAGCATAGCAACCTTTTCTTATTAGTTTTTGTGCCTTCAAATTACTAATAAGATGTAGCTTCGTGTTGCCATTTTCTCCGTACACCATTAAGGGTTTTCCTTTTTCTCGTATAATGCGAATTGCATTTTTGTAACAAACGATCTCCGCTTTCACTTCTTTCAACCAGTCCATACCGATTATCACATCAAAACTCCCTAACTCTACTGGTATCAAATCAATCTTAAATGTTTCGCTAACCAGTTTAATTTCTCGATTCTGACATATATTATCTGCTGAAATTAATTTACCATTTGCTAATTCGAGTAAAAATTTACTATCCAAAGGCGTCAATGGACAACTTAATTTAGCACAAAAATCTCTACTCATATAGCTTCTATCCGCACCCGAATCAAATAAAACGTAAGCAGATTTATTGTCAATAAGAAACGTACCCGTAACAAGCTCCGGGTCTTCCTGTGCCTCTACCGCATTAATATTGAAAACTCTTCCACGGCCTTGTCCATTCGTGTTCTCCTGGTTCGGGCAATTTCTAATAATGTGGCCTGGTTTTCCACATTTATAACAAACTACATTGGCATAACTTGCTCCGACACTACTTGCTCCGCCATTACTCGTTCCGACACCATTTGTTCCTTTCGTTCTATTAACCCCTGGTCCGTAGACCTCACACTTCACCGCGCTATGACCATTTCTTTTACACTTGTTGCAAAATTTGGTGCAGAACCCCGAGTGATTCTTTTCACACCTTTGGCATAGCTGCTTCTGATTGTTGTTGTTGTTGCGGTTATTATTGTTGTTGGGATGATTGTTGTAGTTGCTGTTGTTGTTGTTGTTGTTGTTGTTGTTGGGCCGTTTGTTGTAGTTGCGATTGATGTTGCGATTGTTGGGATAATTGGTGCGATTATTGTTGTAATTGCTGTTGTTGTTGTATTGGTGATTCTTATCACCGTTTTCCTCCCACTTTCTTTTGACTTGCTTCACATTGGCCTCTTCAGCAGTCTGTTCTTTAATTCTTTCTTCAATCTGGTTCACTAGTTTGTGAGCCATTCTACATGCCTGTTGTATGGAGGCGGGCTCGTGTGAACTTATATCTTCTTGGATTCTTTCCGGTAATCCTTTCACAAACGCGTCGATCTTCTCTTCCTCATCTTCGAATGCTCCCGGACACAATAGGCACAATTCTGTGAATCGTCTTTCGTACGTGGTAATATCAAATCCTTGGGTTCGTAACCCTCTAAGTTCTGTCTTGAGCTTATTGACCTCGGTTCTGGGACGGTACTTCTCGTTCATCAAGTGCTTGAATGCTGACCACGGTAGTGCGTAAGCATCATCTTGTCCCACTTGCTCTAGATAGGTATTCCACCATGTTAACGCAGAACCTGTGAAGGTATGCGTAGCGTACTTCACTTTGTCCTCTTCAGTACACTTACTTATGGCAAACACCGATTCAACCTTCTCGGTCCACCGTTTCAATCCGATCGGTCCTTCGGTTCCATCAAATTCCAAAGGTTTGCAGGCAGTGAATTCTTTGTAGGTGCATCCTACACGATTTCCTGTACTGCTAGATCCAAGGTTATTGTTGGTATGTAGCGCAGCCTGTACTGCGGCTATGTTTGAAGCTAGAAAAGTACGGAATTCCTCTTCATTCATATTCACGGTGTGTCGAGTAGTCGGTGCCATTTCCTTCAAAATAGTCAAATGGAACAAGTTAATCATACAGAATATTAAGAGTAGTTAATAGTATTTCGTAGCATAATATGAACTCATTTATAAAAGCTTTTTCTTCATATTAGCGTTTTATAAGTTTAAATTCGGGTAGTACCTACCCGTTAAGTTCATACTTAGTAGCTAATATACAATTCAACTACTACAATTCTATATGAAAAACTGATTATAATAATATTTCGCGTTCAAACTTTTATACAATATTTTACAAACTTACAATACCGCTTATTTTACATAAAGCATGAAATATAGCACACAATAACTTTAATACAAGATAGTTGTGAAGATAATTCTAGCTAGTACACAAGTCGTTCAGCAAAGGCAATAAAGACACGTAATTCATACGTCCAGAAACAAGTCATGCATTCTGGTTTTACTAGGACTACTTCCCATCCTTGGTCTTGTGCAACATAACCGTTATGGCCGTTAATAAGACAGCGTGTTGTAACGTTATCAAAGGGACGAGGGTTACGTAATGTCCAACAGTCCCGTAATAATCTAAAAACCTCATTTCTTACCCCAATTACCGACTCCGTCACTTGTGGAAACGTTTTGTTTAATAGTTGTAGCCCGATGTTCTTGTTCTCACTTTGGTGAGAAGCGAACATTACTAATCCGTAAGCATAACATGCTTCTTTATGTTGCATGTTAGCCGCTTTTTCTAAATCACGAAGTCCAATATTCGGATATATTGAGTCAAAATAATTTCTTAACCCGTTGCGTAAAATAGCATTTGGGTTCCCCGCAATATATGCGTCAAAGTAAACACATCGTAACTTATGGGTTTCCCAATGTGATATCCCCCATCTTTCAAACGAAAGTCTCTTATAAACCAAGACATTCTTGGAACGTTCTTCGAATGTCTTACAAACTGATCTCGCCTTAAATAGTTGTGCCGAAGAATTCTGGCCGACTCTAGACAAGATTTCATCAATCATGTCTCCGGGTAGGTCTCTTAAAATATTGGGTTGTCTATCCATTTTGTGTTTTTAAACTGTAAAATAGACAAGAGTTAGATTCATAAAAAAAATACTTATTAATACAAGCAATTTTTACATATATCATAAAGCATAAGAACACTATATTACATATATTACACCACATGAATACAACTATCTTATTCCGACTCGCTCGTTTCTTCTTCTTCGGTTTTGGTTCGTTTTGCCAAGTTTCTAGGGATATATGATGTTCCCTTAATACGAGCCGTCGTTGTCCACATTGGTTTAGAAAAACCTGGTGGTTTAGAGGTTCCCGGGTCATTGTTACAACTTAAGGACTTCGGGGGTTGACGATACATATAAAGTTCATCGGGGTTGGAATTAGATTTCTCTATTTTTATGCCCTTTCCCTTATTATTTTCTATTGCCTTTTTAAATTCAGTTGGGGTAATTTCTATAACATCATCGGAATTCTCGTCGGAATCCGATTCATCGGAGAATTGGTAATCCTCCCAATATTTTGCTTCCTTGGCGGAAACACCATTGACCATAATTAACTTTGGTCGGTTGGTTGAGGATTTTCTTTTACTTAACCGTTTTATTATTTCCCCCACCGGTTCTATTTCTTCATCCGGTTCCGATTCTTCTTCCGGTTCCGATTCTTCTTCCGGTTCCGACTCTTCTTCCGGTTCCTCTTCGGGAACTTGTGAATCAGTCCACAAATCATTCCAATTTACATTTGACTCTTCATTATTATTAGGTGAGTCAATGGGACTTGTTCTAGAGGTAGACATCTATCACATAATATCAAACACGTTAAGATATTAATATATCACATAATATTCATATGTTAAAAATATATAGTTTCCAACAAAAATGTTAAGCAATCATTTTTAAAGAAAACACGGTCGAAGTCCAGACTCACTAATGCATTCTAACAAACTCGATAAGACACACTAATGCAAATTTTCTGGTTCTCTAAGACCAACGCTCTGATACCAACTGAAATGTCCCGTTCTTATTGATTAAAAACGTTCCATATTAATTGATTTCGTTGCGAGGTTTTGACCTCTATATGAGACGTTTTTCAAAGACTGCATTCATTTTTAAAACAAACCATAACCTTTATTTCATAAATAAAGGTTTAAAAAGCTTTACGTAGATTATCAAATAATGATAATCTAAAATATCCTGTTTACACACGACCATTACATAATGGTTTACAATATAAATATGTTACATCGAAATCAGTTTCTTGAATGCAGTTTTTACACAATATCATACAAACATGGACTCCAAATCTTGTCCTTATTTTAGTATGCAACAGCGGAAGCTCTTAATATTCACCTGAGAATAAACATGCTTTAAACGTCAACAAAAATGTTGGTGAGTTATAGGTTTAACCTATATATATCAAATCGTAACAATAGACCACAAGATTTCATATTTCAATACACATCCCATACATAGAGATAAAAATCATTCATATGGTGAACACCTGGTAACCGACAATAACAAGATGCATATATAAGAATATCCCCATCATTCCGGGACACCCTTCGGATATGATATAAATTTCGAAGTACTAAAGCATCCGGTACTTTGGATGGGGTTTGTTAGGCCCAATAGATCTATCTTTAGGATTCGCGTCAATTAGGGTGTCCGTTCCCTAATTCTTAGATTACCAGACTTAATAAAAAGGGGCATATTCGATTTCGATAATTCAACCATAGAATGTAGTTTCACGTACTTGTGTCTATTTTGTAAATCATTTATAAAACCTGCATGTATTCTCATCCCAAAAATATTAGATTTTAAAAGTGGGACTATAACTCACTTTCACAGATTTTTACTTCGTCGGGAAGTAAGACTTGGCCACTGTTGATTCACGAACCTATAACAATATATACATATATATTAAAGTATGTTCAAAATATATTTACATCACTTTTAATATATTTTGATGTTTTAAGTTTATTAAGTCAGCTGTCCTCGTTAGTAACCTATAACTAGTTGTCCACAGTTAGATGTACAGAAATAAATCGATAAATATTATCTTGAATCAATCCACGACCCAGTGTATACGTATCTCAGTATTGATCACAACTCAAACTATATATATTTTGGAATCAACCTCAACCCTGTATAGCTAACTCCAACATTCACATATAGAGTGTCTATGGTTGTTCCGAAATATATATAGATGTGTCGACATGATAGGTCGAAACATTGTATACGTGTCTATGGTATCTCAAGATTACATAATATACAATACAAGTTGATTAAGTTATGGTTGGAATAGATTTGTTACCAATTTTTACGTAGCTAAAATGAGAAAAATTATCCAATCTTGTTTTACCCATAACTTCTTCATTTTAAATCCGTTTTGAGTTAATCAAATTGCTATGGTTTCATATTGAACTCTATTTTATGAATCTAAACAGAAAAAGTATAGGTTTATAGTCGGAAAAATAAGTTACAAGTCGTTTTTGTAAAGGTAGTCATTTCAGTCGAAAGAACGACGTCTAGATGACCATTTTAGAAAACATAGTTCCACTTTGAGTTTAACCATAATTTTTGGATATAGTTTCATGTTCATAATAAAAATCATTTTCTCAGAATAACAACTTTTAAATCAAAGTTTATCATAGTTTTTAATTAACTAACCCAAAACAGCCCGCGGTGTTACTACGACGGCGTAAATCCGGTTTTACGGTGTTTTTCGTGTTTCCAGGTTTTAAATCATTAAGTTAGCATATCATATAGATATAGAACATGTGTTTAGTTGATTTTAAAAGTCAAGTTAGAAGGATTAACTTTTGTTTGCGAACAAGTTTAGAATTAACTAAACTATGTTCTAGTGATTACAAGTTTAAACCTTCGAATAAGATAGCTTTATATGTATGAATCGAATGATGTTATGAACATCATTACTACCTTAATTTCCTTGGATAAACCTACTGGAAAAGAGAAAAATGGATCTAGCTTCAATGGATCCTTGGATGGCTCGAAGTTCTTGAAGCAGAATCATGACACGAAACAAGTTCAAGTAAGATCATCACTTGAAATAAGATTGTTATAGTTATAGAAATTGAACCAAAGTTTGAATATGATTATTACCTTGTATTAGAATGATAACCTACTGTAAGAAACAAAGATTTTTTGAGGTTGGATGATCACCTTACAAGATTGGAAGTGAGCTAGCAAACTTGAAAGTATTCTTGATTTTATGAAACTAGAACTTTTGGAATTTATGAAGAACACTTAGAACTTGAAGATAGAACTTGAGAGAGATCAATTAGATGAAGAAAATTGAAGAATGAAAGTGTTTGTAGGTGTTTTTGGTCGTTGGTGTATGGATTAGATATAAAGGATATGTAATTTTGTTTTCATGTAAATAAGTCATGAATGATTACTCATATTTTTGTAATTTTATGAGATATTTCATGCTAGTTGCCAAATGATGGTTCCCACATGTGTTAGGTGACTCACATGGGCTGCTAAGAGCTGATCATTGGAGTGTATATACCAATAGTACATACATCTAAAAGCTGTGTATTGTACGAGTACGAATACGGGTGCATACGAGTAGAATTGTTGATGAAACTGAACGAGGATGTAATTGTAAGCATTTTTGTTAAGTAGAAGTATTTTGATAAGTGTATTGAAGTCTTTCAAAAGTGTATAAATACATATTAAAACACTACATGTATATACATTTTAACTGAGTCGTTAAGTCATCGTTAGTCGTTACATGTAAGTGTTGTTTTGAAACCTTTAGGTTAACGATCTTGTTAAATGTTGTTAACCCAATGTTTATAATATCAAATGAGATTTTAAATTATTATATTATCATGATATTATCATGTATGAATATCTCTTAACATGATATATATACATTAAATGTCTTTACAACGATAATCGTTACATATATGTCTCGTTTAAAAATCATTAAGTTAGTAGTCTTGTTTTTACATATGTAGTTCATTGTTAATATACTTTATGATATGTTTTCTTATCATAGTATCATGTTAACTATATATATATATATCCATATATATGTCATCATATAGTTTTTACAAGTTTTAACGTTCGTGAATCACCGATCAACTTGGGTGGTCAATTGTCTATATGAAACATATTTCAATTAATCAAGTCTTAACAAGTTTGATTGCTTAACATGTTGGAAACATTTAATCATGTAAATATCAATCTCAATTAATATATATAAACATGGAAAAGTTCGGGTCACTACAAAATACACCAATCCCTAGAGCATAATAGAAATAAACAGATTCCTCCGGAGGGAGCTGGAAAAGAAGGATAATGGTGGCTAACGTCAATATTAGATCAAGAACCAGAACTGGATTGAGCATTTTTCACAATCTTTTGGATGTATGAAATGATGAAGAAAGTAGGGATAGTGATAATAATGAGTCGGAAGAGGTCAATTTATAGTGGATATAACAGACAGAGCAATCGAAACAGATTACCGCATTTATTTAAAGAGGATCCTAATTTCCTTAAATCCCGAAAAATCAAATCTTTTATAGATTTCGAAGATTTTCTTTACATTCCTTGAAATCCGGAAATCAATTGTGACTACGTCAAAAATTAAGACGAAACTTTATTTCCTCAATTCCATCTTTTACGATATCTTCATTCATACTCTTCGCGTAATCGAATTGTCCTATCCATATTTTCACAAAGATGAAAAAAAAACTCTATATTTATTGAACTCGTGCTATTCATAAACGAAACTCGACTCATTCAAGGTATTCAAAATACTCCATTAATCTATTTCCTTGATAATGATTATATGAACGGTCGAATTCATGATAAGAATTCAAGTTATTGTTCTTGACACAAGAATAATCTTACTTCCATTATCAAACTTTCCTTAACCAAATTTCGGGACAAAATTTCTTTAACGGGTAGGTAATGTGACGACCCGGAAATTTCTGACCAAATTTAAACTTAATCTTTAAATGAATTAAGGTTTCTGACATGATAAGCAAAGTCTGTTAAGTTGAAATTCAAAAATTTGGCACTGTGTTCATGTAACCTTCGACTTTTCCGGACGATTCACGAACCACTATTTGTAAATAAGATATGTATATAAATATATGTATATATTTGAGATTGATATTTACATGATTAAATGTTTCCAACATGTTAAGCAATCAAAGTTGTTAAGACTTGATTAATTGAAATGGATTTTACATAAACGTTTGACCACCCAGTTTGTCCGACGATTCACGAACGTTAAATCTTGTAAAAACGACATGATGATATATATATATATATATATATATATATATATATATATATATATATATATATATATATATATATATATATATATATATATATATATATATAACATGGTATTATGGTAAGTTAGTATCTCATTAAGTATATTAACAATAGGTTATATACATAAAATGAGACTACTAAATTAAGGAATTTGAAACAAGATATATATGTAACGGTTATCGACGTAATAACGTCTTAATTAAAATAAATACATATGTATTGTATTAAGATATATTAATACATTATGTTTAAAATGATATAATGATAATTAAGTATATCATTAAGTGTATTAACAATGAACTATATACATAAAACGAGACTACTAACTTAAGGGTTTCGAAACAATATATACAAGTAACGATTAACGACGAAATAACGACTTAATTAAAATGTATATATATGTATTGTATTAATATGTATTAATACACTTTTGAAAACCTTAAGAACATATATCAAAATACTTATACTTAACAAAAATACTTACAATTACATTCTCGTTCATTTTCATCAACAATTTTACTCGTATGCACCCGTATTCGTACTCGTACAATACACAGCTTCTAGATGTATATACTATTGGTATATACACTCAATCATCAGCTCCTTAGCAGCCCATGTGAGTCATTAAACATGTGGGAACCATCATTTAGCAACAAGCATGAATGATTACACAAAATTACAAAAATATTATAAATCATTCATGAATTATTTACATGAAAACAAAATTACACATCCTTTATATCTAATCCATATACCAACGACCAAAAACACCTACAAACACTTTCATTCTTCAATTTTCTTCATCTAATTGATCTCTCTCATGTTCCATCTTCAAGTTCTAAGTGTTCTTCATAAATTCTACAAGCTCTAGTTTCATAAAATCAAGAATACTTCCAAGTTTACTAGCTCACTTCCAATCTTGTAAAGTGATCATCCAACCTGAAGAAATCCTTGTTGTTTACAGTAAGATATCATTCTAAATCAAGGTAATACTCATATACAAACTTTGATTCAATTCCTATAACTATAACTATCTTAATTCGAGTGATAATCTTACTTGAACTTGTTTCCGTGTCATGATTCTACTTCAAGAACTTTCAAGCCATCCAAGATCCTTTGAAGCTAGATCATTTCTTGTCACTTCCAGTAGGTTTACCTACTAAACTTTAGGTAGTAATGATGTTCATAACATCGTTCGATTCATACTTATATAATCATCTTATTTGAAGAAAATAACTTGTAATCACTAGAACATAGTTTAGTTAATTCTAAACTTGTTCGCAAACAAAGTTAATTCTTCTAACTTGACTTTTAAAAATAACTTAACACATATTTTATATCTATATGATATGCTAATTTAATGAGTTAAAACTTGGAAACACGAAGAACACCGTAAAACCGAACATACGCCGTCGTAGTAAAACCGGGGGCTGTTTCGGGTTGGATAATTAAAAAAAAAAACTATCTTAAACTTTGATTTAAAGATTTGTATTTTGGAAAAATAATATTTCATATAAACATGATAACATATCCAAAAATTATGGTTAAACTCAAAATAGAAATATGTTTTTCAAAATGGTCATCAAGATGTCGTTCTTTCGACGGAAATGACTACCTCTTTCAAATATGGACTTGTAACCTATAACTTTGACTATAAAATACTAATTTTTCAGTTTAGTTCTAAATACTACAGTTCGTTACAAAACCATAGCAATTTGAATCACTCAAAACCGATTTATAACGAAGAAGATATGGGCAAAACAAGATTGGTTAGAAATCACCAAAATAGCTACGGGATTATTTTGCAAAAATCTATACTAACCATGTCCTAGCTAACTTTTCTTGTATTATACATGTATTTATACATATTTCCTTGTACTATACTAGTCTTGGTTAATCGTAAGACACATGTACACAATACGTCGAGATAACTTCAAAGACAACAGTTTGTACAGTGGGTCGTGATTAAACCTTAGACAATATATATACAATACGTCAGATAAATTGTAAGACACATGTACACAACATGTCAAGATAACTTCAAAGACAATAGTTGTACAATGGGTTGTGATTGAGTCTTAGACAATATATTTATAATACGTCAGATAAATCGTAAGACACATGTACACAACACGTCGAGATAACTTCAAAGACAATAGTTGTACAATGGGTTGTGATTGAGTCTTAGACATTATATTTACAATACGTCTTGATTATTCCAGGGTGATATATTGAACTATATATATGGACTACTAACGTTGGACTACTAACGTTGTACTGCTAATGATAATGCTACAAACGAACATATATTTCATAGCATTATCCCTCCAGAAAGACAAGCTTTTAGTTGCAATTGTTCTATTTACAAGTGATATTCGTTTAAATAATAAAAGGTGAAGACAAAAGGCATAATTGACGATTTGAAGACGCAAATGACCAAAAAGCTCAAATGTACAAGATACAATTCAAGTGGTTCAATTTATTGATGATTAACGTCTAAAAATGACAAAAGTACAAGTCGCGGAACGCAAAGTACAAGATATCTCAGCGTACAAAAAGACGTTCGGAAATCCGGAAACGACACATGAACCAACTATCAACGTACGACTCAACGGAGCTGAAAGTACAAGTCAACTATGCACGAGAATATAATATAATATTTAATTAAATACTTAAATATTATATTATATTTATATTATGTCGACAAGCTAGGATCCAAACTACAACCAGCTGGAAAAGGGAACTCCGCGATCGTGGAGCCCCAAGGCACAGAAGTGCCGCGATCGCGGAGCAGCCAGGATTCAAAATGCCTATAAAAGCAGCCGAGTTCTGCTTAATTTAAACACACCAGAGATTATTATCTCTTCTTCTTTCTCTAAATCTATACCTATATTTGTGTTATAATTTTAAGTTAAGATAATTTGAATAATAAGGTTATTGTAACAAATGTTTTAAGGTTTTGTAAAGTCAAAACTCTGTCCGTGTAACACTACGCGATTTTTAATCACTGTAAGTTATGTTCAACCTTTTTACTTTAATGTCTCGTAACTAAGTTATTATTATGCTTATTTGAGCCGAAGTAATCGTGATGTTAGACTAAATATTAAAGACCGGGTTATTGAACTTTGGACCATAATTAATGTTTGGACAAAGACCGACACTTGTGGACATTGGACTATGAACTATTAATAGATGGGGGTATTGTCTAATCGAGTGACAACTCATTGGAGTCTGTCGAACCTATCTTCAAATTAATTAATCTAAATAATTAATAATGATTATGGTTGTCCTATTTAGTGACGTTCATACGGAGTCTATTATAATCATTTAATTAATTGTTCGTTTTGGGTAATTGAGTATTAAAACTGATCAAGTGGGTAAATTAATATTCATATCTAATTAAAACAGGGGTGGATTACATACAGTGATAACTGGTGTAATTGTTGACAGAAGTGATAACTGCGTCACAGTTTAAATCCTTAATTAGTTGGACTCTTTGACTTCGGGTATAAGGGTAATTTGACGAGGACACTCGCACTTTATATTTATGACCGATGGACTATTATGGGCAAAATCCAGATAGGCGTATCAAATAAACCAGGCCAAATAACAGTTAACCTGGGATAATAATATATAAAACCAAAACGTCAAACATCATGATTACGGAAGTTTAAATAAGAATAATACTTTTATTTCATAATTTATCACTATTTTATTTACTCGCAATTTATTTTATCGCAATTTATCTTTATCACTAAAACTAAAAATTTGACAAACCGGTCGTTAAACGGTAAAAACCCCCCTTTTATAATAATAATAATTATATATTTATATTTATAGTTTATAAAATATACCGTTAAACTCAGCTAGCTCTCTGTGGAACGAACCGGACTTACTAAAAACTACACTACTCTACGATTAGGTACACTGCCTATAAGTGTGTAGCAAGGTTTAGGTATATCCATTCATTAAATAATTAAATAACTTGTGTAAATTGTAGTATAATTAATAAGCATTTTCGTATACACCTCTACACTCATCAAATATTTTTGGCGCCGCTGCCGGGGATATTTCGGTTAAACCCCATATTTTTGTAAAATATAAAAATTTATAATCTTTATTTTTAATTTTGTAAAAATAGGTTATTTTGTAATAAGATACAATAAAAAACTAAAAATCCAAAAATATATATATTTATTTTTAAGAATTTTAATATATAATTTTATTTTAAGTTTTTAAATATAAGTTTATTTTTATTTTATATAAATTATATATATTTTATTTTATAAAACTTAAAAATCTAAAAAATTTAATTAAAAACGTACTGGGCCTGTAAAAATTGCGAAGCCCAATTTACTTATTTTATTAAAATTAAACTGGGCCAGATACTGTTCCAGCCCAATTACTCTCGGATACTATTGAACTCCGCGATCGTGGAGCCTCATACGCAGAAAACTCCGCGAACGCAGAGCCGCCTCTGACAGAAGCATTAATTGCAGAATTAGGGTTAGATTAATTATTATTATTATTAATTAATTAATTAGGGTTTTAATATAATAATATTTAGTTTTAGTTTTATTATTTATTTTGTATTTTTAAGTTTTAATTAGTATTTAATTAGTTATATAAAAATTAATACTAATATAAAAATTAATACTAATATAAAAATAATATTTTTATAAAAATTGTATTTTTAGCATTTTAGTTATAATTTGTATTTTTATCGTTTAATTCGTAATTTTTAATAATTATCATTCGTACTTAGTTTTAAATTAGTATTTGCCATAGTTATTTTTATTTCTAGACTTATAAGTTTTGCCGTAAAATTCCTTAAGTGCTTTTTCCTTAGAATTAAGATTTAGACGCTTTAGAATTTTGCGACACCATTTTAAGTTTATAGATTTTAGTGCTTTTTAATTAATTGTCATTTTTCGTATAGTTTTGCATTCTTAATACCTTTAGGCATAAACTTTTTAGATTTGATTTTTAGACTTTAAAGTTTCGACGCACTACGTTCTTTTTATTATTTTTCGACCTTTTATTTTTCGACGTTTTTCGACGCGCTTTTTCTTTTTCCTTTTTCACGCTCTAGTTTTTAGGACCTAGAATTTTCTATTTCTTATCTAAAATTTCTTTAAAATTTAAACGGAAAATTATTTTAAGCGATTAAATTGATAGACATCCAAATTTTCTGGTTCGTAGTAATAGTTGGATTTGTTAGTGGCGAGTTGTGGACTTCCGATTTAAAGGGTCCTGGCTACCTGCTGCATCTTTTGGCTATTCGAAACGTGGGCAAAATCAGAAAAGTCTATTAATTTGATAACTTATATAATTTTTATCTTTTTAACTAATAGGATATTCAGTGAATGCACCGAGCGAAACGTTCACCACCTTTCGTACGTTCATCACCTGTAACTCGATCAAGGCATTTAGCAAATATTGCTGCCATTGAATTTTTAGAATCATCATCTAGTCGAACAAGTACTTCAATTCAAATTTCAGATAATCCATTTTTTGAACCCAACTTCACAATTGAGAACCCGGAGGATATTCAGGGACAATTCCAAGATCCTGAACTATTAAACATTCCTCCTGAACCACAATTTATTCAAACGGAGTTTATTGAAGAAGGAACCGTTAAATCAGAATCTTCCAGTGATTCGGATTCAACAATATGGAAGATCGAATGATAGCCACACGTACGGGCCAAGGTCATGCCATAACTCAACCAGAAGTTACTGCACCAAATTTTGAAATCAAAGGACAAATCATACATATGGTTACTAATCAATGCCAATTCGGTGGTACAGAAAAAGAAGATCCAAACGAACATCTTCGAACCTTTAATAGAATTTGTACTTTATTTAAAATCCGAGAAATTGAAGATGAAACGATCTATCTTATGTTGTTCCCTTGGACTTTAATTGGGGAAGCTAAAGATTGGTTAGAATCATTACCAGAAGGAGCAATTGATACATGGGATGTCTTAGTGGAGAAATTTCTTCAAAGATTCTTTCCGGCATCTACAGCCGTGAGACTTCAAGGAGAAATTGCCACATTCGCACAAAAGCCAAATGAAACTTTATTTGAGGCATGGACAAGATTCGGAAAGATGTTAAGAGGATGTCCTCAACATGGTTTAGACACTTTTCAAATAGTTCAAATATTCTATAAAGGCATTGATGTCGCTACAAGAAAAGATATTGACACAGCTGCTGGTGGTTCCATTATGAAGAAAACCGCTACTGAAGCTCATAAAATTATTGATAAAATAGCCTCCCACTCTCATGAGTGGCACCAAGAGAAAAATATCTTACATTCATCCAAAGTGGCTAGAGCCGATTCTAGCCATAACTTTGATTCCGTTTTCGCAAAAATAGATGCTTTTGAAAGACGAATGGAAAAGATGACTAAAGATATTCACGCAATACAAATCAGTTGTGAGCAATGCGGTGGACCACACTTAATGAAGGATTGTAATGTCGAGCAAACGATGGAACAACGTGAGAATGTTTCCTACATAAACCAAAGGCAGGGAAATAATTATCAAAATAATTATCAACAGCCTAGGCAAAACCTAAACCGAAGTCAAAACATTCTTTACAATCCAAATGGACCCAACAATAACCAACCAAATCAAAACAATACTTTCAATCAACAAAGGCCAGGCTTATATAAACAACCACAATAAACTGAAGAGAAAAAGTCAAATCTGGAAGAAATGGTATTAAAGTTAGTTGAATCTCAAAAACAATTTATTACATCTCAAACCCAAACAAATGAAAATTTTGATCAATCATTTAGAACTCAACAAACTTCCATTTTAAATCTAGAAAAACAAGTAGGTACTCTAACGAGCCTGATGAGTGAAAGGAAACAAGGAAAGTTACCAAGTAATACTGAAGTAAATCCTCGGAATGAAAATGTTAACATGGTTTCAACGAATTCTGAAAAAACAGAAATAAAAGAGGAAAAGATTTCAGACGATGAAGAAATCACACCACCACCAGGGTTTGAAAAATCAATATATTTACCATACAAACCACCTATTCCATTTCCAATAAAAGTTGAATATGAGCAAGAAATAGGTAATAAAGTTTGTGTTGGTGATACTTCGAAAAGGAAGAGGAAGAGTAAGCAAGAACAAGAAACCAAAGCCGTAAAAATAGAACCATTAAATACTATTCCACCGGAATTTCCACCTAAGTCGGGTGATCCGGGTGAATTTATTGTTCCTTGTTTACTTAGTGATTGTGTTATGTATAATGCACTAGCAGATCTAGGTGCAAGTGTAAGTATTATGCCTCTTTCATTATATAAGAAGTTAAATTTAGGAAGGTTAAGTCCAACAGAGATGAGTGTTCGATTCTTTGACCAAACCATTAGACACCCAGTCGGAATTGCTGACAACCTACCTATTCAAGTAGGTAATTTAACCTTTCTAGTCGAATTTGTTATCATAGACATAGAAGAAGACTCAAACTTTACTCTACTTTTAGGTCGACCATTTTTAGCGTCCACCAAGGCGTTAATTGATGTAAGAGAAGGTAGAATGACACTTAATGATGGTGAAAAATCGATCACTTTTGTGAGTCGAAAGTCTAGATCTCCACCAACCAAAACCGTTGATCCAATAACTCCAACGGTAGTGCTTAACAATGTTAAAACGCCTAAGTGTGGGGAAGATGAAGTAACACCTAATGATGACCAGAAAACAAAGAACCCCATTAATGATACAAAATTAGATGACCTCGTTATTAATAGTTCAATGAAAAAGCTTTGTAAACGAGTTCACAATGCTAGGATTAAGGGGAACTTTAAGTTATGTAACCGATTAGTATCTAATCTGTCATCAAAAGAAAAAGAGAAATTAGTTGATTTTGTGAAGATTACAAAAGAAACCGACCAATGGCTTAAAACAAAAATCACAGATATGCAAGTTGATGATGGTCTGATGGAAGTTGACGATGAAGTTAATCACGATTTCAACACCACAGCTAGCTAAGTGTGGGGAGATTCAAAAGTTTTAAAGATAATTTTATGCTATCTAGAAGTTTGATATTCTGTTTTCGTGTAGTTCCGAGAACAGAATCCGATTGGTCTTTTCTACTAGCAGACCCTAAAGAACTAGTCCTCTTCCCCCATTCTGAATTTTTTGTTTTTAAGTTTTACAAGATGAAGCATGCATTTGATATCAGCCATGGTTTAATAAGCTTCACAGGTAAGTTTTTATTTATTTTATGTTTTTAACCTTTTGTTTTTAAACGCCAAATTGTCGCTATAAAGTATTAAATTGATATTCATTAAAAATAGGTATAATAAACCGAAATTACTAATATCAATACAAAAATTTAATCCATCACTGCAAAATTTATCGTTTATTCATAAGGTATAAATATCTTTAATCAATCAATTCAAAAATTTGATTGATTAAAGTGGGATAAAAGACCAAAAAGATTTTTAATTTTATTTTTATAATTAATATATAACTATTTTATTTTAATATAATATTTTAAAATTTATAAAATTTAATGTAGAAAAATATTAAAAATATTTATATTTTACGAATTTTAAACTTAAGTGTTGTGTGAATTTTAAAAACAAAATTTACTTTATTTCATTAAGATAAAAATATGATTTCTAAAATTCATCGTAAGTTAAACACTAGGTCTTGAACCGAAATTGCTTTACCCGAGGGAGGGACGAAAAATTTTGTTATCATTATTTTTAATCTTATTAATATAAAGTATGCCAAAAACATTAAAAAACCAAAAATCTTTGTTTTTAAAACAATCGCTTTAAAATGACAAATTTTGAAATTTTGTTGAGGGACGAACTAAGTGAACGTACCGAAACGACCTCACTCTCAAAACCAAGGAAAAACAAAATTTTAAAATTATTTATTTATTTGTTTTAATTAAGTAAAGGTTTATATAAAAAAAAATTTAATTAAAAAAATCCGGAAAAATACTGCTCCGCGATCGCGGAGCAGTGAGAGTCAATCTCTCCGCTATCGTGAAGAGACTGAAATACAGATAGCATAAAACTGGTCGACAGACCAGTTTTCCCTTCCCCCAAACCCCATTTTTTCTGCGAAAAACACACACAAAAACACACACAAATCGCGATTTTTGACCATTAATCACCAAATTTTTCACTCAAAACACGATGAGGAGAATCCTACCAAGGAGTTTCTTAAGGAAAACGGTAAATTTCTACACATTACACTCTTTAATTCGAATTTATAGTGTTCTTGAGCATATTTTTACCTAATTTGATTTTGATGATTTCTAGCTTGTTTAAAGTTAAATTGTTAGTATATTATGCTTGTATAACCTAGATTGATGCTATTTGTCATGATTTGGAGCCTTAAACTTCAAAAATTTTAGAAATCTAGGGCTAGTGTTCTTGAGCAATTTGGGGCTTTTTGATATAAAGAGGTTATGGCCGAATTTTTTCATGAATTAATGCTAAATTAAGTAGTATAACATGTTTAGATTGCTAAATGATCCAAACTTTGATCCTAAACATGATTTTTGATAATTAAAGTGGACTTTTTAGGTATAAAATTCATGAACTTGATTAAATTGATGTAAATGCCATTTGAAACTTGTTTAATTGCTAGTAATGGTTATTTTAACATGTTATTTAAGTTGAATGCTTATGAACTTTATAAACATTTTCATATATGCTTATTTGAAAAAGTGTAGAATTGTTAAAAATATGAAAATGTTTATAAGTTTGATATTGTTTAAACATGTTATTATGATTATTTTGATTTATGATTTTGCTAACACTAATGCATATTTGGATGCACAAAAATTGTGTTTAATGTGTTTTGCAGACTGAAAGAGGTGAATCATCATCCGCAGCCCAAGCTTCTAATATTCCTCCTGAGAATGAAGACGAACAACAGATCAACAATCAGTACAGGCAATATGAACCACACACATTCATCGCATTGACAGACATAACAGAGGCGAATCTACACCCAAATTTAAGATTTGACAGATTTTGGATAGACTATCCAAAATATCAGAGGAACTTGAGCATTCTTCATCCTAAAGAGGTTGAAGTGCCCAGGGTGATAGATTGGGATCCTCTAAAGACAGTTAGATTGGCCGAACCAATCAGAGAGTTACTTTACCAAAGGTATGGTAATTCTACCTTTAGTGATTGGGAACGTTTATTCACTATACATAGGCCTGTATATAAGGAATGGTGTGTTGAATTGCTAAGTACTGTAGAAATAAATGATCAGGTATCTAGTATAACTGATCAGGGTTTTATTAGATTTTTGTTAGGCGATGTGATGCGCCGTATGTCTCTTTTAGAGATGGCTCAGGCTTTGTACATATATACGCCTGAGGAATTAGAATCTTATCATTGTAGGCAATTAATATTTAATGGTAGGAGGGTTGATGAGAATTTTGATATGAATGGATTATGGAGTAGAATGACTAGCCATAATCGATTTCGTGGGGGACATTATTCATACACCGATATTGATAGAGCTGAACTTAGAGTTATACATAGATTTATAGCTAACTCGATTACACAGCGAGGTAAAAATAAGGATAAGGTAAATGAAAATGATTTATTTTACCTCATGTGTATTAGAGACCCACAGAGCTTCGTGAACATACCTTATTGTGTGGGTTATTATTTATCGGTGATGGTAAGTGGTATGCGACACCATAGCATAATAGGAGGTGGTATTTTTATTACCTTGATTGCTGAGTACCTAAATGTGGATAGAACTCGCGGGAGAGAATTAGTACCCGTACACGAACAACGTGAGAGAATTGATATACGTGTATATGCTGGTGCAAAGGTTTTATTGAAAAGACGAAACGTTGCACTACCATATGAGGGTAGACATCCACAGGTAGAAAGGGATCAAGAACAAGGTAATGTAGGTGGAGGAAACCAAATGACAGACATGCAAAGGTTAATGGCTCAAAACGAATATAGAGCTTCTAGGCTACATGAGTTTCAGGCATGGGATTTCCATCAACGTCAAATCCAAGCCCATTTAGCCTTCCAAGGTAGGAACTACATACCTACCGAGCCAGCCAACTTTCCTCCATGGACTGTAGATACAAGACCACCGTTTCCTACATACGATCCATTTCAAGCATACCAGGACACGTACAACGAACCATGGAACCCCTACTGGTATCCTCATCAACCATAGTTTTTCTTATTCTTATTTTCTTATTTTTATTTAAGTTTTGTAATTTGTAAAGTTTATATTCTTTAATATTTATTTTGATATTGTAATAATTTATTAGTTTTCTAACATTTTAGATTTTAGATTTTAGATTTTTGAATGTGGGGTTATAAAACCAAACTTCAAAAATATGCATATATGTTTGTAGTTTATGTCATATATAAAGCAGGGTAAAACAGCGCATTTTCAAAGACTGACATTAAGTTCAGCAAAAGCTACAAATTTTGACGACAAGACGAAAAACAAAAGTGATATAACAAATGAAGGAATGAACAAATGACGTGCACCATTTATCATTCAAACAAACAATCAACAAAATGTTTGAAAACTTTGGTAAAATTTTAATCATTTTCTACACTAATCACCCTCATGAATTTAAATTTTTACTGATTTCTTGCAAATGAGGGCATTGCAAGATCTTAAGTGTGGGAAGGGATTAAATTCTTTCGAATTTTTAAAAGTTTAACTTATACACTTGGTTACCATTAAAAATACTAGTAACGCAGTAGTTGCATTAGAATCTAGTGCTCTCTGATAATAAAGAACAGCCCTAGTCTTATATACTGACTACCCAATTCTAGTAAAATTTTTCAAAATTTTCAATTACATGAATTCAAAATCATGTTTATACATATTTATGAACGATAAAACTAGGTGATAAAACCGAAATTATTGTTGCCTCAAAAAGGACATAAATTGAGAAACAACCTTAAATATTAGAATTCATTTAAAATGAAATGGAGGAGAATAAAAAGGCAAAGAAAAACATAAATAAAAGCTAAGTGTGGGAAGAATTACCAAATTATTTAAAACATATATTACACATTTTTGTACAAGATTATTGCAGGTACTTTTGCTTTGAACTAAACTAATCAGTTTTACTCCGTTTACTGTAATATAAATATATGAGAAAGATGGATCTACACGATGAATCATTATAGGAAGTAAAGTCTTCCGAAAAAGACACGCGCTTCTTGATTTAGGTCAAGAAGTTGTCGTCCAGACCAGCTGTAGGTTGACGAAAAATCTAGAAAAGTCATCTCTAAAATCAGCAGGAAATCCACGGACCTCAGCATCAAACAGGGTCGCCAAGTGGTCAGACTTATCCTAACCATGAGAGGATCTGTCTCGTAAAATGGGGAGGGCGCCGTGCAAATTAGCTGGATAAGACTAATGAATCAGACCCCCAGAAAGGATAATCTCCTTAAAGATTAAAAATCAGCTTTTAAGCCTGATATTACTCAATCCTTGAGATTGACCTTAAAGATTGAGAATTCAAACTCATGGAATTCAATGATATCTATACTCGAGCTTGAATGAGAAAATATTTTGATCAAAACTAAAACCGATTTGTTTTCTGAAAAACCCATTTTCAATGCGTTCATTACCATTGAACGTAAAATCCTAAGATTTCGTCAGAATTCATTAGGTCACCTGAACCAAATCGGGTGTCAACCGTAAGAACGGTGGTTGCATAGCATGGTCGAAGACAGGACCTTGTGCCAGACCAAAAAACTATAGGGTGATCTTTACTATTGCTCCTACCAAGGATAGTAATTGCATCCGACACATTGTGGACCATAATCATACGCATGTCATTAGACATCGCCTTAACAGTTGCTTGTTCATCGCTTTCCTTTACAACTGGAAGGTCGTTTACCGAAAGGTAATATACGGGACAAGTAGACTGGATGTGTGCTTTCCTAATACAAGGTTAGCAAGTGGGTGACACAAAACCGCAAGTTTTGAGCCAAAATTTTAAAAAAAAATCTGAAACCCACAACCCACAAAAACAATTTTGCAAAACACCGGTGAAGGCTTATTCTGGAAAACCTGTCTAGGGTAAAACCTAGCTTGAATTTTCAAAAGATCAAATGTTTTCATAAAGATCCTATTTCCTAAAGGATCTAAATTTTTATAGTCATGTGGGACTTTAAACCACAACGTTACTATCATTGTTTATACCGCCATATCAAAATCACTGATGTACTAAGTGTGAAGAATAAAGAAGTGATTCTAGTATTTTTAATTCAAGACTATATTGCTTGAGGACAAGCAACGCTCAAGTGTGGGAATATTTGATAATGCTACAAACGAACATATATTTCATAGCATTATCCCTCCAGAAAGACAAGCTTTTAGTTGCAATTGTTCTATTTACAAGTGATATTCATTTAAATAATAAAAGGTGAAGACAAAAGGCATAATTGACGATTTGAAGACGCAAATGACCAAAAAGCTCAAATGTACAAGATACAATTCAAGTGGTTCAATTTATTGATGATTAACGTCTAAAAATGACAAAAGTACAAGTCGCGGAACGCAAAGTACAAGATATCTCAGCGTACAAAAAGACGTTCGGAAATCCGGAAACGACACATGAACCAACTATCAACGTACGACTCAACGGAGCTGAAAGTACAAGTCAACTATGCACGAGAATATAATATAATATTTAATTAAATACTTAAATATTATATTATATTTATATTATGTCGACAAGCTAGGATCCAAACTACAACCAGCTGGAAAAGGGAACTCCGCGATCGCGGAGCCCCAAGGCACAGAAGTGCCGCGATCGCGGAGCAGCCAGGATTCAAAATGCCTATAAAAGCAGCCGAGTTCTGCTTAATTTAAACACACCAGAGATTATTATCTCTTCTTCTTTCTCTAAATCTATACCTATATTTGTGTTATAATTTTAAGTTAAGATAATTTCAATAATAAGGTTATTGTAACAAATGTTTTAAGGTTTTGTAAAGTCAAAACTCTGTCCGTGTAACACTACGCGATTTTTAATCACTGTAAGTTATGTTCAACCTTTTTACTTTAATGTCTCGTAACTAAGTTATTATTATGCTTATTTGAGCCGAAGTAATCGTGATGTTAGACTAAATATTAAAGACCGGGTTATTGAACTTTGGACCATAATTAATGTTTGGACAAAGACCGACACTTGTGGACATTGGACTATGGACTATTAATAGATGGGGGGTAGTGTCTAATCGAGTGACAACTCATTGGAGTCTGTCGAACCTATCTTCAAATTAATTAATCTAAATAATTAATAATGATTATGGTTGTCCTATTTAGTGACGTTCATACGGAGTCTATTATAATCATTTAATTAATTATTCGGGTTGGGTAATTGAGTATTCAAACTGATCAAGTGGGTAAATTAATATTCATATATAATTAAAACGGGGGTGGATTACATACAGTGATAACTGGTGTAATTGTTGACAGAAGTGATAACTGCGTCACAGTTTAAATCCTTAATTAGTTGGACTCTTTGACTTCGGGTATAAGGGTAATTTGACGAGGACACTCGCACTTTATATTTATGACCGATGGACTATTATTGGCAAAAGCCAGATAGACATATCAAATAAACCAGGCCAAATAACAATTAACCCGGGATAATAATATATAAAACCAAAACGTCAAACATCATGATTACGGAAGTTTAAATAAGCATAATACTTTTAATTCATATTTCATCGCTATTTTTATTTACTCGCAATTTATTTTATCGCAATTTATCTTTATCGCTAAAACTAAAATTTGACAAACCGGTCGTTAAACGGTAAAAAACCCCTTTTATAATAATAATAATTATATATATATATATATATATATATTTATAGTTTATAAAATATAGCGTTAAACTCAGCTAGCTCCTTGTGGAACGAACCGGACTTACTAAAAACTACACTACTCTACGATTAGGTACACTGCCTATAAGTGTGTAGCAAGGTTTAGGTATATCCATTCATTAAATAATTAAATAACTTGTGTAAATTGTAGTATAATTAATAAGCATTTTCGTATACACCTCTACACTCATCAGCTAACTTGACAACTTAAATCATCAACACGTAAATAAAAATATGATTTGAATATATTTATCATACTTTGATATATATGTATATATTTGTTATAAGTTCGTGAATCGATCCGTGGCTAAGTCTGATTTTTGACGAATTGAAAATTTGTGAAAGTGAGTTTCATTACTCCCTTTTTAGATATATTTTTGGGCTGAGAACACATGCGCTGTTTTATAAACTGTTTTATGAAATGGACACAAATACTGAAAATAAATTCTATGGTTGGATTACGAATACCGAATATCGCCCCTTTTAGCTTGGTAGCCTAAGAATTAGGGAAATGGCCCCTAATTGACGCGAATCCTAAAGATAGATCTATGGACCTTGAAAAGTCCCATTCGGGGTACGAATGATTTAGTACTTCGATTGATATATACTGATTGCGACGGCCGGTATATAGCATGCAGATTCCGAAATGCTTGTATGCGGGGGATATTCTATATGCATCCTGTTAGTTCGGTTACCAAGTGTTCACCATATGAATGATTTTATCTTTATGCAGATTGTGAAATGCCTGTATAATGATTATGGAAATGAAAATGAAAACGAAAATCTTGTGGTCTATTAAATTGTTAGAAATGAATATTTATGATAAACTAATGAACACACCAACCTTTTGGTTGACACTTTTAAGCATGTTTATTCTCAGGTATGAAAGAAATCTTCAGCTGTGCAATTGCCCAATTTAAAGATATTATTTGGAGTCATTCATGACATATTTCAAAAGACGTTGCATTCGAGTCGTTGAGTTCAACAAGATTATATTAAAGTAAATGACAGATTAAGTCATTTATAGTCTGATTATATTGTGAAATGGTATGCATATTTGTCAACTATCGTTGTAATGAAAGTTGTCTTTTAAAAACGATTGCAATGTTTGTAAAACGTATCATATAGAGGTCAATACCTCGCAATGGGACCAAATGTTATTGTATTCATCCATATGGATTTGGACGGGCCGTTTCACTATTGAACTATATTTGGACTACTAACAAAGGAAAACTAACAAAGGACAACTAACAAAGGACTACTAACATGAAAATGTTAAAAATTAATATATAAGTATTCTATGAACTTGCTTTATTTTATTCATATGTCGTATTATTATCTGAATCATTATTATTGTTATAGGTTCGTGAATCCAAGGACTACTGCCATATTTTTAATAAGTTGAAAACTTATTATTAATATACTTTTACTACCGTGAGTATATAGTCCCATTTTTAAACTCTAAAAATATTTTGGGATGAGAATACATACATTTTATGTTTTACGCTATGGACACAAGTATTTAAAATATATTCTACGTTGAGTTGTACCACCTTGCATATCTTCCCTAATAGCTTGGTAACTAATATTTACATGTTGTAAGAACATGTAAGCGCGAATCCTATTGATAGATCTATCGGGTTTGACAACCCCAACCGGACTAGTCGCTCTAGTATCGTAAACGGTTGCATAGTACTTCATTTTTACTACACTTGGTACAGTGTAGGGAGATTTTATAATAAAGGGAATATGCCACATTATTGGTTAAGTATGGTTACCGAAGCGCTCAATAACTTATAGAATATCTTTATTGAAATATTTATAACTATGAAATCTTGTGGTCTATATTTATATCGATGCTAGCTTTAAACCTATATATCTCACCAACCTTTTTGTTGACTGTTTAAGCATGTTTATTCTCAGGTCCTTAAGAAAGTCTTCCGCTGTTGCATTATCTGAGCAAGCTGTGCATGGAGTCTCAGGCTTTTGTTTAAATGAAGTGTTGCATTCAATAAAACCTTTGTCATGTAATATATTGGACTGTTATGGCACGTGTGTAGTATTTGTAAACCGATGTAATATGGGGATTATTCCTTAAATAATCGCCCACTTGTTTAAAACATGCATTATGTATAATAATGGTGTGCTTTTTATGAAACGAATGCAATATTTTCTAAAAACGTATCATATAGAGGTCAAATACCTCGCAATAGGACCAATGAATAACGTACTACGTTTATAGTAATATGGACGGATCGTTTCAGTTGGTATCAGAGCAGAGGTCTTAGCAAACCAGGAATTGCATTAGTGTGTCTAACCAGTGTTTGTTAGGATGCATTAGTGAGTCTGGACTTTGACCGTGTCTATTTTGAAAACCATTGCTTATCATTTTTGGTCGGAAATTGAATATTTTAACATGTAAATGTTATGTGGTATATTACTAACGTACTAGTTATTATGTGATAGATGTCTGTATCTAGCTTTGAATTAGTATTCACTTTCAGTGACTCCGAAATCGAGTCCAAATCTTCAGCAAAAGTATCGATCATCAATTTGTCTGATGATGATGAAGACTCGAAAGAGGACACATTCTGGGAAGATTCACAATTTCCAGAAGAACCGAAAGTGAAAGAACCTGAAAACGATCCTGAGGAGGAGGAGGAAGTAAAAGAGATTACTGAGAAAGAATTTAAAAAGGGAAAGGAACCTGTAGTCACCAAACCAAAATTTCTAAATCCGGAAATTAATAAAGCATTTGTTGTACAAAGTGCTCCTGACATTTCTACCCCTAGTCATCTTTGTCTTACCAACTCTATTGAGGTATCAAGTACCTCAGAACCCCGACCAAGATATAAACATACCGCTCGAATAAGCGTTATGCCTGTACCTGATAACAAGAGGCCCCACCGTTTTTAAAACCATTTTCGCTACAACATCACTTCATGCATTGTATAATATTATTTAGTTATCTTACATATGTTTTATGTAAAATAAATTTATGTGAATAAGTGGTATTGTATCGTTGTACCATAATGCATTGAAGAATAAAGCATGAAATGATAATGCATTAGTTTTTCATGATAGAATATTATTTGGATGGTTGTAGTTAATTGTTGTACTAAGCTATTAAGTATGAACTTTAACGGGTGGGTAATACCCTAGAAATAATTATAAAACGCTAATAAGAAGAAAAGGCTTTTATAATAATTGGTTCATATTATTAATATGCCACGATGTACCATTAATTACTCGCTACATCTATAATAATCTATGTGATTAATTATCTTATATGTTTATTGAAGAAACATGGCTCGATTGAATTGAATGACAAAACAAGAAATTGAAGAGATATTCAACCAATGCGTAAATGACTGAATGCTTTGGGTCGAAGCGGCAAGAGCAGCAGCAAACAACACAAACCCTCATGTTGGATGCACATATAAAGAGTTTCAAGGTTGCAAACCTTCATCATTCAGGGAACAGAAGGACTGGTCGGTTTAACTCGATGGTCCGAAAAGCTGGAGTCTGTATTTAAAATTAGTGGTTGTGCGGAAGGGGATAGGACAAAGTATGCTTCATGCACATTACAAGATGGTGCACTTACATGGTGGAAAAACTATGTAAAAGCTGTAGGGGCGATGCAACATATGATACTCCTTGGGAGGAGTTGAAAAATATGCTAATCAACGAATACTGCCCAAGGAACGAGGTTAGGAAGATGGAAGCCGAGTTACGTAATCTGAAAGTTTTCGGCACATAACTTACCAACTATAACAGTCGATTCATGGAATTAGCCTTGTTATGTCCTGTATTGGTACCAACTGAAGAGCGAAAGATTGAATTGTACAAGGATGGCCTGCCAAAAAACATCAAGGCCAATGTTACAGCATCCAAACCTAAGACAATTCATGAAGCTATCACCATGGCAAACGTGCTAATGGATCAGATCATTCTAGATAAGAACGCATCAAATACAGATGCCAAGGTATCAGATAACAAAAGAAAGTGGGATGGAAACCATGATCGAGGTAACCAACAACAATCTCTCGAGAAACAGGAAACTACGCAAGGTGCGAGTAGTGGTTCAAGCTCGGGTTACAAAGGACGAAATCCCTTATGTAACAGATGCCACAAACATCACTCCGGTTTTTGTAATGTGGTGTGCAACAATTGTGATCGAAGGGGTCATCTTGCTGAAGATTGTAGGGTTCCCGTTACAAATACAAATGGCACCTAGACTCCTGCAACCAATGCAAATAGAACTGCCCTGGCTATTGTTACTTGTTATGGGTGTGGGAAATAGGGTCATATTAAGAGCCAGTGCCTGAATCCATAGAAGAACAATGGACCTGCACGTAGAAGAGCGTTTAATATTAATGCTAGAGAGGCGTGTGAAGACCCGGAGCTTGTTACGGGTACGTTTACCATTAATAACTTATCAACATCTATTATATTTGATACTGGTGCCGATAGAAGTTACATGTGTAGAGACTTTTACACTAAATTGAATTGTTCATCATTACCTCTAGATGCTAAGGTAATGATTGAGTTAGCTAATGGTAAACTAATTAAAGCCGATAAAATTTGTCGTGATTGTAAAATAAATTTAGCCGGAGAAACGTTTAAAATTGATTTGATACCCATAGAATTAGGAAGTTTTGACGTAATAGTCGGCATGGACTGGATGTCCAGAATAGGAGCTGAAGTTGTTTGTGCCAAGAAGGAAATTTGCATTCCTCGTAAGAATAAAATGCCAGTAATGATTTATGGAGAGAAGGGTAACTCAAAACTAAAACTCATTAGCTGCTTGAAAGCCCAAAAGTGCTTGAAGAAAGGGTGCTATGCTATCTTAGCACATGTTAATAAAGTCGAAATGAAGGAGAAAGAGAAGAGCATCAACGATGTGCCAGTGGCAAGAGATTTTTCTGAAGTCTTTTCGGAAGAGTTACCGGGATTACCTCCTTTAGATATGTAGAATTTCAAATAGATCTAGTACCAGGAACTGCACCATTGGCTCGTGCTCCATACAGACTTGCACCGTCTGAGATGAAAGAGTTACAAAGCCAGTTAAAAGAACTACTGGACCGTGGATTCATTCGACCGAGCACTTCACCGTGGGGTGCTCTGATTTTATTCGTTAAGAAGAAAGATGGATCCTTCCGCATGTGTATAGATTACCGTGAACTAAACAAGTTAACTATCAAGAATCGGTACCCATTACCGAGAATTGATGACTTGTTTGATCAGCTGCAAGGATCAAGTGTTTACTCCAAGATCGATCTAAGATCAAGTTATCATCAGTTGCGAGTTAAAGACGAAGATATTCCAAAAACCACATTTCGGACACGCTACGGTCATTATGAATATTTGGTCATGCCGTTCGGGTTGACCAACGCACCAGCTGTATTCATGGACCTCATGAATAGGGTATTCAGTCCGTACTTAGATAAGTTTGTTATCGTCTTTATTGATGACATTCTTATTTATTCTGAGAATGAAACAGAACATGAACAACATTTAAGGTTGGTGCTGGAACTGTTAAAGAAAGAACAGTTATACGCAAAGTTTTCCAAGTGCACCTTTTGGCTAAAGGAAGTACAGTTCCTTGGTCATATTGTCAGCAATGAAGGAATTCAGGTTGATCCAGCCAAGATTGAAGCTATTGAAAAGTGGGAGACCCCAAAGACTCCAATGCAAATACACCAATTTTTGGGTCTTACTGGCTATTACAGAAGGTTTATTCAACATTTTTCCCGGATAGCCAAACCATTGATAGCATTAACACACAAAGGGAAGAAGTACGAATGGACTTCTGAGCAGGAAGCCGTATTTCAATTATTGAAGAAGAAGTTAACTACATCGCCTATTATATCGTTACTTGAAGGAAACGATGATTTTGTAATTTATTGTGATGCTTCGCGACAAGGTTTTGGTTGTGTCCTCATGCAACGAAAGAAGGTTACTGCATATGCATCCCGACAACTAAAGATTCATGAACAAAATTATACGAATCATGATCTAGAATTGGGAGCAGTGGTGTTTGCATTAAAGATTTGGAGACACTACTTGTACGGGGTTAATTGTACTGTGTATACTGATCATAAAAGCCTTCAACATATCTTCAACCAAAAAGAACTGAACATGAGGCAACGTAGGTGGATCGAGCTGATAAACGACTATGATTGTGAAATCTGCTATCATCCCGGGAAAGCAAATGTAGTAGCAGATTCTTTAAGCAGGAAGGAAAGAGAGCCAATTCGAGTACGAGCAATGAATATGAAGATTCGTACGAACCTCACCACCCAAATTAAGGATGCTCAGCAAGGAGCTCTTTCTGAAGAAAACTTTGGAAACAAGATGCTTAAAGGGTTAGATAAGCAACTTGTTACACAGGAAGACGGAACCCGATATTTTGCTAGACGCATTTGGGTACCGAAGTTTAAAGGGTTAAGGAAATCGGTACTAGATGAAGCACATAAAACTAGATACTCGATACATCCCGGAGCAGGAAAGATGTATCAAGATCTTAAGGCACACTTTTGGTGGCCAAATTTGAAAGCTGATATTATAACGTACATCGGAGAATGTTTGACTTGCTCCAAAGTCAAGGCGGAATATCAAAAACCATCAGGTCTGCTGCAACAACCAAAAATCCCAGAATGGAAGTGGGAATGTATTACAATGGATTTAATCACAAAGATACCAAAGACTACATGGGGTTACGACACCATTTGGGTAATTGTCAATCGTCTCACCAAGTCCGTACATTTCCTACCTATGAAGGAGAAGGATGGGATGGAAAAATTGGCATGACTATACTTAAAAGAAGTTGTCTCTAGACATATGAAGTACCTATCTCCATTATATCTGACCATGACAGTAGGTTTACGTCAAGGTTCTGGAAATCACTACAGGAGGCCCTAGGAACTCGTTTAGATATAAGCACCGCATATCATCCACAAACCGATGGACAAAGTGAAAGGACCATACAGACTCTTGAAGACATGCTTTGAGCATGTGTGGTCGATTTCGGAAGTGGATGGGAAAAATATCTACCATTAGCAGAATTCTCGTATAACAACAGTTACCATACGAGTATTAAAGCTGCACCATTTGAAGCACTTTATGGAAGAAAGTGTAGATCCCCGATTTGTTGGAATGAAGTAGGAGACCGACAACTACCTGGTCCCGAGATCATACAGGAGACTACAGAAAAGATTGTGCAAATCAAGGAGAGATTAAAGACCACCCAAAGTCGTCAAAAGAGCTATGCCGATGTTCGAAGGAAGCCATTGGAATTTCAGGTTGATGACATGGTTATGTTAAAGGTGTCACCTTGGAAAGGTGTGATACGCTTTGGTAAGAGGGGTAAACTGAACCCAAGATACGTAGGACCATTCAAGATCATCGAACGTATTGGACCAGTGGCTTATAGACTTAAGCTACCACAACAACTTGCTGGAGTACACAATGCCTTTCACGTCTCGAACCTAAGGAAATGACTTACAAAAGAAGACCTCACTGTTCCTCTTGAAGAAATCCAAATCGACGAGAAACTGCATTTTATAGAAGAACCTGTCGAAATCATGGACCGTGAAGTAAAAAAAGCTCAAGCAAAGCAACATACCTATAGTTAAGGTTAGTTGGAATGCTCGAAGAGGTCCCGAGTTCACTTGGGAAAGAGAGGACCAGATGAAATAGAAGTATCCACATCTGTTTACAAACACCGCCCATTGAATAGGTACTACTTAAAATTTCGGGACGAAATTTTCTTAACGGGTAGGTACTGTGATGACCCGAATTTTTCCGACTATTTTATTATACTATTTACAAGATTTAATAATTCAAACATGATAAACAATGAATTTTAATAAGTCTTGAACCTCCGGAAAGAGTTTTATATAAGCATTTGACTACCCTTTTATTCCTACGATTCACGAACGTCATAACTTGTATTAATTATATATATATATATATATTTAACTTGAAAATATGATAATTAAATATCTCATTAAGTATATTAAAAAGGTATTATATATACATTTTCATACTATTAATTTAAAGAGTTTTCGGACAATATATATGTTACTTTTTAAATGACGTAATTAACTTATGTTAAAATGTATTTACATACAATGTATTATGAGTATAAATACATCCTTAAAAGTATTGAATACACTTAATAATATACAAATACAGATAAGGGATAGCTATATTCGTATTTCCGTTCATTTTTCTTAAGAATTCTACTCGTATTTATACGGTATTTATACGCGTATTATACGCAGCTTTTAGAAGTATTTACTATTGATATATACCAATAGAAATCTACAATTACGTATTTATACAGTATTTATACGCGTATTATACGCAGCTTCTAGAAGTATTTACTATTGGTATATACGAATAGAAATCTACAATTATTGATGTATTATGTCATGCATGACCTAATGGTTTTTAACTTATCTTAGATATTTTTCACTAAAAACCAAATTTATAAGCCTATAAATAAGCACCATTTCTAACTCATTTTTACACATTCATTTTCCAAATTTTACTTCCAATTTTCACACACACTTGCAAGAACTCTCTCAAGTTTTGTTCTACTACTTCTTTCCAGCAACTTTACATTCTAAACTTGAGGTAAAAACTCTACTTCAACTCTTGTTCAATACATATGTTTATAGCTATCTATATAAGAGTTTATAAACTAGAACATAGTTTAGTTGATTCTAAACTTGTTTGAAAAACTAATCAAATCTTTCTAAATTAACTCTAATAACACTTATTTACATGTATTATGATGTTATATTAAGTTAATATAAGAACTTATAACTTGTACATATGAACAACACCTTGAAACTTAACATATATCGTTTAATCTCCATTAGGTAAAAAGCGGGCTGTTTTGGGTTAGAAATTAAAAACCTATCTTAGACTTTGAGTTCGAGGCTAATACTTTGAAAATATGTTAATCTATGTAAATAAGACTTCCAGTAATTTTTTCATGATTTTAGACAAAGTGGAAGTATTTTATCAAAAATCATATATCGGGTGGATGCCGGGATTCTTCCAAATCTGACCCCCGGCACAAAAAGAGGGTAAAACTCTAAAAATTACTAATTGGTCTGAACTTTTCGAATTGGTTTTGAAAAATTAACTTCTTAAGGAATCCATAGCAATTTGATTCACTTTAAACGGAGTTGTAATGAATATTTGGCGAGCAAAACAAAATCTGCTAAAATTAACTTTATATGGATGAAATTTATCTTATAAAAACTATATTAACCATATCCTTTCTAACTTTTCCTATATCCTATATATATTTGGACATGTTATCATTAGTATAACAAAATATTATAATCTTGGTTAATTCCGAGATTGTATATATATATAATAATCTTGGTACGTTCCATGACAATACGTATACAATACGTTCGGATAAATCGAAAGACACCATGTACACAATACATATGGGTTAATTCTAAGACAGTACGCGTACCATGGGTCATGATTAAGTCTATAACAATACGTATACAATACGCCGTGGGGTAATTCTAAGATTATATATACATACCGATTATTGGACTGTTGGACTATTGGACTATTGGACTATTGGACTATATTTGAACTACTAACAAAGAACAACTAATAAAGGACAACTAACAAAGGACTACTAACATGAAAATGTTAAAAATTAATATATAAGTATTCTATGAACTTACTTTATTTTATTCATATGTCGTATTATTATCTGAATCATTATTATTGTTATAGGTTCGTGAATCCAAGGACGACGGCCATATTTTTAATAAGTTGAAAACTTATTATTAATATACTTTTACTACCGTGAGTATATAGTCCCATTTTTAAACTCTAAAAATATTTTGGGATGAGAATACATGCATTTTATGTTTTACGCTATAGACACAAGTACTTAAAATATATTCTACGTTGAGTTGTACCACCTTGCATATCTTCCCTAATAGCTTGGTAACTAATATTTACATGTTGTAAGAACATGTAAGCGCGAATCCTATTGATAGATCTATCGGGTTTGACAACCTCAACCGGACTAGTCGCTCTAGTATCGTAAACGGTTGCCTAGTACTTCGTTTTTACTACACTTGGTACAGTGTAGGGAGATTTCATAATAAAGGGAATATGCCACATTATTGGTTAAGTATGGTTACCAAAGCGCTCAACAACTTATAGAATATCTTTATTGAAATGTTTATAACTATGAAATCTTGTGGTCTATATTTATATCGATGCTAGCTTTAAACCTATATATCTCACCAACCTTTGTGTTGACTGTTTAAACATGTTTATTCTCAGGTCCTTAGAAAGTCTTCCGCTGTTACATTATCTGAGCAAGCTGTGCATGGAGTCTCATGCTTTTGTTTAAATGAAGTGTTGCATTCAATAAAACCTTTTTCATGTAATATATTCGACTGTTATGACACGTGTGTAGTATTTGTAAACCGATGTAATATGGGAATTATTCCTTAAATAATCGCCCACTTGTTTAAAACATGCATTATGTATAATAATGGTGTGCTTTTTATGAAACGAATGTAATATTATCTAAAAACGTATCATATAGAGGTCAAATACCTCGCTATGGGACCAATGACTAACGTACTATGTTTATAGTAATATGGACGGGTCGTTTCAGTTTGTGAAAGGATTACCTGAGATAATCCAAGAAAATGTAAGTGCATCTAATCCAACAACAATGTACGAAGCAAGCAACATGGCCCATAAGTTAATGGACCAAATCAAAGAAAGAAATAAGGAGAAGGAGGCTGCCGAGGCCAAAACAAATGACCATAAGAGGAAGAATGAAAATCGTGATAGGAATCACAACTATCAACACCACAACAAGAAGCAGGAAGTCTCGCAGGGTGTGAGTAATGAGAGGAACCAGAATACCTACCAGAGGAAACAACCCCAATGCCAGAAATGCAAGAGATACCACTTTGGGAATTGCACGGTGGTGTGTAAAAATTGCAACAAAGTAGGGCATCATATTCAAAATTGTAGGTTTCCTCTCACAGATGTTAAAAAAGCCGCTCTTGAAGCTATTGTTTGTTATGGGTGCGAGAAAAAGGGCCATTACAAGAATAAGTGCCCGAACCAAAAGAGTGAAAATGGTCCAGTCCGTGGAAGAGCATTTAATATAAATGCTAACGACGCACGAGAAGACCCGGAGCTTGTTACGGGTACGTTTACTATCGATGAATTATCTGCCTATATTTTATTTGATATGGGTGCCGATAGAAGTTATGTAAGTAAAGAATTTTACTCTAAACTAAATTGCCCTTATTTGATATGGTAAACTAGTTAAAGCTGATAAAATCTGTCATAAACGTAAGCTTAAATTAACTAGTGAGACATTTGTAATTGATTTGATACCTATGGAGTTGGGGAGTTTTGATGTAATTGTTGGTATGGATTGGATGTCTAAGATGAGAGCGGAGGTTGTTTGCTATAAAAAGGCGATTCGTTTTCCCTGCGTAAATGGGAAACCATTGATGGTGTTCGGAGAAAAGGGTAATCATAAGCTAAACTTTATTAGCTATTTGAAGGCCCAAAAGTGCATAAAGAAGGGATGCTATGCCATCTTAGCACATGTGAAGAAGATCGACACGAAGGAGAATAGCATTAGTGACATGCTTGTGGTAAGAGAATTTCCCAAAGTATTTCCGGAAGAATTACCGGGATTACCTCCGCATAGATCTGTAGAATTTCGAATAGACCTAGTACCGGGAGCTGCACCGGTGGCTTGTGCTCCGTATAGACTCGCACCGTCTGAAATGAAAGAACTACAAAGTCAGTTGTAGGAATTGCTAGATCGTAGATTTATTCGACCGAGTACTTCACCATGGGGAGCTCCGATCCTGTTCGTTAAGAAGAAAGACGGATCCTTCCGAATGTGTATAGACTACCGCGAGTTAAACAAGCTAACTATCAAGAATCGGTACCCATTGCCGAGAATTGATGACTTGTTTGATCAGCTGCAAGGATCACGTGTTTACTCCAAATTTGACCTAAGATCGGGTTACCATCAGTTGCGAGTAAAAGAAGAAGATATTCCGAAGAACACATTTAGAACACGCTACGGTCACTAAGAATTTTTGGTCATGCCGTTCGGGTTGACAAATGCACCCGCTGTATTCATGGACCACATGAATCGAGTATGTAGTCCGTATTTAGATAAATTTGTTATCGTCTTTATTGATGACATTCTTATTTACTCCAAGAATGAGCAAGAACACGAGCAACATTTAAGGTTGGTGCTAGAACTGTTAAGAAAAGAACAGTTTTATGCCAAATTTTTTAAGTGCGCATTTTGGTTGAAGGAAGTACAATTCCTTGGTCACATCGTTAGCAGTCAAGGAATTAAGGTTGATCCCGCGAAGGTCGAAGCCATTGAAAAATGGGAAACCCCAAAGACTCCGACACAGATACGCCAATTTTTGGGTTTAGCTGGTTATTATAGAAGGTTTATTCAAGATTTTTCCCAAATAGCCAAACCATTAACCACATTAACACACAAAGGGAAGAAGTATGAATGGACCTCCGAGCAGGAAACTGCATTCCAGCTATTGAAAAAGAAACTAACTTCGGCGCCTATTTTATCATTACCTGAAGGAAACGACTACTTCGTGATTTATTGTGACGCGTCGCGACAAGGTTTTGGTTATGTACTCATGCAACGAACAAAGGTTATTGCTTACGCCTCTTGACAGTTGAAAACTCATGAACGGAATTATACGACACATGATTTGGATTTAGGAGAAGTTGTTTTTGCTTTGAAAATGTGGAGACACTACTTATATGGGGTCAAATGTACAGTGTACACTGATCACAAAAGTCTTCAACACATATTCGATAAAAAACAATTGAATATGAGGCAACGACGATGGGTTGAGCTAATAAACGACTATGATTGTGAAATTCGTTATCATCCCGTTAAAGCAAATGTAGTAGATGACGCTTTAAGTAGGAAAGAAAGAGAACCGATTCTAGTACGAGCAATGAATATGAAAATTCGTACGAACCTCACCTCACAAATAAAGGAGGCTCAACAAGGAGCTCTTACTGAAGAAAACTTTGGAAATGAGATGCTCAAGGGTTTAGACAAGCAACTTGATATACGAGAAGACGAAACCCAGTATTTTAATGGATGCATTTGGGTACCAAAGTTTGAAGGGTTAAGAAAATTGGTTTTGAACGAGGCGCATAACACGAGATACTCGATACATCCCGGAGCTGGAAAGATGTATCAAGATCTTAAGGCACATTTTTGGTGGCCTAATTTAAAGGCAGATATTGCAACATATATAGGTGAGTGATTAACTTGCTCCAAAGTTAAGGTGGAACACTAGAAACCATCAGGGTTGCTTCAACAACCAGATATCCCAGAATGGAAATGGGAATGTATTACCATGGATTTCATCACGAAGCTACCAAAGACTGCATGGGGTTATGACAACATCTGGGTAATTGTCGATCGTCTCACCAAATCTGCACATTTCCTGTCTATGAAGGAAATGGATAAGATGGAGAAATTGGTACGATTATACATGAAGGAAGTCATTTCAAGACATGGAGTACCTATCTCCATTATATCCAATCACAACAGTAGGTTTACGTCAACGTTCTGGCAATCACTACATGAAGCTCTAGGAACTCATCTGGATATGAGCACTGCATATCATCCTCAAACCGATGGGCAAAGTAAAAGGACCATTCAAACTCTTGAAGACATGCTTAGAGCATGTGTGATCGATTTTGGAAACGGATGGGATAAATATTTACCATTGGCAGAATTCTCGTATAACAACAGTTATCATACGAGCATTAATGCTGCACCATTCGAAGTACTTTATGGAAAAAAGTGTAGATCCCCTATCTGTTGGAATGATGTAGGTGACAGACAACTTAATAGTCCTGAGATCATACAGGAGACTACCGAAAAGATTGTGCAAATCAAGGAGAGATTGAGAACCGCTCAAAGTCGTCAAAAGAGCTACACTGATGTTCGAAGAAAGCCATTGAAATTTCAGGTTGGCGACATGGTTATGTTAAAGGTGTCACCTTGGAAAGGTGTGATACGCTTTGGCAAGAGGGGTAAACTTAACCCAAGGTACGTAGGGCCATTTAAAATCATCGAACGTATTGGACCGGTGGCCTATCGACTTGAGTTACCTCAACAACTTGTCGGGGTACATAACACCTTTCATGTTTCAAACTTGAAGAAATGCCTTGCAAAAGCAGACCTCACTATTCCACTCGAAGAAGTCCAAATTGATGAAAAGTTATATTTTATCGAAGAACCCGTTGAAATTATGGATCGGGAAGTCAAGCGACTGAAACAAAGCAACATACCGATTGTTAGAGTCCGATGAAATGCTCAGAGAGGACCGAGGTTCACTTGGGAAAGAGAAGATCAGATGAAGCAGAAGTACCCACATCTGTTTACTGATATCATACGTTAAATAGGTACTACTTTAAATTTCGAGATGAAATTTCTTTAACGGGTAGGTACTGTGACGACTCGAATTTTCCTGACTACTTGATTATACTATCTACATGATTCAATAATTCCAACTTGATAAGCAATGAATTTTAATAAGTCTTGAACCTCCGGAAAGAGTTTTACACAAGCTTTTGGTCACCCTTTTATTCCTACGCTTCACGAACGTCATAACTTGTATTAATTATATATATGTATATATATATTTAACTTGAAAATATGATAATTAAATATCTCATTAAGTATATTAACAAGGTATTATATATACATTTTCATACTACTAATTTAAAGAGTTTTCGAACTATATATATGTTACTTTTTAAACGACGAAATTAACTTATGTTAAAATGTATATATATATAATGTATTATGAGTATAAATACATCCTTAAAAGTATTGAATACACTTAATAATATACAAATACAGATAAGGGATAGCTATATTCATATTTCCGTTCATTTTTCTCAAGAATTCTACTCGTATTTATACGGTATTTATACGCGTATTATACGCAGCTTCTAGAAGTATTTACTATTGTTATATACCAATAGAAATCTACAATTACGTATTTATATAGTATTTATACGCGTATTATACGCAGCTTCTAGAAGTATTTACTATTGGTATATACGAATAGAAATCTACAATTATTGATTTATTATGTCATGCATGACCTCATGGTATTTAACTTATCCTAGATATTTGTCATAAAACAACAAATTACAACTAGTATATAAAGACCTTACATGGTATATTTTTTATACACATTTACATCCATTCTACTCTTTCTCTCTAAAAACACTCTCTAATATCCTCTCTTCAAGTTCTAATAAGCCTTCCTCATCTACAACAAAAACTAGTTACAAAAACAAGCGATAAACACCATAGAAGTAGTAATCAAGAACACCTCCTTTAATTCATGTTTTGCTTTCAAGTTGGTCTTCTTTAAGAACTCTTTCAAAAAGCCTTTTAAGCTCAAGAAATTCTCTTCATATTCAGCAAGTTCTCTTTCTTAAATCAAGGTATTAGCCTTACCAAAACTCTTATTCAATTCAAATGTTTATAGATATCTATATAAGAGATCATAACTAATAACAAGTAGAACATAGTTTGGATGATTCTAAACTTGTTTGAAAAACTAATCTAATCTTTCTAACTTAACTCTAATAACACTTATTTATATGTATTATGATGTTATATTAAGATATTATAAGAACTTATAACTTGTACATATGAAGAACACCTTAAAAACTATATTAACCATATACTTGCTAACTTTTCCTATATCCTATATATATTTGGACATGTTATCATTAGTATAACAAAATATTATAATCTTGGTTGATTCCGAGATTGTATATATATAATAATCTTGATACGTTCCATGACAATACGTATACAATACGTTTTAATAAATCCTAAATCAACACGTCTCTGGATTGATGCAAGACAATATGTACACAATACGCCGTGGGGTAATTCTAAGATTATATATATATACCGATTATTAGACTGCTGGACTTTTTGGACTATTTTGGACTTTTCGGACTATTTTGGACTACTAACAAAGGACAACTAACAATGGACTACTAACATAAAATGTTAAAAAATATTATATAAGTATTCTATGAACTTGCTATATTAATTTTGTTCACATGTATTATTATCTGAATCGTTATTATTGTTATAGGTTCGTGAATCCAAGGACGTCGGCTATATTTTAATAAGTTGGAAACTTATTAAAACTATACTTTTACGACAGTGAGTATATAGTCCCATTTTTAAACTCTACAAATATTTTGGGATGAGAATACATGCAGCTTTTGTTTTTTGAAATAGACACAAGTACTTAAATATTTATTCTATGTTGAGTTGTACCTTAGTATATATCCCTAATATTCTGGTAACTATTTGTTACATGTGGTTAACATGTAAGCGCGAATCCTATTGATAGATCTATTGGGTTTGACAACCCCACTCGGGCTAGTTAGCACTAGTTCATAACGGGTGTTTAGTACTTCATTTTACTACACTTGGTACGGTGTAGAGATAACTTTGAAAAGGGAATATGCACGGAAAACATCTGTTAAGTATAGTTACTGGGCGCTCAACAACATATAGAATATCTTTGTAGAAACGTTTATAACATGAAATCTTGTGGTCTATTATTATATCTTATGCTGGCTTTAAAACCTATATCTCACCAACCTTTGTGTTGACAGTTTAAGCATGTTTATTCTCAGGTCTTTAAAAGTCTTCCGCTGATTGCTTGCTCATGGTGTTGCATGGCGTCGTTCATGCTTGTGTTTAAAGAAAGTTGCATTCTAATAAATATTATCTTTGTCATGTATTATATTCGACTGTTATGTCACGTGTGTGACGAACCGGAAATTTCTGACCAAATTTAAACTTAATCTTTATATGATCTCGACATGATAAGCAAAGTGTGTTAAGTTGAAATTCAAAAATTTGGAACTGTGTTCATGTAACCTTCGACTTTTTCGGACGATTCACGAACCACTATTTGTAAATAAGATATGTATATAAATATATGTATATATTTGAGATTGATATTTACATATATATAAATGTTTCCAACATGTTAAAAAAAATCAAACTTGTTAAGACTTGATTAATTGAAACGGATTTTATGTAAACGTTTGACCACCCAGTTTGTCCGACAATTCACGAACGTTAAAACTTGTAAAAACGACATGATGATATATATATGGATATATATATATATATATATATATATATATATATATATATATATATATATATATATATATATATATATATATATATATATATATATATATATATATATATATATATATATATATATATATATATATATATATATTTAACATGGTATTATGATAAGTAAGAATCTCATTAAGTATATTAACAATGGGTTATATACATGAAATGAGACTACTAAATTAAGGAATTTGAAACAAGATATATATTTAACGGTTATCGACGTAATAACGTCTTAATTAAAATAAATACATATGTATTGTATTAAGATATATTAATACATTATGTTTAACATGATATAATGATAATTAAGTATATCATTAAGTGTATTAACAATAAACTATATACATAAAAACGAGACTACTAACTTAAGGGTTTCGAAACAATATATACATGTAACGATTAACGACGAAATAATGACTTAATTAAAATGTATATATATGTATTGTATTAATATGTATTAATACACTTTTGAAAGCCTTAAGAACATATATCAAAATACTTATACTTATCAAAAATTCTTACAATTACATTCTCGTTCATTTTCATCAACAATTTTACTCGTATGCACCCGTATTCGTACTCGTACAATACACAGCTTCTAGATGTATATACTATTGGTATATACACTCAATCATCAGCTCCTTAGCAGCCCAAGTGAGTCATTAAACATGTGGGAACCATCATTTGGCAACTAGCATGAATGATTACACAATATTACAAAAATATTATAAATCATTCATGAATTATTTACATAAAAACAAAATTACACATCCTTTATATCTAATCCATATACCAACGACTAAAAACACCTACAAACACTTTAATTCTTCAATTTTCTTCATCTAATTGATCTCTTTCAAGTTCCATCTTCAAGTTCTAAGTGTTCTTCATAAATTCTACAAGTTCTAGTTTCATAAAATCAAGAATACTTCCAAGTTTACTAGCTCACTTCCAATCTTGTAAAGTGATCATCCAACCTCAAGAAATCCTTATTGTTTACAGTAAGATATCATTCTAAATCAAGGTAATACTCATATACAAACTTTGATTCAATTCCTATAACTATAACTATCTTAATTCGTGTGATAATCTTACTTGAACTTGTTTTCGTGTCATGATTCTACTTCAAGAACTTTCAAGCCATCCAAGATCCTTTGAAGCTAGATCATTTCTTGTCACTTCCAGTAGGTTTACCTACTAAACTTGAGGTAGTAATGATGTTCATAACATCTTTCGATTCATACTTATATAATCATCTTATTTGAAGAAAATAACTTGTAATCACTAGAACATAGTTTAGTTAATTCTAAACTAGTTCGCAAACAAAGTTAATCCTTCTAACTTGACTTTTAAAAATAACTTAACAAATATTTTATATCTATATGATATGCTAATTTAATGAGTTAAAACTTGGAAACACGAAGAACACCGTAAAACCGGACATACGCCGTCGTAGTAAAACCGGGGGCTGTTTTGGGTTGGAAAATAAAAAAATAAACTATCTTAGACTTTGATTTAAAGATTTGTATTTTGGGAAAATAATATTTCAAATAAACATGATAACATATCCAAAAATTATGATTAAACTCAAAGTAGAAGTATGTTTTTCAAAATGGTCATCAAGATGTCGTTCTTTCGACGGAAATGACTACCTCTTTCAAATATGGACTTGTAACCTGTAAATTCAACTATAAACCACTACTTTTTTAGTTTAGTTCTAAATACAAAAGTTCGTTACGAAACCATAGCAATTTGAATCACTCAAAACCGATTTATAACGAAGAAGATATGGGCAAAACAAGATTGGTTAGAAATCACCAAAATAGCTACGGGATTATTTTGCAAAAATTTATACTAACCATGTCCTAGCTAACTTTTTTTGTATTATACATGTATTTATACATATTTCCTTGTACTATACTAGTCTTGTTTAATCATAAGACACATGTACACAATACGTCGAGATAACTTCAAAGACAACAGTTTGTACAGTGGGTCGTGATTAAACCTTAGACAATATATATACAATACGTCAGATAAATCGTAAGACACATGTACACAACACGTCGAGATAACTTCAAAGACAATAGTTGTACAATGGGTTGTGATTGAGTCTTAGACAATATATTTACAATACGTCAGATAAATCGTAAGACACATGTACACAACACGTCGAGATAACTTCAAAGACAATAGTTGTACAATGGGTTGTGATTGAGTCTTAGACATTATATTTACAATACGTTTTGATTATTCCAGGGTGATGTATTGAACTATATATATGGACTACTAACGTTAGACTGCTAACATTGGACTACTAACGTTGGACTGCTAACTTGACAACTTAAATCATCAACATGTAAATAAAAATATGATTTGAATATATTTATCATACTTTGATATATATGTATATATTTGTTATAGGTTCATGAATCGATCCGTGGCTAAGTCTGTTTTTCGACGAATTGAAAATTTGTGAAAGTGAGTTTCATTATTCCCTTTTATTATATTTTTGGGCTGAGAATACATGCGCTGTTTTATAAACTGTTTTACGAAATGGACACAAGTACTTAAACTATATTCTATGGTTGGATTACGAATACCGAATATCGCCCCTTGTTAGCTTGGTAGCCTAAGAATTAGGGAAATGACCCCTATTTGACGCGAATCCTAAAGATAGATCTATGGACCTTGACAAGTCCCATTCGGGGTACGAATGCTTTAGTACTTCGATTGATATATACGGATTGCGACGGCCGGTATATAACATGCAGATTGCGAAATGCCTGTATGCGGGGGATATTCTATATGCATCCTGTTAGTTCGGTTACCAAGTGTTCACCATATGAATGATTTTATCTTTATGCAGATTGCGAAATGCCTGTACAATGATTATGAAAATGAAAATGAAAACGAAAATCTTGTGGTCTATTAAATTGTTAGAAATGAATATTTATGATAAACTCATCAACCTTTTGGTTGACACTTTTAAGCATGTTTATTCTCAGGTATGAAAGAAATCTTCCGCTATGCAATTGCCCAATTTAAAGATATTATTTGGAGTCATTCATGACATATTTCAAAAGACGTTGCATTCGAGTTGTTGAGTTCAACAAGATTATATTAAAGTAAATGACAGATTAAGTCATTTATAGTCTGATTATATTGTGAAATGGTATGCATATTTGTCAACTATCGTTGTAATGAAAGTTATCTTTTAAAAACGAATGCAATGTTTGTAAAACGTATCATATAGAGGTCAATACCTCGCAATGGGACCAAATATTATTGTATTCGTCCATATGGATTTGGACGGGCCGTTTCAGTTGGTATCAGAGCGTTGGTCTTAGCGAACCAGGTCTTGCATTAGTGTGTCTAACTGATAAGTTGTTATGATGCATTAATGAGTCTGGACTTCGACCGTGTCTGCATGTCAAAAGTTTTGCTTATCATCTCTTGTCGGGAATTACCTGCTTAACAATCTTAGTCTAGACACGTCTTACTGCATTGATTGCATGATTAGTGTATAGACAAAATTCATATCTTAGCGTATCTGTTACTGTAAACTTTGTCTGACAGCTTCCGAAAATTCCTCCGTAATTTGCGGAATCCTTTGTACTCTATATAGGTATTCTATGCAAATAGAATATCATCCGATATCCGAAAATCCTTTATCTAAGCATGCAAGATGAATCCTGCAACTAGTTCGAGTTCCTCAGAATCTGACAGCTATTCCGATATGGATTTCCACCTGAGCTCCGAAAGCAGTGTAATCAGAATGGATCAACCAATCAGCCATCACCAATTCTAGATGAATTGGGGATGGGTTCGTAGTCGACTTAATCAGTGGAGACAAAAAGAAGGCGATCCCTTCCATACACCAAATTTCCATCTTGGCGAAGAACCTGAAGCACTTACCGGCGAACCTGTTCGGAACACCATCTTCACCCTCATTTCCAGAATAGCTCGCAATGATTACGTCATATCTACTATTCTAAACCTTATTCACCCGCTCATTCCGACCTCTCATCATCCCGGAGTAATAGAAGAAGTCAACGAACTTCGCGATCGAGTAATCAATCTGGAGAATATGGTGCACAACTTACAAGCACCAGCAACACCACCGGCATCACCAGTACCCCCATTAACAGCACCTGTATCACTGGCAGTCTCACCATAATCATCAACACCGGCAGTACCACAAGCTCCACAAGTTCCATAACCACCGCAAATATCAACACATCAATCACCAATAAGAATATTATACTATCGAGTTATGAAATATTAACTCATTATTTCCAAAGAGTTTATATATATATATATATATATATATATATATATATATATATATATATATATATATATATATATATATATATATATATATATATATATATATATATATTATATATATATATATATATATATGAATTTTGAAACCATATTATATCTTTTCATACTAAGCTGTTACGTGTGAATTTTGAAGGGTAAATACTACTCGATTAATTCACATTACTAAAATGCCATGATATACATCCTTAGTTAACAACCTAAATCTCTACATCACCTCAAATAATTTTGTCCCCTAATAAACTAAGTGTATTATTCAATTATAAGTTTGATTTTACACTTTCATTTTAGATGTACCTGAAACATTTTAGAAAATATCATTCGTACCTTACGAAGTTCACAAGAATTCCACGAACACCAACATCTTCCACCGAGAAATATTTAAGTTCACAATTAATATGTTACACTGTACACTCTTCAATTATTCGATATTCATTATCTATACTCACTACTTTCACAACGATATATATTCTTCCATAGAAATTAGAACAACCATTTTCATTCAGATTCAATTACATATTCTGATTTTTACAGATCAGAATCCAAGTCAAGATATAACAGATAGCATCACTCTTAGATCCTTACATCTTTCAAAACCATACTTTGAATTCAAAACTGTGCTAGAACATCACTCTTATTCATAAAACTCATAAATATATTCATTCAAAATCCTGAATGATTTCATCTTGAACATCATATGTATATTGATGATTACAACCTGCGTTCAAACCCTTTATGATTCTTGAAAATACCCCAACTACTGATCAATCGAGAAGATGAACCAACCACATATTATCGACAGAAAGAAAGAGTTATACTTATAGTCATACACCTGGAAAGCTCTCTAAACCTAAGTAAGACTTTAACACGTATCCGTGATAAATCCTTCGGCATTATTATTAGTGAAAATAACTTTGCAATTCCTTTTCAAGTATCCAGTTTTGTCACACTTTCAGCAAGACAACTTCGACGTTTCATTTGGAGAAACCTTAATTAAACCTTGATATATATACGATTGCCTTTCTATCATTGTTACCATGGAACCTTTTACGTTCCACCATATTAGCAGTAAACGTACCAGCGACTCCGTTACTTTGCAACTTAAATCACTCCGAAATATCACTATCATTATTCAATGAAATTCATCATATACTCATCAACGTCTTGTAACGATAACCGTCATACCACATACCGGGAAGCATCAATCATTATTTCGAATTTCGCAACGTTTCTACGTCAACTGTTATATACTTACATATGACGTCTATCTCCTGGACTTACGTACTCCAATTCTGGAATTCTGAAAAGCACCCCAACCTGCGAATTAGTTCTTTGAGTTTTGAAAATGCTGAAGAAGCAGCAAAAACTGTAAACGACCTTAACAGTGAAAAGTTTGACGATAAAGAATAGAGTGTTGGAAACGCTCAACAGAAAATTGATACTAGAAAGCGGATTAAGCAAAACTATGAAGGAGACGGTGAACAAATCATAAGGACTAAACTTGTACATAAAGAATCCAGATGATTCCGTATCCGATGAAATCTTTAGCGAATATCTTGCTCCTTACTTATTCTATATACTTGAGGAAGAATTTTCCTCATCAACCTTCGATCTTAGAAATTCCAAAAATATCATCATAAATATCCTCGATATTTCTGAGGATATTTTCATAAATATTCTTGTCGGAAATTACTTATCTCTTCGTGCTATCTGTGTTACATCTTAAAGGAAACTGTTTTAGTTTCTAAATTTCTATAAACTTCGAGTTTAGATTATGAATGTTTTTGAAGTAGTGTTGGGAATCGAAGCATGAGTTAGTATAATATAATGACGCCTGATCAACGTGGTTATATTACAGTAAGTCATGCTGAGTTTCTAATGGAACATGATGATTCACAGATTATATCGTCATCGTGTGCCATGTTACACGATTCTTTCATTCTATTTAACCTCTAAAAATATCAAGAACATATTTTCTTGATAGTTCTATCTTTTCCGTGATACCGGTAATTTACCAAATTAAATCGTGCTATTATAATTCCTTTCTGCTTAAAACATTAGGTATGTTCATTCGAAATTTCGTACCTACAAAATCGAGACGTCTTGATCGCTTTATTTAAAGTTGAGAAGAGAAAACAAAAGCATGGAGCTCCGAAATATAAAGGAAAATATAAAGCCCGATAACAAATCAGAAATTACAAACCGTGTATATCAATGCGTATAGCAATATAAAGACACGGGAGAATGATAAATACAACAATCCCTAGAGCATAATAGAAATAAACAGATTCCTCCGGAGGGAGCTAGAAAAGAAGGATAATGGTGGCGAACGTCAATATTAGGTCAAGAACCAGAACTGGATTGAGCATTTCTCGCAATCTTTTGGATGTATGAATTGATGAAGAAAGTAGGGATGGTGATAATAATGAGTCGGAAGAGGTCAATTTATAGTGGATATAACAGACAGAGCAATCGCGGCAGATTATCGCATTTAATTAAAGAGGATCCTAATTTCCTTAAATCCTGAAAAATCAAATCTTTTATAGATTTCGAAGATTTTCTTTACATTCCTTGAAATCCGGAAATCAACTGTGACTATATCAAAAATCAAGACGAAACTTTATTTCCTCAATTCCATCTTTTACGATAGCTTTATTCATACTCTTCGCGTAATCGAATTGTTCTATTTATATTTTCGCAAAGATGAAAAACTCTATATTTATTGAACTCGTACTATTCATAAACGGAACTCGACTCATTCAAGGTATTCAAAATACTCCATTAATCTATTTCCTTGATAATGATTATATGAACGATCGAATTCATGATAAGAATTCAAGTTATAGTTCTTGATACAAGAATAATCTTACTTCCATTATCAAACTTTCCTTAACCAAATTTCGGGACGAAATTTCTTTAACGGGTAGGTACTGTGACGACCCGGAAATTTCTGATCAAATTTAAACTTAATATTTATATGATCTCGACATGACAAGCAAAGTCTGTTAAGTTGAAATTCAAAAATTTGGAACTGTGTTCATGTAACCTTCGACTTTTTCGGACGATTCACGAACCACTATTTGTAAATAAGATATGTATATAAGTATATGTATATATTTGAGATTGATATTTACATATATATATAAATGTTTCCAACATGTTAAAAAAAATCAAACTTGTTAAGACTTGATTAATTGAAACGGATTTTATGTAAACGTTTGACCACCCAGTTTGTCCGACGATTCACGAACGTTAAAACTTGTAAAAACGACATGATGATATATATGTGGATATATATATATATATATATATATATATATATATATATTTAACATGGTATTATGATAAGTAAGTATCTCATTAAGTATAGTAACAATGGGTTATATACATAAAATGAGACTACTAAATTAAGGAATTTGAAACAAGATATATATGTAACGGTTATCGACGTAATAACGTCTTAATTAAAATAAATACATATGTATTGTATTAAGATATATTAATACATTATGTTTAACATGATATAATGATAATTAAGTATATCATTAAGTGTATTAACAATAAACTATATACATAAAAACGAGACTATTAACTTAAGGGTTTCGAAACAATATATACATGTAACGATTAACGACGAAATAATGACTTAATTAAAATGTATATATATGTATTTTATTAATATGTATTAATACACTTTTGAAAGCCTTAAGAACATATATCAAAATACTTATACTTAACAAAAATGCTTACAATTACATTCTCGTTCATTTTCATCAACAATTTTACTCGTATGCACCCGTATTCGTACTCGTACAATACACAGCTTCTAGATGTATATACTATTAGTATATACACTCAATCATCAGCTCCTTAACAGCCCATGTGAGTCATTAAACATGTGAGAACTGAAATGTCCCGTTCTTATTGATTAAAAACGTTCCATATTAATTGATTTCGTTGCGAGGTTTTGACCTCTATATGAGACATTTTTCAAAGACTGCATTCATTTTTAAAACAAACCATAACCTTTATTTCATAAATAAAGGTTTAAAAAGCTTTACGTAGATTATCAAATAATGATAATCTAAAATATCCTGTTTACACACGACCATTACATAATGGTTTACAATACAAATATGTTACATCGAAATCAGTTTCTTGAATGCAGTTTTTACACAATATCATACAAACATGGACTCCAAATCTTGTCCTTATTTTAGTATGCAACAGCGGAAGCTCTTAATATTCACCTGAGAATAAACATGCTTTAAACGTCAACAAAAAATGTTGGTGAGTTATAGGTTTAACCTATATATATCAAATCGTAACAATAGACCACAAGATTTCATATTTCAATACACATCCCATACATAGAGATAAAAATCATTCATATGGTGAACACCTGGTAACCGACAATAACAAGATGCATATATAAGAATATCCCCATCATTCCGGGACACCCTTCGGATATGATATAAATTTCGAAGTACTAAAGCATCCGGTACTTTGGATGGGGTTTGTTAGGCCCAATAGATCTATCTTTAGGATTCGCGTCAATTAGGGTGTCTGTTCCCTAATTCTTAGATTACCAGACTTAATAAAAAGGGGCATATTCGATTTCGATAATTCAACCATAGAATGTAGTTTCACGTACTTGTGTCTATTTTGTAAATCATTTATAAAACCTGCATGTATTCTCATCCCAAAAATATTAGATTTTAAAAGTGGGACTATAACTCACTTTCACAGATTTTTACTTCGTCGGGAAGTAAGACTTGGCCACTGTTGATTCACGAACCTATAACAATATATACATATATATCAAAGTATGTTCAAAATATATTTACAACACTTTTAATATATTTTTATGTTTTAAGTTTATTAAGTCAGCTGTCCTCGTTAGTAACCTACAACTAGTTGTCCACAGTTAGATGTACAGAAATAAATCGATAAATATTATCTTGAATCAATCCACGACCCAGTGTATACGTATCTCAGTATTGATCACAACTCAAACTATATATATTTTGGAATCAACCTCAACCCTGTATAGCTAACTCCAACATTCACATATAGAGTGTCTATGGTTGTTCCGAAATATATATAGATGTGTCGACATGATAGGTCGAAACATTGTATACGTGTCTATGGTATCTCAAGATTACATAATATATAATACAAGTTGATTAAGTTATGGTTGGAATAGATTTGTTACTAATTTTCACGTAGCTAAAATGAGAAAAATTATCCAATCTTGTTTTACCCATAACTTCTTCATTTTAAATCCGTTTTGAGTGAATCAAATTGCTATGGTTTCATATTGAACTCTATTTTATGAATCTAAACAAAAAAAGTATAGGTTTCTAGTCGGAAAAATAAGTTACAAGTCGTTTTTGTAAAGGTAGTCATTTCAGTCGAAAGAACGACGTCTAGATGACCATTTTAGAAAACATACTTCCACTTTGAGTTTAACCATAATTTTTGGATATAGTTTCATGTTCATAATAAAAATCATTTTCTCAGAATAACAACTTTTAAATCAAAGTTTATCATAGTTTTTAATTAACTAACCCAAAACAGCCCGCGGTGTTACTACGACGGCGTAAATCCGGTTTTACGGTGTTTTTCGTGTTTCCAGGTTTTAAATCATTAAGTTAGCATATCATATAGATATAGAACATGTGTTTAGTTGATTTTAAAAGTCAAGTTAGAAGGATTAACTTTTGTTTGCGAACAAGTTTAGAATTAACTAAACTATGTTCTAGTGATTACAAGTTTAAACCTTCGAATAAGATAGCTTTATATGTATGAATCAAATGATGTTATGAACATCATTACTACCTTAAGTTCCTTGGATGAACCTACTGGAAAAGAGAAAAATGGATCTAGCTTCAATGGATCCTTGGATGGCTCAAAGTTCTTGAAGCAAAATCATGACACGAAAACAAGTTCAAGTAAGATCATCACTTGAAATAAGATTGTTATAGTTATAGAAATTGAACCAAAGTTTGAATATGATTATTACCTTGTATTAGAATGATAACCTACTGTAAGAAACAAAGATTTCTTGAGGTTGGATGATCACCTTACAAGATTGGAAGTGAGCTAGCAAACTTGAAAGTATTCTTGATTTTATGAAACTAGAACTTTTGGAATTTATGAAGAACACTTAGAACTTGAAGATAGAACTTGAGAGAGTTTAATTAGATGAAGAAAATTGAAGAATGAAAGTGTTTGTAGGTGTTTTTGGTCGTTGGTGTATGGATTAGATATAAAGGATATGTAATTTTGTTTTCATGTAAATAAGTCATGAATGATTACTCATATTTTTGTAATCTTATGAGATATTTCATGCTAGTTGCCAAATGATGGTTCCCACATGTGTTAGGTGACTCACATGGGCTGCTAAGAGCTGATCATTGGAGTGTATATACCAATAGTACATACATCTAAAAGCTGTGTATTGTACGAGTACGAATACGGGTGCATACGAGTAGAATTGTTGATGAAACTGAACGAGAATGTAATTGTAAGCATTTTTGTTAAGTAGAAGTATTTTGATAAGTGTATTGAAGTCTTTCAAAAGTGTATAAATACATATTAAAACACTACATGTATATACATTTTAACTGAGTCGTTAAGTCATCGTTAGTCGTTACATGTAAGTGTTGTTTTGAAACCTTTAGGTTAACGATCTTGTTAAATGTTGTTAACCCAATGTTTATAATAACAAAAGAGATTTTAAATTATTATATTATCATGATATTATGATGTATGTATATCTCTTAATATTATATATATACATTAAATGTCGTTACAACGATAAACGTTACATATATGTCTCGTTTCAAAATCATTAAGTTAGTAGTCTTGTTTTTACATATGTAGTTCATTGTTAATATAATTAATGATATGTTTACTTATCATAATATCATGTTAACTATATATATAACCATATATATGTCATCATTTAGTTTTTTTACAAGTTTTAACGTTCGTGAATCACCGGTCAACTTGGGTGGTCAATTGTCTATATGAAACCTATTTCAATTAATCAAGTCTTAACAAGTTTGATTGCTTAACATGTTGGAAACATTTAATCATGTAAATATCAATCTCAATTAATATATATAAACATGGAAAAGTTCGGGTCACTACAGTACCTACCCGTTAAATAAATTTCGTCCCGAAATTTTAAGCTGTTGAAGGTGTTGACGAATCTTCTGGAAATAGATGCGGGTATTTCTTCTTCATCTGATCTTCACGCTCCCATGTGAACTCGGGTCCTCTACGAGCATTCCATTGAACCTTAACAATTGGTATCTTGTTTTGCTTAAGTCTTTTAACCTCACGATCCATTATTTCGACGGGTTCTTCGATGAATTGGAGTTTTTCGTTGATTTGGATTTCATCTAACGGAATAGTGAGATCTTCTTTAGCAAAACATTTCTTCAAATTCGAGACGTGGAAAGTGTTATGTACAGCCGCGAGTTGTTGAGGTAACTCAAGTCGGTAAGCTACTGGTCCGACACGATCAATAATCTTGAATGGTCCAATATACCTTGGATTTAATTTCCCTCATTTACCAAATCGAACAACGCCTTTCCAAGGTGAAACTTTAAGCATGACCATCTCTCCAATTTCAAATTCTATATCTTTTCTTTTAATGTCAGCGTAGCTCTTTTGTCGACTTTGGGCGGTTTTCAACCGTTGTTGAATTTGGATGATCTTCTCGGTAGTTTCTTGTATAATCTCCGGACCCGTAATCTGTCTATCCCCCACCTCACTCCAACAAATCGGAGACCTGCACTTTCTACCATAAAGTGCTTCAAACGGCGCCATCTCAATGCTTGAATGGTAGCTGTTGTTGTAGGAAAATTCTGCTAACGGTAGATGTCGATCCCAACTGTTTCCGAAATCAATAACACATGCTCGTAGCATGTCTTCAAGCGTTTGTATCGTCCTTTCGCTCTGCCCATCAGTTTGTGGATGATAGGCAGTACTCATGTCTAGACGAGTTCCTAATGCTTGCTGTAATGTCTGCCAGAATCTTGAAATAAATCTGCCATCCCTATCAGAGATAATAGAGATTGGTATTCCATGTCTGGAGACGACTTCCTTCAAATACAGTCGTGCTAACTTCTCCATCTTGTCATCTTCTCTTATTGGTAGGAAGTGTGCTGATTTGGTGAGACGATCAACTATTACCCAAATAGTATCAAAACCACTTGCAGTCCTTGGCAATTTAGTGATGAAATCCATGGTAATGTTTTCCCATTTCCATTCTGGGATTTCAGGTTGTTGAAGTAGACCTGATGGTTTCTGATGCTCAGCTTTGACCTTAGAACACGTCAAACATTCTCCTACGTATTTAGCAACATCGGCTTTCATACCCGGCCACCAAAAATGTTTCTTGAGATCCTTGTACATCTTCCCCGTTCCAGGATGTATTGAGTATCTGGTTTTATGAGCTTCTCTAAGTACCATTTCTCTCATATCTCCAAATTTTGGTACCCAAATCCTTTCAGCCCTATACCGGGTTCCGTCTTCCCGAATATTAAGATGCTTCTCCGATCCTTTGGGTATTTCATCCTTTAAATTTCCCTCTTTTAAAACTCTTTGTTGCGCCTCCTTTATTTGAGTAGTAATGTTATTATGAATCATTATATTCATAGATTTTACTCGAATGGGTTCTCTATCCTTCCTGCTCAAGGCATCGGCTACCACATTTGCCTTCCCCGGGTGGTAACGAATCTCAAAATCGTAATCATTCAATAATTCAATCCACCTACGCTGCCTCATATTCAGTTGTTTCTGATTAAATATGTGTTGAAGACTTTTGTGGTCGGTATATATAATACTTTTGACCCCATATAAGTAGTGCCTCCAAGTCTTTAATGCAAAAACAACCGCGCCTAATTCCAAATCATGCGTCGTATAATTTTGTTCGTGAATCTTCAATTGTCTAGACGCATAAGCAATCACCTTCGTTCGTTGCATTAATACACAACCGAGACCTTGCTTTGATGCGTCACAATAAATCACAAAATCATCATTCCCTTCAGGCAATGACAATATAGGTGCCGTAGTTAGCTTTTTCTTCAATAACTGAAACGCTTTCTCTTGTTCATCATTCCATTCAAATTTCTTCCCTTTATGCGTTAATGCAGTCAAGGGTTTTGCTATTCTGAAAAAGTCTTGGATGAACCTTCTGTAGTAACCAGCTAGTCCTAAAAACTGGCGTATGTGTTTCGGAGTTTTCGGGGTTTCCCACTTTTCAACAGTTTCTATCTTTGCCGGATCCACCTTAATACCTTCTTTGTTCACTATGTGACCGAGGAATTGAACTTCTTCCAACCAAAATGCACACTTTGAAAACTTAGCGTACAATTCTTCCTTCCTCAATACTTCTAACACCTTTCTCAAATGTTCACCGTGTTCTTGGTCATTCTTTGAGTAAATAAGTATGTCATCAATGAAAACAATGACAAACTTGTCAAGGTATGGTCCACACACTCGGTTCATAAGGTCCATGAACACAGCTGGTGCATTAGTTAAACCAAACGGCATGACCATAAACTCGTAATGACCGTAACGTGTTCTGAAAGCAGTCTTTGGAATATCATCTTCTTTCACCCGCATTTGATGATACCCGGAACGTAAGTCAATCTTTGAATAAACAGACGAGCCTTGTAGTTGATCAAATAAGTCGTCGATTCTCGGTAGTGGGTAGCGGTTCTTGATGGTAAGTTTTTTCAACTCTCGGTAGTCGATACACAACCTGAATGTACCATCTTTCTTCTTGACAAACAAAACAGGAGCTCCCCACGGTGATGTGCTTGGTCGAATGAAACCACGCTCTAAAAGTTCTTGTAATTGGCTTTGCAGTTCTTTCATCTCGCTGGGTGCGAGTCTGTAAGGAGCACGAGCTATTGGTGCAGCTCCTGGTACAAGATCTATTTGAAATTCAACGGATCGATGTGGGGGTAATCCCGGTAATTCTTTCGGAAATACATCGGGAAATTCTTTTGCAATGGGAACATCATTGATGCTCTTTTCTTCAGTTTGTACTTTCTCGACGTGTGCTAGAACAGCATAGCAACCTTTTCTTATTAGTTTTTGTGCCTTCAAATTACTAATAAGATGTAGCTTCGTGTTGCCCTTTTCTCCGTACACCATTAAGGGTTTTCCTTTTTCTCGTATAATGCGAATTGCATTTTTGTAACAAACGATCTCCGCTTTCACTTCTTTCAACCAGTCCATACCGATTATCACATCAAAACTCCCTAACTCTACTGGTATCAAATCAATCTTAAATGTTTCGCTAACCAGTTTAATTTCTCGATTCCGACATATATTATCTGCTGAAATTAATTTACCATTTGCTAATTCGAGTAAAAATTTACTATCCAAAGGCGTCAATGGACAACTTAATTTAGCACAAAAATCTCTACTCATATAGCTTCTATCCGCACCCGAATCAAATAAAACGTAAGCAGATTTATTGTCAATAAGAAACGTACCCGTAACAAGCTCCGGGTCTTCCTGTGCCTCTACCGCATTAATATTGAAAACTCTTCCACGGCCTTGTCCATTCGTGTTCTCCTGGTTCGGGCAATTTCTAATAATGTGGCCTGGTTTTCCACATTTATAACAAACTACATTGGCATAACTTGCTCCGACACTACTTGCTCCGCCATTACTCGTTCCGACACCATTTGTTCCTTTCGTTCTATTAACCCCTGGTCCGTAGACCTCACACTTCGCCGCGCTATGACCATTTCTTTTACACTTGTTGCAAAATTTGGTGCAGAACCCCGAGTGATTCTTTTCACACCTTTGGCATAGCTGCTTCTGATTGTTGTTGTTGTTGCGGTTATTAATGTTGTTGGGATGATTGTTGTTGTTGTTGTTGTTGTTGTTGTTGTTGTTGTTGGGCCGTTTGTTGTAGTTGCGATTGATGTTGCGATTGTTGGGATAATTGTTGCGATTATTGTTGTAATTGCTGTTGTTGTTGTATTGGTGATTCTTATCACCGTTTTCCTCCCACTTTCTTTTGACTTGCTTCACATTGGCCTCTTCAGCAGTCTGTTCTTTAATTCTTTCTTCAATCTGGTTCACTAGTTTGTGAGCCATTCTACATGCCTGTTGTATGGAGGCGGGCTCGTGTGAACTTATATCTTCTTGGATTCTTTCCGGTAATCCTTTCACAAACGCGTCGATCTTCTCTTCCTCATCTTCGAATGCTCCCGGACACAATAGGCACAATTCTGTGAATCGTCTTTCGTACGTGGTAATATCAAATCCTTGGGTTCGTAACCCTCTAAGTTCTGTCTTGAGCTTATTGACCTCGGTTCTGGGGCGGTACTTCTCGTTCATCAAGTGCTTGAATGCTGACCACGGTAGTGCGTACGCATCATCTTGTCCCACTTGCTCTAGATAGGTATTCCACCATGTTAACGCAGAACCTGTGAAGGTATGCGTAGCGTACTTCACTTTGTCCTCTTCAGTACACTTACTTATGGCAAACACCGATTCAACCTTCTCGGTCCACCGTTTCAATCCGATCGGTCCTTCGGTTCCATCAAATTCCAAAGGTTTGCAGGCAGTGAATTCTTTGTAGGTGCATCCTACACGATTTCCTGTACTGCTAGATCCAAGGTTATTGTTGGTATGTAGCGCAGCCTGTACTGCGGCTATGTTTGAAGCTAGAAAAGTACGGAATTCCTCTTCATTCATATTCACGGTGTGTCGAGTAGTCGGTGCCATTTCCTTCAAAATAGTTAAATGGAACAAGTTAATCATACAGAATATTAAGAGTAGTTAATAGTATTTCGTAGCATAATATGAACTCATTTATAAAAGCTTTTTCTTCATATTAGCGTTTTATAAGTTTAAATTCGGGTAGTACCTACCCGTTAAGTTCATACTTAGTAGCTAATATACAATTCAACTACTACAATTCTATATGAAAAACTGATTATAATAATATTTCACGTTCAAACTTTTATACAATATTTTACAAACTTACAATACCGCTTATTTTACATAAAGCATGAAATATAGCACACAATAACTTTGATACAAGATAGTTGTGAAGACAATTCTAGCTAGTACACAAGTCGTTCAGCAAAGGCAATAAAGACACGTAATTCATACGTCCAGAAACAAGTCATGCATTCTGGTTTTACTAGGACTACTTCCCATCCTTGGTCTTGTGCAACATAACCGTTATGGCCGTTGATAAGACAGCGTGTTGTAACGTCATCAAAGGGACGAGGGTTACGTAATGTCCAACAGTCCCGTAATAATCTAAAAACCTCATTTCTTACCCCAATTACCGACTCCGTCACTTGTGGAAACGTTTTGTTTAATAGTTGTAGCCCGATGTTCTTGTTCTCACTTTGGTGAGAAGCGAACATTACTAATCCGTAAGCATAACATGCTTCTTTATGTTGCATGTTAGCCGCTTTTTCTAAATCACGAAGTCCAATATTCGGATATATTGAGTCAAAATAATTTCTTAACCCGTTGCGTAAAATAGCATTTGGGTTCCCCGCAATATATGCGTCAAAGTAAACACATCGTAACTTATGGGTTTCCCAATGTGATATCCCCCATCTTTCAAACGAAAGTCTTTTATAAACCAAGACATTCTTGGAACGTTCTTCGAATGTCTTACAAACTGATCTCGCCTTAAATAGTTGTGCCGAAGAATTCTGGCCGACTCTAGACAAGATTTCATCAATCATGTCTCCGGGTAGGTCTCTTAAAATATTGGGTTGTCTATCCATTTTGTGTTTTTAAACTGTAAAATAGACAAGAGTTAGATTCATAAAAAAAATACTTATTAATACAAGCAATTTTTACATATATCATAAAGCATAAGAACACTATATTACATATATTACACCACACGAATACAACTATCTTATTCCGACTCGCTCGTTTCTTCTTCTTCGGTTTTGGTTCGTTTTGCCAAGTTTCTAGGGATATATGATGTTCCCCTAATACGAGCCGTCGTTGTCCACATTGGTTTAGAAAAACCTGGTGGTTTAGAGGTTCCCGGGTCATTGTTACAACTTAAGGACTTCGGGGGTTGACGATACATATAAAGTTCATCGGGGTTGGAATTAGATTTCTCTATTTTTATGCCCTTTCCCTTATTATTTTCTTTTGCCTTTTTAAATTCAGTTGGGGTAATTTCTATAACATCATCGGAATTCTCGTCGGAATCCGATTCATCGGAGAATTGGTAATCCTCCCAATATTTTGCTTCCTTGGCGGAAACACCATTGACCATAATTAACTTTGGTCGGTTGGTTGAGGATTTTCTTTTACTTAACCGTTTTATTATTTCCCCCACCGGTTCTATTTCTTCATCCGGTTCCGATTCTTCTTCCGGTTCCGATTCTTCTTCCGGTTCCGACTCTTCTTCCGGTTCCTCTTCGGGAACTTGTGAATCAGTCCACAAATCATTCCAATTTACATTTGACTCTTCATTATTATTAGGTGAGTCAATGGGACTTGTTCTAGAGGTAGACATCTATCACATAATATCAAACACGTTAAGAGATTAATATATCACATAATATTCATATGTTAAAAATATATAGTTTCCAACAAAAATGTTAAGCAATCATTTTTAAAGAAAACACGGTCGAAGTCCAGACTCACTAATGCATCCTAACAAACTCGATAAGACACACTAATGCAAATTTTCTGGTTCTCTAAGACCAACGCTCTGATACCAACTGAAATGTCCCGTTCTTATTGATTAAAAACGTTCCATATTAATTGATTTCGTTGCGAGGTTTTGACCTCTATATGAGACATTTTTCAAAGACTGCATTCATTTTTAAAACAAACCATAACCTTTATTTCATAAATAAAGGTTTAAAAAGCTTTACGTAGATTATCAAATAATGATAATCTAAAATATCCTGTTTACACACGACCATTATATAATGGTTTACAATACAAATATGTTACATAGAAATCAGTTTCTTGAATGCAGTTTTTACACAATATCATACAAACATGGACTCCAAATCTTGTCCTTATTTTAGTATGCAACAGCGGAAGCTCTTAATATTCACCTGAGAATAAACATGCTTTAAACGTCAACAAAAAATGTTGGTGAGTTATAGGTTTAACCTATATATATCAAATCGTAACAATAGACCACAAGATTTCATATTTCAATACACATCCCATACATAGAGATAAAAATCATTCATATGGTGAACACCTGGTAACCGACAATAACAAGATGCATATATAAGAATATCCCCATCATTCCGGGACACCCTTCGGATATGATATAAATTTCGAAGTACTAAAGCATCCGGTACTTTGGATGGGGTTTGTTAGGCCCAATAGATCTATCTTTAGGATTCGCGTCAATTAGGGTGTCTGTTCCCTAATTCTTAGATTACCAGACTTAATAAAAAGGGGCATATTCGATTTCGATAATTCAACCATAGAATGTAGTTTCACGTACTTGTGTCTATTTTGTAAATCATTTATAAAACCTGCATGTATTCTCATCCCAAAAATATTAGATTTTAAAAGTGGGACTATAACTCACTTTCACAGATTTTTACTTCGTCGGGAAGTAAGACTTGGCCACTGTTGATTCACGAACCTATAACAATATATACATATATATCAAAGTATGTTCAAAATATATTTACAACACTTTTAATATATTTTTATGTTTTAAGTTTATTAAGTCAGCTGTCCTCGTTAGTAACCTACAACTAGTTGTCCACAGTTAGATGTACAGAAATAAATCGATAAATATTATCTTGAATCAATCCACGACCCAGTGTATACGTATCTCAGTATTGATCACAACTCAAACTATATATATTTTGGAATCAACCTCAACCCTGTATAGCTAACTCCAACATTCACATATAGAGTGTCTATGGTTGTTCCGAAATATATATAGATGTGTCGACATGATAGGTCGAAACATTGTATACGTGTCTATGGTATCTCAAGATTACATAATATATAATACAAGTTGATTAAGTTATGGTTGGAATAGATTTGTTACTAATTTTCACGTAGCTAAAATGAGAAAAATTATCCAATCTTGTTTTACCCATAACTTCTTCATTTTAAATCCGTTTTGAGTGAATCAAATTGCTATGGTTTCATATTGAACTCTATTTTATGAATCTAAACAAAAAAAGTATAGGTTTCTAGTCGGAAAAATAAGTTACAAGTCGTTTTTGTAAAGGTAGTCATTTCAGTCGAAAGAACGACGTCTAGATGACCATTTTAGAAAACATACTTCCACTTTGAGTTTAACCATAATTTTTGGATATAGTTTCATGTTCATAATAAAAATCATTTTCTCAGAATAACAACTTTTAAATCAAAGTTTATCATAGTTTTTAATTAACTAACCCAAAACAGCCCGCGGTGTTACTACGACGGCGTAAATCCGGTTTTACGGTGTTTTTCGTGTTTCCAGGTTTTAAATCATTAAGTTAGCATATCATATAGATATAGAACATGTGTTTAGTTGATTTTAAAAGTCAAGTTAGAAGGATTAACTTTTGTTTGCGAACAAGTTTAGAATTAACTAAACTATGTTCTAGTGATTACAAGTTTAAACCTTCGAATAAGATAGCTTTATATGTATGAATCAAATGATGTTATGAACATCATTACTACCTTAAGTTCCTTGGATGAACCTACTGGAAAAGAGAAAAATGGATCTAGCTTCAATGGATCCTTGGATGGCTCAAAGTTCTTGAAGCAAAATCATGACACGAAAACAAGTTCAAGTAAGATCATCACTTGAAATAAGATTGTTATAGTTATAGAAATTGAACCAAAGTTTGAATATGATTATTACCTTGTATTAGAATGATAACCTACTGTAAGAAACAAAGATTTCTTGAGGTTGGATGATCACCTTACAAGATTGGAAGTGAGCTAGCAAACTTGAAAGTATTCTTGATTTTATGAAACTAGAACTTTTGGAATTTATGAAGAACACTTAGAACTTGAAGATAGAACTTGAGAGAGTTTAATTAGATGAAGAAAATTGAAGAATGAAAGTGTTTGTAGGTGTTTTTGGTCGTTGGTGTATGGATTAGATATAAAGGATATGTAATTTTGTTTTCATGTAAATAAGTCATGAATGATTACTCATATTTTTGTAATCTTATGAGATATTTCATGCTAGTTGCCAAATGATGGTTCCCACATGTGTTAGGTGACTCACATGGGCTGCTAAGAGCTGATCATTGGAGTGTATATACCAATAGTACATACATCTAAAAGCTGTGTATTGTACGAGTACGAATACGGGTGCATACGAGTAGAATTGTTGATGAAACTGAACGAGAATGTAATTGTAAGCATTTTTGTTAAGTAGAAGTATTTTGATAAGTGTATTGAAGTCTTTCAAAAGTGTATAAATACATATTAAAACACTACATGTATATACATTTTAACTGAGTCGTTAAGTCATCGTTAGTCGTTACATGTAAGTGTTGTTTTGAAACCTTTAGGTTAACGATCTTGTTAAATGTTGTTAACCCAATGTTTATAATAACAAAAGAGATTTTAAATTATTATATTATCATGATATTATGATGTATGTATATCTCTTAATATTATATATATACATTAAATGTCGTTACAACGATAAACGTTACATATATGTCTCGTTTCAAAATCATTAAGTTAGTAGTCTTGTTTTTACATATGTAGTTCATTGTTAATATAATTAATGATATGTTTACTTATCATAATATCATGTTAACTATATATATAACCATATATATGTCATCATTTAGTTTTTTTACAAGTTTTAACGTTCGTGAATCACCGGTCAACTTGGGTGGTCAATTGTCTATATGAAACCTATTTCAATTAATCAAGTCTTAACAAGTTTGATTGCTTAACATGTTGGAAACATTTAATCATGTAAATATCAATCTCAATTAATATATATAAACATGGAAAAGTTCGGGTCACTACAAGAACCATCATTTGGCAACTAGCATGAATGATTACACAAAATTACAAAAATATTATAAATCATTCATGAATTATTTACATAAAAACAAAATTACACATCCTTTATATCTAATCCATATACCAACGACCAAAAACACCTAAAAACACTTTCATTCTTCAATTTTCTTCATCTAATTGATCTCTTTCAAGTTTCATCTTCAAGTTCTAAGTGTTCTTCATAAATTCTACAAGTTCTAGTTTCATAAAATCAAGAATACTTCCAAGTTTACTAGCTCACTTCCAATCTTGTAAAGTGATCATCCAACCTCAAGAAATCCTTGTTGTTTACAGTAAGATATCATTCTAAATCAAGGTAATACTCATATACATACTTTGATTCAATTCCTATAACTATAACTATCTTAATTCGAGTGATAATCTTACTTGAACTTGTTTTCGTGTCATGATTCTACTTCAAGAACTTTCAAGCCATCCAAGATCCTTTGAAGCTAGATCATTTCTTGTCACTTACAGTAGGTTTACCTACTAAACTTGAGGTAGTAATGATGTTCAAAACATCTTTCGATTCATACTTATATAATCATCTTATTTGAAGAAAATAACTTGTAATCACTAGAACATAGTTTAGTTAATTCTAAACTTGTTCGCAAAAAAAGTTAATCCTTCTAACTTGACTTTTAAAAATAACTTAACACATATTTTATATCTATATGATATGCTAATTTAATGAGTTAAAACTTGGAAACACGAAGAACACCGTAAAACCGGACATACGCCGTTGTAGTAAAACCGGGGGCTGTTTTGGGTTGGAAAATTAAAAAAAAAACTATCTTAGACTTTGATTTAAAGATTTGTATTTTGGGAAAATAATATTTCAAATAAACATGATAACATATCCAAAAATTATGGTTAAACTCAAAGTAGAAGTATGTTTTTCAAAATGGTCATCAAGATGTCGTTCTTTCGACGGAAATGACTACCTCTTTCAAATATGGACTTGTAACCTGTAACTTCAACTATAAACCACTAATTTTTTAGTTTAGTTCTAAATACTAAAGTTCGTTACGAAACCATAGCAATTTGAATCACTCAAAACCGATTTATAACGAAGAAGATATGGGCAAAACAAGATTGGTTAGAAATCACCAAAATAGCTACGGGATTATTTTGCAAAAATTTATACTAACCATGTCCTAGCTAACTTTTCTTGTATTATACATGTATTTATACATATTTCCTTGTACTATACTAGTCTTGTTTAATCATAAGACACATGTACACAATACGTCGAGATAACTTCAAAGACAACAGTTTGTACAGTGGGTCGTGATTAAACATTAGACAATATATATACAATACGTCAGATAAATCGTAAGACACATGTACACAACACGTCGAGATAACTTCAAAGACAATAGTTGTACAATGGGTTGTGATTGAGTCTTAGAGAATATATTTACAATACGTCAGATAAATCGTAAGACACATGTACACAACACGTCGAGATAACTTCAAAGACAATAGTTGTACAATGGGTTGTGATTGAGTCTTAGACATTATATTTACAATACGTCTTGATTATTCCAGGGTGATGTATTGAACTATATATATGGACTACTAACGTTGTACTGCTAACATTGGACTACTAACGTTGGACTGCTAACTTGACAACTTAAATCATCAACATGTAAATAAAAATATGATTTGAATATATTTATCATACTTTGATATATATGTATATATTTGTTATAGGTTCATGAATCGATCCGTGGCTAATTCTGTTTTTATCGACGAATTGAAAATTTGTGAAAGTGAGTTTCATTATTCCCTTTTATTATATTTTTGGGTTGAGAATACATGCGCTGTTTTATAAACTGTTTTACGAAATGGACACAAGTACTTAAACTATATTCTATGGTTGGATTACGAATACCAAATATCGCCCCTTGTTAGCTTGGTAGCCTAAGAATTAGGGAAATGACCCCTAATTGACGCGAATCCTAAAGATAGATCTATGGACCTTGACAAGTCCCATTCGGGGTACGAATGCTTTAGTACTTCGATTGATATATACGGATTGCGACGGCCGGTATATAGCATGCAGATTGCGAAATGCCTGCATGCGGGGGATATTCTATATGCTGCATGTTAGTTCGGTTACCAAGTGTTCACCATATGAATGATTTTATCTTTATGCAGATTGCGAAATGCCTGTATAATGATTATGGAAATGAAAATGAAAACGAAAATCTTGTGGTCTATTAAATTGTTAGAAATGAATATTTATGATAAACTCACCAACCTTTTGGTTGACACTTTTAAGCATGTTTATTCTCAGGTATGAAAGAAATCTTCCGCTGTGCAATTGCCCAATTTAAAGATATTATTTGGAGTCATTCATGACATATTTCAAAAGATGTTGCATTCGAGTCGTTGAGTTCAACATGATTATATTAAAGTAAATGACAGATTAAGTCATTTATAGTCTGATTATATTGTGAAATGGTATGCATATTTGTCAACTATCGTTGTAATGAAAGTTGTCTTTTAAAAACGAATGCAATGTTTATAAAACGTATCATATAGAGGTCAATACCTCGCAATGGGACCAAATGTTATTGTATTCGTCCATATGGATTTGGACGGGCCTTTTCAACGTGTGTAGTATTTGGAAACCGATGTAATATGGGGATTATTCCTTAAATAATCGCTCACTCGTTTAAACACATATATTATGTATAATATTGGTGTGCCTTTTATGAAACGAATGCATTATTTTATAAAACGTATCATATAGAGGTCAAATACCTCGCTATGGGACCAATGAATGACGTACCTCGTTTATGGTAATATGGATGGGTCGTTTCATATACCAATAGTATATACATCTAGAAGCTGGGTATTATACGAGTGAAAATACCGTATGAGTACGAGTAGAATTGTTGATGAAAACGAATGGGAATACGATTATAACTATCTTTGTTAAGTATAAGTAATTTGATATATGTCTTTAAGTCTTTCAAATGTGTATTAATACATCTTAATACAATACATAAATATACATTTTAATTAAGTCGTTATTTCGTCGTTAATCATTACATGTATATATTGTTTTGAAACCTTTAAGTTAATAGTCCCGTTTTATGTATTTAACCCATTGTTAAAATACTTAATGAGATACTTAATGATCATTTTATCTTGTTAAACATAGTGTATTAATATATCTTAATACGATACAAATATATTTATTTTAATTAAGACGTTATTACGTCGATAATCGTTACATATATATTGTTTTGAAATCCTTAATTCAGTAGTCTCATTTTATGTATCTAATCCTTTATTAATATACTTAATGAGATACTTAATTATCACATTATCATGTTATATATATATATATATATATATATATATATATATATATATATATATATATATATATATCATCATCATCATGTCATTTTACATGTTTTAACGTTCGTGAATCGTCGGACAAGCTAGGTGGTCAAACGTTTACATAAAACTCATTTCAATTAATCAAGTCTTAACAAGTTTGATTGCTTAACATTTTGGAAACATTTATTCATGTAAATATTAATCTCATATAATATATTCATGGAAAAATCCGGGTCGTTACAGTACCTACCCGTTAAAATAATTTCGTCCCGAAATTTTAAGCAGTTGTAGGTTTTGACGCATCATCTGGAAATAAGTGCGGGTATTTTTGTTTCATTTGATCTTGGCGCTCCTATGTGAACTCAGGTCCTCTATGAGCATTCCATCGTACTTTAACAATTGGTATTTTGCTTTGCTTGAGTCCTTTAATCTCACGATCCATTATTTCGACGGGTTCTATAACGACCCTCATTTTTCCATTCTATACTTTTCCTTATTAAATGCCCAATAATATAATTAAACTTAATAATTAAACTTTAATCGATAATTGTTAAGCGTTAAGAATTATAAAATATAATAATCAACTTTGTACATTAATTGACACGTTAATAAAAATAATAAGTTAATAAACTTTTGTGAACAAGATATAATAAACTAAAACTTAATGTAATTAACTAATTAATCTTAAATAAGTTTAGGGATTATTTAAGCTAAATTAAAGTCCAAGGTTTAAATTGATAAATCCCAAAACCCTTCCATGCATGCATGAGCCGAAATTTAAAAAAATAATAAATGAAATGCCTATTATACCCCTCCCAAAAATCGGCCAAATCCATCCCCCATTACTTCCTCATCAAGTTCGACTTGTTCCCTAAGTAAAACCTAACCCTAATCACCTCCTCATTAACCTAACTTGTTCCCAAAGTAATTCCTAATTAAACCCTAATTCTAGAATCCTCCTAACTCTTCTATAAATAGAGACCTAGGCTAGAGCTAATCTTGTACCAAAACACATTAACAAATCTCTCTCTAAAATCTCTCTCCCTCTCCCTATTTTCAGCCAGAAACCGAAAATCCCCACCACCCCCATCGAAAATCATCAACATCATCAAGATCTTCAAGTAATCTTCAAGTTGTTCATCGTGTTCTTCGCGTTCTTCGAAGATCTTCAAAGGAGTTCTTCAATCTTCAAGGGTTTGATCTTCATCTTCAAGTGTTCATCATCTTTTCTTGTTATTCTTCATCATTGTTCATCAAGGTAAAAACCCTAGATCCAAAACTCTTAAATCTTATTTTCAATTCATGTTTTCATAACTACATTCATGCATGATCTTAACATCTATATTGTTTATGTAAAAAAAAATATGCATATACACATACATACATACGGCTTACGTACATATATATAAAAAAAAGTTTTGTTTAGATCTTAAAAACTCTAAGGATTCACTAAGATTGTGTTAGGGTAGTTATATTTGGAAAGTAGAAACACATTACATATATATGTATTTACTGATAAAATATATATATATATATATATATATATATATATATATATATATATATATATACATATATATACACACGACTACATATATATATATAAAAAAAAGATTTTTGTTAAATCTTAAAAACCCTAGAGATTTGGTTAGAGATTTTGTTAGTGTTTAAAAAAAAGGAAACAAAATATATATACATGTACCACATATATATAAATGGAAACAAAATAATATATACATATATATAAACATATACATGATTTATATATACATATACATATTAAAATATTAAAACCCTAACTAATTAAACCTAACCCTAATTATTAAACCCTAATTTATTAAACCCTAACATTTATTACAAAACCCTAATCATTAAATACTTTAATTAATTAAACCTAATTAATTAATGAAACCCTAATACTACTTATACTATATTAATAATACTACTTAACACATATACACTTATATTAATACTAACACCTATAATATACTACTACTTATATTATATTATACGATTACGTTAGACATTCACGATAACGTGTGATTACTCGAACGTCAACGCTACTTAAGGCCTAGGATGATCCTTGGTACCACTATGGGACGCTTGTGGATTTCGAATGCCAAACTTAGATTTTGGTCAAGAATTCCTGGGCCAACCGGTATCAACTGGTCATTCTGGTGACTCGGCGGTGGAATAAATGTTTGGGTATGGTGCACAATGTCAAAACCCGACTATAGTAATCATACACTTAGTTACTTTTACACTTAATAAGTGGTAGACTTATTAAGGATGACTCACTAGTGTTCAACACTAACGTTCTATAAATGGAAACTATTTAAATATGGAAACTTTCTAAAAGTGGAAATCTACTAAAAGTGGAAACTTACTAAGAATAGAAACTTAGCAAAACGAACTATACTTAAGTATATACATACTTAAACTTAACTTAAACTTGGGCAAAAACATTTAACTACTCTTAAATGTCATTAGGTTGACTTTCTGCTCAAGATCATCCCACTCGCTTATCTTTCTATTCCAAGGAATAACAGCTCTTCTCTACTTACTAAGGTGAACTCATAGCCCCACTCTTTATTGCTAGCAACTTATTTAACTTTTTGGGGTGAGACACATGCTGCTTTTACTATTTACAATTTAGACACAAGTACCAACTGTTAAACTATGCTATACCCGGCTATGTCCGACTAAGTCTCTACAGTGATATTTTTAATTGCTCGTTGAATGCATGCTTAATTATTGGGGGTACGCCTATCGGGAGTAACGTCCCCGATACATTTAACCAAGTCATTGTATTACTTAATAATGAAATTAAATAGACAAGTATAAACTACAACTTTTCTTTGGGGCAAACTTGAACGTTTAGTCTAAACATCACGAACTGGCATAACTTTTTGATCTGCGAGATCAACTTTATAAAACTAAATCTTGTGGTCTAAAACAACGGTCAAACATATTTGTTAAACCTATGATTTCACACAACCATTTTTGGTTGACACTTTAGCATGTTTTGTCTCAGGTGACGATTGATCAAGCTTACTTACTTACTGCTTATATGATGCTACTTGGATTTAGGATAAAGATATATCGCATTTATTATTCTTGCATTTGAAACAATTACTTGATTGTAATTTCCATTATTGTAACGACATTTCATTTTCCGCTGTGTACTCAATAAAGTTTGTTTTATCATTTAGTATTGTTCTCGTATATTATAATATGTTGGTTTATTTGATATTAAGTCACATTTAGCCCAGGCCCTAACTGGGGGTGTGATAGATTGGTATCAGAGCCAGGCTATTATAGAGAACCGGGATTGCATCTTTATGTGTGCCTTATTTGCTAGCTAGGGTGCCTTAGCAATCTAGGAAACTATAACCTTTCCTTCCTTAGACTTAAAGCACTTAGGATTTCCTCATAATCTTAAAACATTGCTTTAACATTCATTTGATCAAAATTCTTTCCTAAATGTAGGATGTCTAACTTTCATTAAGCGAACAAAATGACTCTTTTCAAGCCAACTGAAGAAGATACTGAAAGGTCTTTCACTGAAAGACCAGTCCAAAGTCCACCTTATGGCTTTGGTGGTCCTTGTTCACCAAACTATAGTCCGGATACTTTACCGAAGTCTCCTGATTATCATCTGACCCCGAGAACTGAAGACAAAGGAAAACGCCCTGCTAATTCTGCTGATTCTGACTCTCAACACTCACCGGTATATAAACCGATGAGTACTCCTGAATGGGATGCGCTTCAAGACCTCCCTAAATACGACAGTGACTTCTCAGGATATGAGCCTGAAGAAGAGCCTGTAAGACCCTAATATTTATTGTACAGAGCTGTAAATATAGTACATGTAGTGTGGGTGACGTTGTGTAAATAAATAGAAGTCAGAAACTGTCCAGGCATAGGTGCGCTCAGCGCACACTAAATGGTGCGTGTGGCACACTATTACTGTAGCCGGGTTCTGCTTGTTTTATTCAGATATTTTGATGGGTATTTTGGTAATTTCACATGGGAGATGACTTAAAGGTTCCAAGATCAGTTTGGTGAGCCTCATTACTCCATTTTCAACTACTCTTTCACTTCCACTTCAATTTTAGATAGAGAGAAGGATTCCTAGTGTGAGAAAGCTCAAGCAAAGGAAGAAGAAGTTAGTTTCGTGTCTTAGCTCGAGCTATAAAGTTGTTCATCTCCTCTCTAGCTACGTTTTGATTGTAGTGGTATGTTCTAACTTTGATTTCCCTATTTTAATTTGTATAAGGGTTAGGGTTTGGGTTAGTAATGAACATAAAACCCATATTTGGTGATTTTGGGTGTTCTTGGGTAAGATTGAGTCATGAAGACTCAATAGTAACTAGCCTAAGGTTTCAAAGTGTTAATTGAGATTTATGAGCCTAAAATGGGTTAGTTAATTACTAGCACACCTAGATGTTTAGTAAATGGGTGTATGTGGATTTGTGAATGACCCGAAATGGGTGTGTTGACCTTAAAGTGGTCAAATAGGTAATAATTGACCTAATTGGGTGAAATGGGTATGAATTACCCTAAGCTTGTGTTAGTTAGAGTTAGTAGACTTTAAATCACTAGCTTTTAGTGATTCATGATGGTCTTGACCTTAAATGGTCGGTTTTGATGTAAATGGGGCATTTAATGCATTTAAGTCATTAAATGCACATGAGTGAAGTGTTGGTATTTAGTCCAACAAGTTTGTTTGTTCATCGAGTACTTATTACATTAGGTACTTGGCTTTGAAGCTTGCGGAAGGTTAAAACCATCACCAAATCTTTAAGGTGAGTGAAATAATTATGCGTACGTGTATATGGCGTGTTTATTTGTGAATGTTATGGTATGAACCACGTGCTGGTAGTACCATAACATGTATGTGACGAGTATTAGGATGTGAACCACGTGCCGGTAGCATCAAGTGTGAACCACGTGCCGGTAGCACTATAAAATTTGGATGTGAACCACGTGCCGGTAGAATCAAGTGTGAACCACGTGCCGGTAGCACTATAAAATGAGGCGTGAACCATGTGCCGGTAGCGCCAAAGTGTGAACCACGTGCCGGTAGCACTATAAAAGAGTGAGACTCAAATGCGTATGATGTGAACCACGTGCCGGTAGCACCATAGCGTTATGGTTAACCATATTATGTTGATGGATATTGTTTAGCATGCTATATATATATATATATATATATATATATATATATATATATATATATATATATATATATATATATATATATATATATATATATATATATATATATATATATATTGTGTTGTGTATATGCTAATGTGATGTTGTGATGGTGTACGAGTTGTTAGCATTATGAGTAAGATGGCATGCTATTTGAGTTATATTCTCGTATGAGGTATTTGGTGGGTGCGAATGCAAATAGATGGGTTATATATTTGTATGTATAATTGTTGCACTCACTAAGCTTTGCTTACCCTCTCGTTGTTTATCTTTTTATAGGCTCCGGCGGAGACAAGGGTAAGGGCATTCGTATGGATTAGAGATCCCGCTTGGTTTGTAGGGGACGCTTTTGGATGTTATAGCTTTTGGAGTTTGACCGAGATTTGGGTAGTTTAACCCCCAAACCCCATGCTCATAGTGTCGTTTGGAATTTAAACTCTTATGGTCGAACTTGTATGTTTTGAATAAAACTCGTAAAACGGCCGATGTGGGCTCCGTTTTGTAAAACTCATTTTATGATTGAATCGTATGAGTTTTTCATATTAGAACATATTGTGAAAAGCGTTTCATCTAAATATGTCGGTAAGTGGGAGATCTTTATTTGAAAATTTGCAAAATCGGACAGAACTGATTGGGGCTTGTGCGCGCCGCGCACTCTCCTGTTATAAAAAAAAAAAATTTGTTTCGTGTAATCGGTTGGTTATTGGTTTGGGTTGTTACAAGTGGTATAAGAGCATGGTCTATGTGATTTAGGCGACTTGAGATAGGTGCCTAGACTTAGACTTTATTGTGTATGCGCTTTATGCGGGACTTGTAGGAGACGGGTCGGACCGGGGATTGGTTAGTGCCTAGGTTTAGGTGAACTAACCTTGCGCTAATTGTTTTGTGTTGTGTTTGCAATCATCAAGCGAGATAGACGTTGTACTAGCGAGTTTATGCGATGTGCTCGCGTAGCAATGACTAGATACCATTGTTATGGGTTCAAGTCTTGTCAAACAATTGATTTACGATGAATGTTGAGCAAGATGGGATGGTGTAGTATAATTGTGTCGTTATTATTCGTTTCATTGTCTAATCCATTACCGTCTTATATAATGAAAATGAGAAACGGACATGATATTAACGGCGGAGGTACTAGTGAAGACTCCGAGTTTACGGCTAAGGTTGAGGCCATTATTAAAAAGCAAAGAGCGGAATTTCTTGAGGATGTCCGAAAGGTTTTTCAAGAATCGGTTGATGGGCAAGTAACTGAAATGATCAATGAGCGAATGAATGCTGCGATTGAGGAAGCATTAGAAGCTAGAAACATTCATCCTCGTGGCGAAGGGGGTGATGGTAACGGTGGGAATGGAAGGCGGGACTTTCATTACAAAAATTTCAAGGATGCTCAACCCCCGATGTTTAATGGGGTATTAGATCTGTTGAAAAGCACATGTTGGATTTCCGATATCGAGGGAGCTTTCCGTACCTCGGAATGTCCTCCCGAGAAGAAGGCGAGGTATGGTTCTAGCATGTTACGAGAAGAGGCGAAGTTGTGGTGGGATGATAAAATCCAATTATATGGTGAAGAGCAATGCATGAGCTTGACGTGGGAGGAGTTTAAGAAGGAAATCTTCAAAGAATATCGAACTTCTTCCGACCTTGATAGAATCCGGGACGAGTTGCACAATTTGAGACAAGGTTCAATGGACTTGGTTACTCTCAAGTCTACCTTCTTGGCAAAGACTCATTTTTGTCCCGAGTATGTTGGTGACGATCACAAGTTGATGAAGGATTTCTACCGCACAATGAATGATGAGTTCAAGGGTAAGATTAGTCGGGGAGCGGCTAAGTCTTTTGATGAGTTATTTGAATTGGCTCAGGGTTTTGAGCTGGAGGTTCCAAGAAAAAGCGATTTCTCTTTTTCTAAGAGAAAGTTTGAAGGTTAGAGTAATTCGAAATTTTCGAATAAAAAGAACAAGAAAGGCTCTGAAAGTTAATAGTGTGAAGAAGGGCGCTTCCGGGGGTTTCGGGCCCACGTGTTTCAATTGTAAACAAAAAGGACACATGGCTCCTGATTGTACCAATGCCCCGAACAAAATTACTTGCTATAATTGTGGTAAAGAAGGGCATAAGAGGCCGGAATGTCCCGATTTGAATAATGACCATGTTAAGAAGTTAGAGAAGGCGGCTGGTACAGCTAGGGGTCGCAATTAGTTGATGACCAATGATGAGGCCAAGCAATCCAATGAAGTCGTCTCAGGTACTTTCATGGTTAACTCTAATCCGGCACGGATACTTTTTGATAGTGGTGCTAATTTGTCCTTTGTGTCGCCTCGATTTGTGCCTAAGTTAAATAAACCGCTAGTTAAGTTAACTCGTCCGGTAGAAGTTGAAATAGCGAATGGCAAGACGGCGCTAGTGGTTGATGTGTGTAAAAATTGTAATGTTGTGTTTGGTGCCGAAAGTTTTAAAATCGATCTCATTCCGATGACTTTGGGTGATTTTGATATCGTCGTTGGTATGGATTGGCTCGATCGTTATAGAGCCGATATTGCATGCCATGATAAGTTTATTCGGGTAAAGACCCCTAGTGGGGGAGAGTTAATTATTCATGGCGATAAGCGGAGAAGACTTGTGCCGATATGCACTTTTGCAGGGGCACGTCATTTTCTTGTTAGTGGTGGCATGGCTTTTCTTGCCCATGTTGTTGATACTCGTGATGAGCCACCACCCATTCGTGAAATTCCGGTGGTGAATGAATTTGAAGACGTTTTTCCGGATGAGTTACCGGGTGTTCCGGCGGAAAGACAAGTTGAATTTCGCATTGAGTTGGTTCCGGGGGCTACCCCCATTGCTAAAACTCCTTATCGTTTAGCACCAACGAAAATGCAAGAGTTGTTAAATCAAACCCAAGAGTTGCTTGAGAAGGGTTTCATTCGACCGAGTGCTTCGCCATGGGGCGCTCCGGTTTTATTTGAGAAGAAGAAGGATGGTAGTATGCGGATATGCATCGATTATCGGGAGTTGAATAAAGTGACGATCAAGAATCGTTATCCATTGCCTCGGATTGACGATTTGTTCGACCAACTCCAAGGTGCAACGTATTTCTCTAAAATTGACCTACGGTCCGGCTATCACCAAATGCGGGTCCGTGAGGAAGATATTGAGAAAACGGCTTTCCGAAGGCGTTATGGGCATTTTTAGTTTGTAGTTATGCCTTTTGGTCTTATGAATGCACCGGAGGCATTCATGGATCTTATGAACCGGGTGTGCCAACCTATGTTGGAATAGTCGGTGATAGTGTTCATTGACGACATACTTGTCTATTCGAAGAGTATGAAGGAACATGAACACCATTTGCGTGATGTGTTGAAGACGTTGCGGAAGGAGAAGTTGTATGCTAAGCTCTCCAAATGTGAATTTTGGCTAAGATAAGTTCAATTGCTTGGTCATATTGTAAATAATGATGGTATTTAAGTAGACCTGGGGAAGATTGAGACGGTGAAGAGTTGGGGACGACCGACTACACCTACGAAAATCCGAAGTTTTCTCGGATTGGCCGGTTATTATCGTCGGTTTATCCAAGACTTTTCCAAGATTGCTTCTCCATTGACGAAGTTAACAAGAAAGAACGCGAGATTTAATTGGGAAAACGAGCAAGAAATTGCTTTTCAATTGTTAAAAGAGAAGTTATGTCAAGCTCCGGTGTTAGTGTTACCGGAAGGTGTAGAAGACATGACGGTGTATTTTGATGCGTCTTTAAATAGGCTCGGGTGTGTTCTATTGCAAAGGGGTAAAGTCATTTCGTATGCCTCTCGACAATTAAAGGAACACGAGACGAGATATCCGACTCATGATCTTGAGTTGGCGGTGGTTGTACATGCGTTGAAAATTTGGCGCCACTACTTGTACGGTGTCAAGTGTACAATTTATTCGGATCATAAAAGCTTGAAACATCTTTTTGATCAACGAGATTTGAATTATCGTCAACGTAGATGGATGGATGTGGTGAAAGATTACGATTGTGAGATACTTTATCATCCGGGCAAGGCTAATGTGTTCGCGGATGCATTGAGTTGAAAGAGTCAACATCCGGCAATACGAGTAGGATCGTTAAGCATGATTATTACAAACGATTTTCTTGTAAAGCTTGGTGAGATTCAAATTGAGGCTTTTGTTAACAATAAGCATGAAGAACGAATCCTGGGACAAATGGAGTTTATTACCTTAGGTCCGCATAGTTTGTTATCTTTTCAAGGAAGGGTGTGGGTGCCTAAAATGGATGATCATCGACGAGTGCTTCTTGATAAAGAACATAAGTCAAAGTATTCTGTTCATCCGGGCGCGACAAAAATGTATCTTGATTTGAGGAAAGAGTATTGGTGGCCGGGCATGAAACGTGATGTTGTTAAGTATGTTGAACAATGCGTCACGTGTTTGCAAGTGAAAGCCGAACACCAAAAGCCGTATGGTAAGTTACAACCGTTAGAAATCCCGAAGTGGAAATGGGAGCACATTACATGGATTTCATTACAAAGTTACCTAAAACGGCGAGAACCCAATTTGATTCGATTTGGGTGATAGTTGATCGATTGACGAAAAGTGCCTTGTTTCTTCCCATTCGGGAAGCGATATCGTCGGAAACCTTGGCTAAGTTGTTTATCAAGGAAGTAATCTCTCGACATGGGGTTCCTATATCTATTATTTCGGATCGAGATACCCGTTTCACATCTCGATTTTGGGAGAAGTTTCATGAAGATATGGGTACACAATTAAAATTGAGCACGGCGTACCATCCACAAACGGACGGTCAAACCGAACGTACGAATCAAACATTGGAGGATATGTTACAGGTGTGTATTATTGATTTCGGTGATAGTTGGGATGAGCACTTACTTTGGTGGAATTCTCGTACAATGATAGTTAGCATACTAGTATCGGGATGCCACCATATGAGATGCTTTATGGGCGTAGGTGTCGAACCCCGATTTGTTGGGGCGAAGTGGGTTAAAAGGAAATCGGGAGTACCAATTTGGTTTTAGAAACGAATAGCAAAATTGATATGATTCGGGCTCATTTGAAAAAGGGTTAAGATAGACAAAAGTCGTATGCCGACAGACGTAGGCGAATGATCGAATTCCAAGAAGGTGACATGGTGATGCTTAAGGTTTCGCCATGGAAAGGTATTATTCGGTTTTGAAAATGGGGAAAGTTAGCTGCTCGGTTTATTAGCCCATTTAAGGTTTTAGCTCATGTTGGTGAAGTCGCGTATCGTTTGGAATTACCCGAAGAGCTTGCGGGGATCCATAATACATTCCATGTTTCCCATCTCCGTAAGTGTCTTGCGGATGATTCATCATGGGTGCCATTAGACGAGATTGAGCTAAACAACAAGTTAGAGTATGTTGAGGAACCGATTGCTATACTCGATGAGAAAGTCAAAAGGTTGAGAAATAAAGAGGTTAGGACTTTTAAAGTTCAATGGCATCGTAGTAAAGGTTCCGAATTTAATTGGGAGCCTGAAGAGTTTGTGTTAGTTTATCTTCCCTCTTGTCATGCGGCTTGGATCGCGAGGACGCGCTCCGATTCAAGTGGGGGAGAGTTGTAAGACCCTAATATTTATTGTACAGAGCTGTAAATATAGTACATGCAGTGTGGGTGACGTTGTGTAAATAAACAGAAGTCAGAAACTGTCCAGGCATAGGTGCGCTCAGCGCACACTAAATGGTGCGCGTGGCACACTATTACTGTAGCTGGGTTCTGCTTGTTTTATTCAGATATTTTGATGGGTATTTTGGTAATTTCACATGGGGGACGACTTAAAGGTTCCAATATCAGTTTAGTGAGCCTCATTACTCCATTTTCAACTACTCTTTCACTTCCACTTCAATTTTAGAGAGAGAATGATTCCTAGTGTGAGAAAGCTCAAGCAAAGGAAGAAGAAGTTAGTTTCAGGTCTTAGCTCGAGCTATAAAGTTGTTCATCTCCTCTCTAGCTACGTTTTGGTTGTAGTGATATGTTCTAACTTTGATTTCCCTATTTTAATTTGTATAAGGGTTAGGGTTTGGGTTAGTGATGAACATAAAACCCATATTTGGTGATTTTGGGTGTTCTTGGGTAAGATTGAGTCATGAAGACTCAATAGTAACTAGCCTAGGGTTTCAAAGTGTTAATTGAGATTTATGAGCCTAAAATGGGTTAGTTAATTACTAGCACACCTAGATGTTTAGTAAATGGATGTATGTGGGTTTGTGAATGACCCGAAATGGGTGTGTTGACCTTAAAGTGGTCAAATAGGTAATAATTGACCTAATTGGGTGAAATGGGTATGAATTACCCTAAGCTTGTGTTAGTTAGAGTTAGTAGACTTTAAATCACTAGCTTTTAGTGATTCATGATGGTCTTGACCTTAAATGGTCGGTTTTGATGTAAATGGGGCATTTAATGCATTTAAGTCATTAAATGCACATGAGTGAAGTGTTGGTATTTAGTCTAACAAGTTTGTTTGTTGATCGAGTACTTATTGCATTAGGTACTTGGCTTTGAAGCTTGCGGAAGGTTAAAACCATCACCAAATTTTTATGGTGAGTGGAATAATTATACGTACGTGTATATGGCATGTTTATTTGTGAATGTTATGGTATGAACCACGTGCCTGTAGTACCATAACATGTATGTGACGAGTGTGACGACCCAGAAATTTCCGACCAAATTTAAACTTAATCTTTATATAATTTCGACAAGATAAGCAAAGTTGTAATGTTGAGTCTCAAAAATTTTGAACTGTTTCATATATTCATTTGACCTTCGACTATTCCCGACGATTCACGAACCACTATCTATATATATGAAAAGTATATTGAATATATATATATATATGATTTAGAATTTATTTAATAAATGCTCGTAGCACTCGTTTGTCATCTCGATAGTAGTTATTAATCAATTTAAAAATAAACTTATGTGATTTTTAAAAAAAACGGTGATCCGAAAATGAGTTCTATAAATTTTAGGCTTACTAAAAATGTATTTAGGATTTAGTTATTAAATTTTAACACTTTTTATATTTTACCCAGTATTGAGAGGGACAGTTGATGTAATTTTTATTTAATAAATTAATGATCGAATTTTATACTATAATGACTAAAATAAATAAATATAATTACTGTAAAAATTTGGGAATTTTTGTGAATACTTTTATCCGCCACTGAGTAACGACAGAGTATGTAATAATAGTCCGTAAAAACTGTCGGTATAAGATTACAAATTACCGGCTACTAAATCATATTATTAAAGTTGATTACTGTGGTGTGAAACATGCATCATACACTTTTTATTTTATTATTCATTTTTCATGAACCTAACCCTATATATATAAATATGTCGGTAGGACAAAGTTAAATAATTTATCACCGCAAATCTCGCAAGTCACAAAATGGATTAAAGTTGTTTGTAAAAAAAAAAAAAGTGTTAGCCTAGCAAATCATGGTGGCTATAAGTGTCCAGGTGGGTTTTACAAATTAAATATATATCTAGGACCATATCTTAAAGTGATAAATACATTCATATATAATTACATACTCGTATTATATTATTTATTTTAAGATATTAGTATTTTTCTTTAGATGATGTAAAACAAATAAAAAAAACAAATTTATTATATATGGGACGGAGGGTAGTAAAAATTATGAAAATCTTAAGTTAAATCCTTTTTATTTTAACCCATAAATTTTATATATTACATTTTAATACTACTTATATTTTAGTTGGGACGGAGGATACGGGAGTCGATCTCCTTACCTCTCACTAACATAGTCATACAACTTTCACCTAAACTATAAAATAAGGTTTTACTAATATTGTTTAAAAAAATAAATAAATAAATAAATAAATAAATAAAATAATAATGGATGGATGGATTAAAAAGAAAAGAAACGTGATTTGCAATTTGGTTATGGTTAGGATTAATAACTTAATATTTAATTATAAGTCAGTTTATAAGATGAAATTAGTATTTATGTTTGATCGTTCATAGCTCATGTGTCTAAATAAGTATGGTTAGTTAGGAGATAAGGGTAGTGTATGGAGCATGCGAGTTTTGCTTTCTCGAATTCGCCAACATTCATGTGATTTTTTTTTTTTTTTTTTTTTTTGCTTAGCATGTATTTTTCATGTCTGTGAACACGTAGATTAGATATGTTTACGTAGATTAGATATGTTTACGTAGATTAGATATGTTGAATGGATATTACAGCTAGTAAGATAGACGTGATAATTTATACGGGTACCAACCGAAAGTTTTGGTCTTTTAAAAGGTAATTATATTAAGTAAAAAAAAATAATAATAATAATAAATAAGATAAAATAAAAGACTGATCAAGACAATTAATTAGTTGGCATATTCTATTTACTTTTGGTCACGGACCGAAACAAGCCAAAACTAGGCGACTTATATTTTTATAGCTTTAGACACATAGAAAATGACACCCGTAATAATTTTTCTTTTATATCTCACGTGGAGAAACTAGATGGTGGTTTGTGGTTTTTGTCACAAGTTGCAAATTAAAATCTTATATATATACATCGAAGTTATCTTCCGAGGGAGAAGAACATATTACTCCGTTTATTTATATTAACTTTTATTATTATTAATATTAATAATATTATTATTATTATTATAATATTAGTATTATACATAAAATAATACGACGAGGTTATGAGCGAGTTATTTTCAAACTATTTTTCGAGCGGGATAGAGCTAAGGAAAATATGGGTTATAGCTATGGAGGTTATGGGTATGGTTCGTGGGTATGCTCGTGAGGTCAAACCTAGTGTTTATCATCTTCGTTGCATCTACGTACTTTCCTGCAATATTGAATCACAATATTGATACGTGAGCACTCATAACTTAAGTTTTATATATTAGTAATGTATCCCTGACTAGTGCTCGAGTATATAGGAATATGCATGCTTGTATTTTTGATATTGTCGTTAGATAGGTTATGTTGAATCCTGAATTAGTTACATATGCGGTTGAGATAAGGTAAAAGATATGCATGTCATTGGAAAGCTAGCGAAAAATTAATAACTTTTCATTTAGAAAGCGTATGATTTCGATTAACGGATTAAAAGATATCGTCAATTGAATTATCTATAATTTTAAGTATTATTATTAAAATGATTATTATTATTATTATCGTTATCGTTATCGTTATCGTTATTGTCGTTATTATTATTATTTTTATTATTATTATTATTATTATTATTTTTATTATTATTATTATTATTATTATTATTATCTAATAACCAATATTATTATTATTATTATTATTATTATTATTATTATTATTATTATTATTATTATTACAAAACAATACAACTTTTACTCATTATTATTGTTATCAATATTATCAAATAAATATGTGATAAAAAGATATTTTTACCACACGTAACATAATTATTAATAATACATACTATATTTTTAATATTAAGTGAACTTTAATTACTTAAGATATGTAACGACCCGTCAAAATCGCTATTGACGCGGCACGTTAATCATTGATTCCACGGTGAGGTTTTGACCTCTATATGATACGTTTTGATAAAATATTGCATTCATTAAAATAAGTGACTTTCTAAACATAGAAAGTTATAAACATGTGGGCGAGTGCTTAGGTATAAGCAAAACCCCGAAATACATAAGTCTTTAATTTACAGGTTGACATCACAGTCCAGTTATTTATTACACAACGCAGTTTTATTTTGAATGCAATAAACTTTGTACAAAGCATGAGAGACTCCATGCAGGCAACAAGCACATCACAGCGGAAGCATTCTAAGGACCTGAGAATAAAACATGCTAAAAAGTCAACACGAATGTTGGTGAGTTATAGGTTTAATTGCTCGAGTCATAAACATATATAAAGATAGACCACAAGATTTCATCAAAAGTTTATCAATAGATTCTACGTAACAGAGCACCCTGGTAACTAAACTTAACGCTATAATGATAATTACCCCCATTCGTTTTAATACACGCAAACCAACGTGTCTTAAACTCAAATAACATACGTCCGTTAAAAGGCTAGCGCTCTAGCTCGGACGGGGATGTCAAGCCCTATGGATCCATATACAATTATTCGCGCCCACCAGTCCATATCCTATGTACTGGCAGCTACTAGTTACCAAAGCTAAGGGATTTTCGGTTTAACTCAGTGTAGAATTTTGTATGTACTTGTGTCTTATTGCGTTTAAAATAAATTGCATGTATTCTCAGCCCAAAAATATTTAAAGTATTTAAAAAGGGAGACTATAACTCACAGTTCAATATTGCGATTCAATATTGTAGGCAAATTGCGTAGACGTAATGATGGTAGATGACTGTATGGTTGGCCTTGGATTCAAGAACAATACCCCGAATAATACCTAATATTTCCTTAGCTTAAAGCGGTTTGAAACCCGAATTAAAAACACCCTCGTATATACCTTATTATTATTAAACTTAAATTTAAAATTATAATTATAATATAAATATAAATATTAAGAGAAATGTGAAAAACATTCGTCGAACGAACTGCGTATTTATATTACTTTTCGATTTACTGTAGCTCATGCGATCGCATGAGTTTTCAGTGTTTTTGCCATGCGATCGCATGGCCGCCTTTTCTGTTTCTGTTTGCTAGTTCGTCGACATCAAATAGTGTTTACTGTAGCAAATAGTGTTTACTGTAGCAAATAGTGTTTACTGTAGCAAATAGTGTTTTACTGTAGCAAACAGTGTTTTACTGTAGCAAATAGTGTTTTACTGTAGCAAAGTAATTTTTACTGTAGGAAAGTCGTTTTTACTTGTACATATATATATATACATACATATAATTGTTCATGAATCGTCGAGAGTAGTCAAAGGTAATTGTATATATGTAACAGTTCTAAAATTTTGAGACTCAATCTAACAGACTTTGTTTAACGTGTTAAAATAATAAATCGTATAGAGAATTGGTTTAAATAAGTCAAAAATTTTCGGGTCATCACAGTACCTCCCCGTTAAAGAAAATTTCGTCCCGAAATTTTGAGTAGTACCTGTTTTATGAGCGATATCAGTGAACAAATGTGGATACTTTTGCTTCATTTGATCCTCACGTTCCCAAGTAAACTCGGGTCCTCGTCTTGCGTTTCAACGAACTCTAACTATCGGTATTTTGCTTTGTTTTAATTGTTTGACCTCACGGTCCATGATTTCAACAGGTTCTTCGACAAAATGGAGTTTATCATTGATTCGTATTTCGTCAAGAGGAATTATGACATCCTCTTCAGCTAAACATTTCTTCAAATTTGACACGTGAAATGTGTCGTGAACACTACTAAGTTCTTGCGGTAGCTTTAATCGATAAGCAACTGTTCCAATTCTTTCGGTGATTTCAAAGGGTCCCACGTACCTAGGACTTAGCTTTCCTCGTTTACCGAATCGTACAACGCCTTTCCAGGGTGACACTTTCAACATGACTTTGTCGCCCACTTGAAATTCTAGCAGTTTTCTTCTTACATCAGCATAACTCTTTTGGCGACTCATGGCCGTTTTCAATCGCTGTTGTATTTGAATGATCTTTTCGGTGGTTTCATGAATAATTTCTGGTCCAGTAAGTTGTCTTTCTCCTACTTCACTCCAACAGATAGGAGATCTGCACTTTCTACCGTAAAGTGCTTCAAATGGCGCTGCGTTGATGCTCGTATGATAGCTGTTATTGTATGAAAATTCTGCCAACGGTAAGTGTCGATCCCAACTGGTTCCAAAGTCAATCACGCATGCCCGTAACATGTCTTCCAATGTTTGTATTGTTCTTTCACTTTGACCATCTGTCTGTGGGTGATAAGCGGTGCTCATATCTAATCGAGTTCCCAATGCTTTTTGTAATGATTGCCCAAAACGTGATGTGAATCGGGTGTCACGATCAGATATGATAGAGATGGGTACACCATGCCTGGAAACTACTTCCTTCAAATATAGGCGTGCTAATTTCTCCATACTGTCTGTCTCCTTTATTGGTAGGAAGTGAGCTGATTTAGTTAGACGATCAACTATCACCCAAATAGTATCATGACTACTTGCAGTCCTTGGAAATTTCGTAATGAAATCCATGGTTATTCTTTCCCATTTCCACTGCGGAATTTCTGGTTGTTGCAGTAATCCTGACGGCTTTTGGTGCTCAGCTTTGACCTTTGCACACGTTAAACATTTGCTTACATAAGTAGCAATTTCTGTTTTCATATTAGGCCACCAATAAAACTTCTTGAGATCGTGGTACATTTTTCCATTTCCTGGGTGAATTGAGTACCTCGTTTTGTGTGCTTCATCCAGTACTAGTTGCCTTAGATTACCATGTTTTGGTACCCATATCCTACCAGCAAAATACAGGGTTCCATCGGCTTTTACTTCAAGTTGTTTTTCTAACCCTTTGCTCATTTCACCTTTTTCGTTTTCTTCTTTTAAAGCTTCTAACTGTGCTGCTTGAATTTGCTTTGTGAGATCAGTACGAATTGTAATATTCAAAGCTCGAACCCTAAGAGGTTTTACTCTTTCTTTTCGACTTAAGGCATCAGCTACAACATTAGCCTTTCCGGGGTGGTAACGGATTTCACAATCGTAATCGTTTAACAACTCTACCCAGCGACGTTGCCTCATATTGAGTTGTTTTTGATCAAAAATATGCTGAAGACTCTTATGGTCAGTGTACACTATACACTTGGTGCCATATAGATAGTGTCTCCATATTTTGAGTGCAAAAACTACTGCTCCAAGTTCTAAATCATGCGTCGTATAGTTCTTTTCATGAATTTTTAGTTGTCGTGAGGCATATGCGATGACTTTTGTGCGTTGCATTAATACACATCCTAAACCTTGGCGTGAAGCATCACAATAGATCACGAAATCATCATTTCCTTCCGGTAATGACAAAATGGGTGCAGATGTTAACTTCTTCTTTAATAACTGGAATGAGGATTCCTGTTCTGTGGACCAATCATACTTCTTTCCCTTTTGAGTCAATGCAGTTAAGGGTTTGGCGATTCTAGAGAAATCTTGAATGAATCTTCGGTAGTAACCAGCAAGACCTAAGAATTGGCGAATTTGTGTTGGAGTCTTCGGGATTTCCCATTTACTAATGGCTTCGATCTTGGCGGGGTCAACTTTAATTCCATGTTTACTGACAACATGGCCCAAAAATTGTACTTCTTGTAACCAGAAATCACACTTCGAAAATTTTGCGTACAATTCTTCTTTCTTGAGTATCTCTAGTACCAGTCTTAAGTGTTGCTCATGTTCTTCCTTGTTCTTCGAGTAAATCAATATGTCGTCGATAAAAACAATGACAAATTTGTCTAAATACGGTCTACAGATGCGATTCATTAGATCCATGAATACTGCTGGAGCATTAGTCAATCCAAAAGGCATGACTAAAAATTCATAGTGACCGTAACGGGTTCTGAACGCTGTTTTAGGAACATCTTCTTCCTTTACTCTCAGCTGATGATATCCGGAGCGTAGATCAATCTTAGAATAAACACTTGATCCTTGCAATTGATCAAACAAATCAACAATCCTCGGTAATGGGTACCGATTCTTGATCGTTAATTTGTTTAATTCTCGGTAATCTATGCACATTCTCATAGATCCATCCTTCTTCTTGACGAACAGAATAGGAGCACCCCAAGTTGAAAAACTAGGACGAATAAATCCACGGTCCGATAATTCTTGCAACTGGTCTTGTAATTCTTGCATTTCTGAAGGTGCAAGTCTATATGGAGATCGGGCTACAGGTGCAGCTCCTGGTATGAGATCAATCTGGAATTCTACACATCTGTGTGGAGGTAGCCCCGGTAATTCTTCTGGAAATACTCCAGGATATTCTCTTACAACCGGCATGTCATCAATGCTTCTTTCTTCAGTATCGATCTTCTTTACGTGTGCCAGAATAGCATAACAACCTTTTCTTATAAGTTTCTGGGCCTTCATACAGCTGATAAAGTTCAGTTTTGAGTTGTTCTTCTCCCCATAAATCATTAATGACGTTTCATCCTTACGAGGAATGCGGATTGCTTTCTCAGCGCAAACAACTTCCGCTCTTGTTTTGGACATCCAGTCCATGCCAACGATTACATCAAAACTTCCTAATTCTACGGGTATCAAATCAATTTTGAAGGTTTCACCAGCGAGATTCATTTCGCAACCATGACAAATTTTATCAGCTTTTATCAGTTTACCATTAGCTAATTCAATAGTATATTTATCGTCTAGAGGTAATGATGCACATTTTAGTTTAAAACTAAAGTCTTTACACATATAACTTCTATCAGCACCCGTATCAAACATAATAGAAGCTAGTTGATTATTAACGGTAAACGTACCCGTGACAAGATTAGGATCCTCACGTGCTTTACTGGCACTAACATTAAATGCCCTCCCACGTGCGGGTTCTTTGTTCTTCTCCTTATCAGGGCATTAATTTATAAAGTGACCAGACTTCCCGCATCCATAACATTTCTTGACATCGGTCAATTTTGTCTTTACTTCAGAAACGGTGGCATAACAATCTTTCGCCACATGTCCTTTCTTGTTGCACTTATCACAGACCACTTGGCAATATCCTGCATGATGTGTGTAACACCTTTTGCAGAACGGATGAGGTCCCTTATAGTTTGGACTTGCAGTTGCCCCATCTTGTTTACCTTTAAAAGTTTCTTGTTTCTTCAGGTGAGTACTTTTTCCCTTATAGTCTTCCCATTTCCTCTTTCCTTCAGTTGTCTTGACTTCGGTAATTGGTGCCTTAATCGAACTCTCTGTGATCTGGTCCATGAGTTGGTGTGCCATTGTCATGGCTTCCTGCATCGTATTTGGTTTGGACGATGTAACATTTCCTTTTATATTGATCGATAAACCATCAATATACATTTCTATCTTTCGTTTCTCATTTGGCACCAATTCGGGACACAACAAGGCTAGTTCCATAAAACGCTTTTCATAGTTATTGAGATTCGCGCCGATAACCTTCAGATTACGTAACTCCGATTCCATTTTTCTGATCTCGTTTCGAGGACAGTACTCCTCGATTAGCATCTTTTTCAGTTCTTCCCAAGAGATATCATATGCCGTATCTATTCCTTCTGCTTTAGCATAATTGTTCCACCAAGTAAGTGCACCATCTTGCAACGTGCACGAAGCATACTTTGACTTGTCTCCATTCGCACAATTACTGATTTTGAAAACGGACTCCATCTTTTCAAACCATCGGGTTAGACCGACTGGTCCCTCAGTTCCACTAAACGTCTGTGGTTTGCATCCTTGAAAAGTTTTGTATGAGCATCCGTTTCGTGAATTTGTGTTTACGGCTGCTGCTTTGGCTGCTGCTTCGGCTGTTGCTTTTGCTGCTTCGGTTGCAGCAATTCTTTCATTCACACGTTTCTCGACTAGTTGTTCAAACTCAGCATCCGACATTTGAGACATGTTTCTTCAATAAACACAACAGATATAATTTAATCATATAGAATTTTATAGGTAAAATGAGTTGTCAATAGTTAATCGTAGCATATTAATAATATGAACCGATTATTATAAAAGCCTTTTCTTCTTATTAGCATTTTATAATTATTTCTAGGGTATTACCTACCTGTTAAGTTCATACATAATAGCTAGTACAAGGAATTAACTACTAAAATCCTAATAATATTCCACTATGAAAAATTATAGCGAGTTACTACATTATTATGTAATAATAATAATAAGAAGTAGTAATAATACAAATAATCATTCCATGCATTTATTATTAATAAACCAAAATAATACAATACCATACAATACTGATATTTTACATATGCTTATTTTACATAACAAGATAGAGTAGCACACATAAGCAATAAAATAGCGCATGGAAGATTTATGGTTGCGAGGTCGTTCATTCAGAACTATCAGAAACTTCTTCCCATTTGGTTCTCTCTGCCAATTGTTTGTGTGCACATGGTCCGACAGACATTCTGGCAGTGTATTTTATTTTTAGTTGGGGTTTTGAGGTACCCGTTTCCTCAGTGGGTTTAATACAATAAGGGTGGTTACGGATCGAATGGTCCTGTTCTTTTTTAATAATTAAGGGCATTTTATTATTGTGGTTGTTTTTATTATCTATAGCAAGTTGGAATTTCTCCTTAGTGATCTCTTTTATTTCATTAGCGAAATCCTCCTCCTTACTGATCTCGTCTGATGACGAACTGTCTGAGTCATGTGTAGGAGAATATGATGACGAACTGCAAGAATATGTACCGGTGGTCATGAACCGAAATCTGCCAGGCGTAATCGGCACAACACGCCCGTCGGCGGTATATCTGGACCAATGTCCAAATTTGTTTAGAAATGGACGATCCTCGTTTACTCCAGGGATCATGGGTCCATGCCAACGATACTGTGGCTCCGGAAAACTAAAGCTGGGTGGAGCTGGAACCTCCTCTGGGTTTACCGGGAGTTGAGATTCCCCGGCTAACACAATTTCTTCTTTAATAGGTATTGGAACGCCCTTTTCAGTTGTGGATAGAATAGATTCAGTGTCCGATTCCGAGTCGTACAAAATGATAGGATTAGAAGAAGTCATCTATCACATAATTGAAACAACAATTACGTTAGCATATAAATATATCACATATAATGTTTTTGACCAAATAATAAGCAAAAATCAGTAAAAACAGATATGGTCATAGTCCAGACTCACTAATGCATCCTAACAATTACCAGTTAAACACACTAATGTAACTTCTGGTTCCCTATGACCTCAAGCTCGGATACCAACTGTAACGACCCGTCAAAATCGCTATTGACGCGGCACGTTAATCATTGATTCCACGGTGAGGTTTTGACCTCTATATGATACGTTTTGATAAAATATTGCATTCATTAAAATAAGTGACTTTCTAAACATAGAAAGTTATAAACATGTGGGCGAGTGCTTAGGTATAAGCAAAACCCCGAAATACATAAGTCTTTAATTTACAGGTTGACATCACAGTCCAGTTATTTATTACACAACGCAGTTTTATTTTGAATGCAATAAACTTTGTACAAAGCATGAGAGACTCCATGCAGGCAACAAGCACATCACAGCGGAAGCATTCTAAGGACCTGAGAATAAAACATGCTAAAAAGTCAACACGAATGTTGGTGAGTTATAGGTTTAATTGCTCGAGTCATAAACATATATAAAGATAGACCACAAGATTTCATCAAAAGTTTATCAATAGATTCTACGTAACAGAGCACCCTGGTAACTAAACTTAACGCTATAGTGATAATTACCCCATTCGTTTTAATACACGAAAACCAACGTGTCTTAAACTCAAATAACATACGTCCGTTAAAAGGCTAGCGCTCTAGCTCGGACGGGGATGTCAAGCCCTATGGATCCATATACAATTATTCGCGCCCACCAGTCCATATCCTATGTACTGGCAGCTACTAGTTACCAAAGCTAAGGGATTTTCGGTATAACTCAGTGTAGAATTTTGTATGTACTTGTGTCTTATTGCGTTTAAAATAAATTGCATGTATTCTCAGCCCAAAAATATTTAAAGTATTTAAAAAGGGAGACTATAACTCACAGTTCAATATTGCGATTCAATATTGTAGGCAAATTGCGTAGACGTAATGATGGTAGATGACTGTATGGTTGGCCTTGGATTCAAGAACAATACCCCGAATAATACCTAATATTTCCTTAGCTTAAAGCGGTTTGAAACCCGAATTAAAAACACCCTCGTATATACCTTATTATTATTAAACTTAAATTTAAAATTATAATTATAATATAAATATAAATATTAAGAGAAATGTGAAAAACATTCGTCGAACGAACTGCGTATTTATATTACTTTTCGATTTACTGTAGCTCATGCGATCGCATGAGTTTTCAGTGTTTTTGCCATGCGATCGCATGGCCGCCTTTTCTGTTTCTGTTTGCTAGTTCGTCGACATCAAATAGTGTTTACTGTAGCAAATAGTGTTTACTGTAGCAAATAGTGTTTACTGTAGCAAATAGTGTTTTACTGTAGCAAACAGTGTTTTACTGTAGCAAATAGTGTTTTACTGTAGCAAAGTAATTTTTACTGTAGGAAAGTCGTTTTTACTTGTACATATATATATATACATACATATAATTGTTCATGAATCGTCGAGAGTAGTCAAAGGTAATTGTATATATGTAACAGTTCTAAAATTTTGAGACTCAATCTAACAGACTTTGTTTAACGTGTTAAAATAATAAATCGTATAGAGAATTGGTTTAAATAAGTCAAAAATTTTCGGGTCATCACAAGATATATAAAAGTATATTTTTATCATATATAATTTTTAATATAAAATTTTATTTATTAATAAATGACTTGTATTACTTACTCTAATAAAATCTGTTAAATATATGTAAATATATAAAACGACTATATTTAAGTTATAAATCATTTTGAGTCAAATTGACTTTTGTTGACTTTTGTATTTTAGTCTCGAGCATTAGGATTGTGGTACACTATGACTTGACCTAGATTGTTAGACATATATTGATCAACATATAAATATATATACTTAATATAGGTTCGTGAATCCGAGACCAACCTTGCATTTGTTCAATGACGTTATATGTATTTTTTACTACAAAATACAATAGGTGAGTTTCATTATTCCCTTTTTAAATGCTTTTGCAATATATATTTTTGGGACTGAGAATACATGCGCTGCTTTTATAAATATTTTACGGAATAGACACAAGTACGTGAAACTACATTCAATGGTTGAATTATCGAAATCGAATATGCCTTTTTTATTAAGTCTGGTAATCTAAGAATTAGGGAACAGACACCCTAATTGACGCAAACTCTAAAGATAGATCTATCGGGCCCAACAAGCCCCATCTAAAGTATCGGATGCTTTAGTACTTCGAAATTTATATCATGTCCGAAGGAGGATCCCGGAATGATGGGGATATTCTTATATGCATTTTGTGAATGTCGGTTACCAGGTGTTCAATCCATATGAATGATATTTTTGTCTCTATGCATGGGACGTATTTATAAGAACTGGAAATGAAATTCTTGTGGTCTATTAAAATGATAGAAATGATTATTTATGTTAAACTAATGAACTCACTAACCTTTTGGTTGACACTTTAAAGCATGTTTATTCTCAGGTATGAAAGAAATCTTCCGCTGTGCATTTGCTCATTTTAGAGATATTACTTGGAGTCATTCATGACATATTTTAAAAGACGTTGCATTCGAGTCGTTGAGTTCATCAAGAATATTATTAAGTCGTTTATAGTTGGATATATTATGAAATGGTATGCATGCCTGTCAACTTTCGATGAAATGGAAGTTTGTCTTTTAAAAATGAATGCAATGTTTGTAAATGTATCATATAGAGGTCAAATACCTCGCGATGTAATCAACTATTGAGAATCGTTTATAATGTATATGAACGGGTCCTTTCAGTTGGTATCAGAGCGGTGGTCTTAGCGAACCAGGTCTGCATTAGTGTGTCTAACTGATAAGTCGTTAGGATGCATTAGTGAGTCTGGACTTCGACCGTGTCTGCATATCAAAAGTTTTGCTTATCATTTCTAGTCAGAAATCATCTGCTTATCATCCTTAGGAAATTACCTGCTTATCATTATTAGTCTAGACACGTCTTGCTACATTAATTACATTAGTAGTGTATAGACAAAATTCATATCTTAGCGTATCTGCTAAATCATATCTTATCGTATCTGTTACTTTAAACTTTGCCTAACATATCCCGCAAATTCTTCCGTAATCTACCAAATCTTTTGATCTCTATATATGGATATTCTATGTAAGTAGAATACCATCCATAAGCCAAAATCATTTCATATCAAAAAATCCTTTATCCAATTGTACGAAATGGAATTCGTCATCAGTTCAAGTCACTCGGATTTTGAAATGGAATCCCATTCAAGCTGCGAAAGCAGTGTGACCGGAATGGATCAACCAATCAGCCATCATCTATTTTGGATGAATTGGGGATGGGTTCGTAGCCTTCTCAATCATTGGAGAAAAGAAGAAGGTGATCCCTTCCATCTACCACATTGCCCTCTTGGCGAAGAACCTGAAGCACTTACCGGCGAACCAATCTGAAACACCATTTTCTCTCTCATTTCCAGAGTATCTCGTCACGATTATATACTACATCAAATTCTAGATTTTATTTATCCGCTCGTCCGAACCGACAATTACCCCGGTGTAATAGAAGAAGTCAACGAGCTTCGCGCTCGGGTAGTGGCTTTGGAGAATATGGTACAGAGATTACAAACACCAGCAGCAGCACCAGCAGCATAACCAGTACCACCATCATCAACGCCAATAGTACCATTACCACCTCCAAGCACAACCGCATTGTAAACCTCAACTTCATAATCTGCCCCACGCGCATCAACGTCATACGCACCATAGATTACCAACAACAATAACTGACAAAATATTAATTCATAACTTCATTGGAGAAACATTCCGCGACAATTATGTAATCTCTAAAGTCTTATAGATTATCTAATCTAGCCCTAACCATAAATCAGTTAAGCGAACCAAAATGATAGAAGGAAGAGTAGAAACCCTGACAAAAATAGTGTGTGATTAACAAGCTAAACTTGTTTTACCAACCGCATCAACAGTACCGTCAGCGTCACCAGCATCGTCAGTATAGTCAACATCAGAATCAACAACACCTATAACATCACAAACTCCGTCAGTTCAAGAATCACTGTGGACATCATTACGAATCAAAAACGCGTATACTGTATCAACGAGTTATGAAGAATTAACTCATTCCCTCTAAAGAAATTATATGTATATTATATATATATATATATATATATATATATATATATATATATATATATATATATATATATATATATATATATATATATATATATATATATATATTTTTTTTTTTTTTTTTTTTTTGAAATAAAAATAAATCTTTCCATGCTAAGCTATTGTGTGTGAATCTTAACTACTCGGTTAATTCATATTACTAATATGCAACAATGCACGTCCTTCATCTGCAACTTAACTATCGTTAACTACAACCTCTGTGTCAATTCAATAAATTCCAATTCATAATAAATCAAGTGCATTATTCAAATATATGTTGATTTTACACTTTCGTCATCGATGTACTCGAAACTTTTCAGACAACATCATTTGTACCTTGCGAAGTTCACAAGAATTCCACGAACACTAACACCATTCACCGAAGAAATATCAATAAAAATGAATAATGAAGTATTGATACATGATTTCATTTACGTTGAAGAAATAATCAGCGAAGATTACGTAATTTCTAAAGTTTTAGGGATTATTTAATTCTAGTTTCAACCGTAAATCAAATAAGTTTAATTTAATATTAACTCATTAAATTTATGTTACATCTGAAGAAAATATACACATATATATTTTCGTAAAGACTGTAATAAAATTCTTTTGTACAAAATATTAATTGTGAAATTTTTTTTAACGGGTAGGTAATACCCGAGTGATATATAAATTCACAATTAATATGTTACATTCTTCGAATTTGATTCAGCAATCATCAACTATAGTCACTATTTTCTCAACAATATACATTCTTTTTATAAAAATCAAAACAATCATACTCAGTCAAATTCAATTACATATGATGATCTTGAAATCGCAGAATTCAATTCAAAATATAACCAATATCATCACTCTTAAATTCCTATATCTTTCAAAGTTATACTTTGTTCAAAACTATGTTAGAACATCATATGTATATTAATGATTACAATCTGTGTTCAAACCCTCTGAAATTTCTGAAGACACTTCAAACAATGAACAATCGAGATGATGATCCAACCACATGTTACCCATAGTCATGTACCTGAGAAACTCTCGAAACCAAAGTAAAAGTTTAACACATATCTGCGTCAAATCCTTTGGCATTTATTAGCAAAAATAACCATGCAAATCCTTTTCAAAGTAGCAAATTTTATCACAGCTCCAGCAAGTCAGCTTCGACTTTTCAGTCAAAACAGTCTTATTATAACATCGATATATACGTTTCCCTTTCACCAACGTTACCGAGGAACCGTTTATATCCCACCACATTAGCAGTAAACTTACCAGCAACTTCATTACTCATTGGCTTAAGTCTCTCCGAAGAACCATTATAATTGTTCATTAGAACCTTATCATATACTCATCCACATCTTATAATGAGAATTACCATACCAATTACCGGGAATTAGCAATCAGTATTTTAAATCTCGCAATCATTTCTACGCCAACGGTTATATATATATACATATAACGTCTCTCTCCTAGACTTACATACTTCTAATGAGAAGTTTATGAAAAATGCCCCGAACTGCGAACTAGTTCTCCGAAATTGGAAAATGCTGATGAAGCAGCAAAAACTGTAAACGACCTTAACAGTCAAAAGTTTGATGGTAAAGAATAATGTGTTGGCAAAGCTCAGAAAAAGAGAAGGTTTGGAACTGAAAAACAGATTGAACAGATCATGAAGGAGGCTGTGGACAAATCACAAAGACTAAACCTGCCTTCAAAGAATCCAAATGATTCAGTGTCTGCTGAAGTTATTATCGAATACCTTGCTCCTAACTCTAAACCTTTACGAACAAATCTTCTTCATCATCCATTGATATTAGAAATTCTAAAATATCATCGTATCTTTCATTATAAATATCCTCGATATTTCTGAAGATATTGTCATAACTATTCTTATCTAAAATCATTTATCTTTTTGCGATATCAGTGTTACATCAGAAAGGAAACTGTTTTAGTTTCTAAATTCTGAATGATTCGAATTTAAAATATGAATGTTTTTGAAGTAGTGTTGGAAACTGAAGCATGAGTTAGTATAATATAATGACACTAGATCAACGTGATTATATTACAGTAAGTCATGCTGAGTTTCTAATGAAACATGATGATTCACAAACCATACCGTCATCATGTGCCATGTTACACGACTCTTGCATTCTACTTGATCTCTAATTATAACGTATTTTTTTATTGTTCTATTTTTCCGGATATTCTGGTAAATTGACAAATCAAGATCGTGCTATTACCGTTTCTTTCTTAGAACATTAACTATGTTTATTCCGAAATTCATATCTACGAATTCTGACCATTATTCGCGTGACTTAAAGTCGGGAATAAAAAACAAAGCATGAAGCTCCGAAATAGAAATGGGAGTATAAATCGCAGCAAATAGGAGAGGGCATTAACTGGATGTCAATGATTATAGAAAGACAAGAGCAGGGACTCTGAAAAATAAGGAAAGACATAAAGCCCGACGACGACACATAAATTACAAACCGTGTATATCAATAAGTATTGCAACGTAAAGACACGGGAGAACTAAAAACACTATAAAACCAAGAGTATAGTAGAAGTGAATAGATTCCTCCGGCGGCAGATGAAAAAGAAGAATGATGTATATGAAAGTTAGGAGTATATTAAGAATCAGAACTGGATGAAGCATATTGACGAATGCTTTAAAGTATGCGTTGAGGGAGAAAGAATAGAAGGTGTGAGTTGTAAGGAAATGAAGGGGATGGATTTATAGTAAAATATCCGAGAGAGTAATCAAAACAGATGATCGTATTTAAAGCAGATCCTAATTTCCTTAATTACCGAAGAACCAAATATTATTAAGAAGATTTTTCTCCAAATCCCTTGAACTTTGGAAATCAATACTATCTACGTCAAAAGATATGACGAATCTACATTTACTCATTTCACTCTTTTATTATAGCTTCACTCGTACTCTTCACAAAATCAAAATTGTTTTGTCTATATTACTCGATGATGATAAAACCCTAATTTTCAGCTCGTAGGCGTCATGAGAACATACTTATTTTCAGCCATGACCATCCCAATCAAATTTCGGGACGAAATTTCTTTAACGGGTAGGTACTGTGACGACCCAAAAATTTCCGACCAAATTTAAACTTAATCTTTATATAATTTCGACAAGATAAGCAAAGTTGTAATGTTGAGTCTCAAAAATTTTGAACTGTTTCATATATTCATTTGACCTTCGACTATTCCCGACGATTCACGAACCACTTTCTATATATATGAAAAGTATATTGAATATATATATATATGATTTAGAATTTATTTAATAAATGCTCGTAGCACTCGTTTTTCATCTCGATAGTAGTTATTAATCAATTTAAAAATAAACTTATGTGATTTTAAAAAAAAAAATGGTGATCCGAAAATGAGTTCTATAAATTTTAGGCTTACTAAAAATGTATTTAGGATTTAGTTATTAAATTTTAACACTTTTTATATTTTACCCAGTATTGAGAGGGACAGTTGATGTAATTTTTATTTAATAAATTAATGATCGAATTTTATACCATAATGACTAAAATAAATAAATATAATTACTGTAAAAATTTGGGAATTTTTGTGAATACTTTTATCCGCCACTGAGTAACGACAGAGTATGTAATAATAGTCCGTAAAAACTGTCGGTATAAGATTACAAATTACCGGCTACTAAATCATTACCGGCTACTAAATCATATTATTAAAGTTGATTACTGTGGTGTGAAACATGCATCATACACTTTTTATTTTATTATTCATTTTTCATGAACCTAACCCTATATATATAAATATGTCGGTAGGACAAAGTTAAATAATTTATCACCGCAAATCTCGCAAGTCACAAAATGGATTAAAGTTGTTTGTAAAAAAAAAAAAAAAAAGTGTTAGCCTAGCAAATCATGGTGGCTATAAGTGTCCAGGTGGGTTTTACAAATTAAATATATATCTAGGACCATATCTTAAAGTGATAAATACATTCATATATAATTACATACTCGTATTATATTATTTATTTTAAGATATTAGTATTTTTCTTTAGATGATGTAAAACAAATAAAAAAAACAAATTTATTATATACGGGACGGAGGGTAGTAAAAATTATGAAAATCTTAAGTTAAATCCTTTTTATTTTAACCCATAAATTTTATATATTACATTTTAATACTACTTATATTTTAGTTGGGACGGAGGACACGGGAGTCGATCTCCTTACCTCTCACTAACATAGTCATACAACTTTCACCTAAACTATAAAATAAGGTTTTACTAATATTGTTTAAAAAAATAAATAAATAAATAAATAAATAAATAAAATAATAATGGATGGATGGATTAAAAAGAAAAGAAACGTGATTTGCAATTTGGTTATGGTTAGGATTAATAACTTAATATTTAATTATAAGTCAGTTTATAAGATGAAATTAGTATTTATGTTTGATCGTTCATAGCTCATGTGTCTAAATAAGTATGGTTAGTTAGGAGATAAGGGTAGTGTATGGAGCATGCGAGTTTTGCTTTCTCGAATTCGCCAACATTCACGTGATTTTTTTTTTTTTTTTTTGCTTAGCATGTATTTTTCATGTCTGTGAACACGTAGATTAGATATGTTTACGTAGATTAGATATGTTTACGTAGATTAGATATGTTGACTGGATATTACAGCTAGTAAGATAGACGTGATAATTTATACGGGTACCAACCGAAAGTTTTGGTCTTTTAAAAGGTAATTGTATTAAGTAAAAAAAAATAATAATAATAAATAAGATAAAATAAAAGACTGATCAAGACAATTAATTAGTTGGCATATTCTATTTGCTTTTGGTCACGGACCGAAACAAGCCAAAACTAGGCGACTTATATTTTTATAGCTTTAGACACATAGAAAATGACACCCGTAATAATTTTTCTTTTATATCTCACGTGGAGAAACTAGATGGTGGTTTGTGGTTTTTGTCACAAGTTGCAAATTAAAATCTTATATATATACATCGAAGTTATCTTCCGAGGGAGAAGAACATATTACTCCGTTTATTTATATTAACTTTTATTATTATTAATATTAATAATATTATTATTATTATTATAATATTAGTATTATACATAAAATAATACGACGAGGTTATGAGCGAGTTATTTTCAAACTATTTTTCGAGCGGGATAGAGCTAAGGAAAATATAGGTTATAGCTATGGAGGTTATGGGTATGGTTCGTGGGTATGCTCGTGAGGTCAAACCTAGTGTTTATCATCTTCGTTGCATCTACGTACTTTCCTGCAATATTGAATCACAATATTGATACGTGAGCACTCATAACTTAAGTTTTATATATTAGTAATGTATCCCTGACTAGTGCTCGAGTATATAGGAATATGCATGCTTGTATTTTTGATATTGTCATTAGATAGGTTATGTTGAATCCTGAATTAGTTACATATGCGGTTGAGATAAGGTAAAAGATATGCATGTCATTGGAAAGCTAGCGAAAAATTAATAACTTTTCATTTAGAAAGCATATGATTTCGATTAACGGATTAAAAGATATCGTCAATTGAATTATCTATAATTTTAAGTATTATTATTAAAATGATTATTATTATTATTATCGTTATCGTTATCGTTATCGTTATCGTTATCGTTATCGTTATTGTCGTTATTATTATTATTATTATTATTATTATTATTATTATTATTATCTAATAACCAATATTATTATTATTATCATTATTATTATTATTATTATTATTATTATTATTATTATTATTATTATTATTATTATTATTATTATTATTATTATTATTATTACAAAACAATACAACTTTTACTCATTATTATTGTTATCAATATTATCAAATAAATATGTGATAAAAAGATATTTTTACCACACGTAACATAATTATTAATAATACATACTACTATATTTTTAATATTAAGTGAACTTTAATTACTTAAGATATATAAAAGTATATTTTTATCATATATAATTTTTAATATAAAATTTTATTTATTAATAAATGACTTGTATTACTTACTCTAATAAAATCTGTTAAATATATGTAAATATATAAAATGACTATATTTAAGTTATAAATCATTTTGAGTCAAATTGACTTTTGTTGACTTTTGTATTTTAGTCTCGAGCATTAGGATTGTGGTACACTATGACTTGACCTAGATTGTTAGACATATATTGATCAACATATAAATATATATACTTAATATAGGTTCGTGAATCCGAGACCAACCTTGCATTTGTTCAATGACGTTATATGTATTTTTTACTACAAAATACAATAGGTGAGTTTCATTATTCCCTTTTTAAATGCTTTTGCAATATATATTTTTGGGACTGAGAATACATGCGCTGCTTTTATAAATGTTTTACGGAATAGACACAAGTACGTGAAACTACATTCTATGGTTGAATTATCGAAATCGAATATGCCTTTTTTATTAAGTCTGGTAATCTAAGAATTAGGGAACAGACACCCTAATTGACGCAAACTCTAAAGATAGATCTATCGGGCCCAACAAGCCCCATCTAAAGTATCGGATGCTTTAGTACTTCGAAATTTATATCATGTCCGAAGGAGGATCCCAGAATGATGGGGATATTCTTATATGCATTTTGTGAATGTCGGTTACCAGGTGTTCAATCCATATGAATGATATTTTTGTCTCTATGCATGGGACGTATTTATGAGAACTGGAAATGAAATTCTTGTGGTCTATTAAAATGATAGAAATGATTATTTATGTTAAACTAATGAACTCACCAACCTTTTGGTTGACACTTTAAAGCATGTTTATTCTCAGGTATGAAAGAAATCTTCCGCTGTGCATTTGCTCATTTTAGAGATATTACTTGGAGTCATTCATGACATATTTTAAAAGACGTTGCATTCGAGTCGTTGAGTTCATCAAGAATATTATTAAGTCGTTTATAGTTGGATATATTATGAAATGGTATGCATGCCTGTCAACTTTTGATGAAATGGAAGTTTGTCTTTTAAAAATGAATGCAATGTTTGTAAATGTATCATATAGAGGTCAAATACCTCGCGATGTAATCAACTATTGAGAATCGTTTATAATGTATATGAACGGGTCCTTTCAACGAGTATTAGGATGTGAACCACGTGCCGGTAGCATCAAGTGTGAACCACGTGCCGGTAGCACTATAAAATTTGGATGTGAACCACGTGCCGGTAGCATCAAGTGTGAACCACGTGCCGGTAGCACTATAAAATGAGGCGTGAACCACGTGCCGGTAGCGCCAAAGTGTGAACCACGTGCCGGTAGCACTATAAAAGAGTGAGACTCAAATGCGTATGGTGTGAACCACGTGCCAGTAGCACCATATCGTTATGGTTAACCATATTATGTTGATGGATATTGTTTAGCAGGCTAAATATATATATATATATATATATATATATATATATATATATATATATATATATATATATATATATATATATATATATATATATATATATATATATATATATATTGTGTTGTGTATATGCTAATGTGATGTTGTGATGGTGTACGAGTTGTTAGCATTATGAGTAAGACAGCATGCTATTTGAGTTATATTCTCGTATGAGGTATTTGGTGGGTGCGAATGCAAATAGATGGGTTATATATGTGTATGTATAATTGTTGCACTCACTAAGCTTTGCTTACCCTCTCATTGTTTATCTTTTTATAGGCTCCGGCGGAGACAAGGGTAAGGGCATTCGTATGGATTAGAGATCCCGCTTGGTTTATGTGACGACCCGGAAATTTCCGACCAAATTTAAACTTAATCTTTAAATGAATTAATATTTCCGACATGATAAGCAAAGTCTGTTAAGTTGAAATTTAAAAATTTGGAACTGTGTTCATGTAACCTTCGACTTTTCCGGACGATTCACGAACCACTATTTGTAAATAAGATATGTATATAAATATATGTATATATTTGAGATTGATATTTACATGATTAAATGTTTCCAACATGTTAAGCAATCAAACTTGTTAAGACTTGATTAATCGAAACGGATTTTACATAAACGTTTGACCACCCAGTTTGTCCGACGATTCACGAATGTTAAATCTTGTAAAAACGACATGATGATGATATATATATATATGGACATATATATATATATATATATATATATATATATATATATATATATATATATATATATATATATATATATATATATATATATATATATATATATATATATATATATATATATATATATATATTAACATGGTATTATGGTAAGTAAGTATCTCATTAAGTATATTAACAATGGGTTATATACATAAAATGAGACTACTAAATTAAGGAATTTGAAACAAGATATATATGTAACGGTTATCGACGTAATAACGTCTTAATTAAAATAAATACATATGTATTGTATTAAGATATATTAATACATTATGTTTAAAATGATATAATGATAATTAAGTATATCATTAAGTGTATTAATAATGAACTATATACATAAAACGAGACTACTAACTTAAGGGTTTCGAAACAATATATACATGTAACGATTAACGACGAAATAATGACTTAATTAAAATGTATATATATGTATTCTATTAATATGTATTAATACACTTTTGAAAGCCTTAAGAACATATATCAAAATACTTATACTTAACAAAAATGCTTACAATTACATTCTCGTTCATTTTCATCAACAATTTTACTCGTATGCACCCGTATTCGTACTCGTACAATACACAGCTTCTAGATGTATATACTATTGGTATATACACTCAATCATCAGCTCTTTAGCAGCCCATGTGAGTCATTAAACATGTGGGAACCATCATTTGGCAACTAGCATGAATGATTACACAAAATTACAAAAATAGTATAAATCATTCATGAATTATTTACATAAAAACAAAATTACACATCCTTTATATCTAATCCATATACCAACGATAAAAAACACATACAAACACTTTCATTCTTCAATTTTCTTCATCTAATTGATCTCTCTCAAGTTCCATCTTCAAGTTCTAAGTGTTCTTCATAAATTCTACAAGTTCTAGTTTCATAAAATCAAGAATACTTCCAAGTTTACTAGCTCACTTCCAATCTTGTAAAGTGATCATCCAACCTCAAGAAATCATTGTTGTTTATAGTAAGATATCATTCTAAATCAAGGTAATACTCATATACAAACTTTGATTCAATTCCTATAACTATAACTATCTTAATTTGAGTGATAATCTTACTTGAACTTGTTTTCGTGTCATGATTCTACTTAAAGAACTTTCAAGCCATCCAAGATCCTTTGAAGCTAGATCATTTCTTGTCACTTCCAGTAGGTTTACCTACTAAATTTGAGGTAGTAATGATGTTCATAACATCGTTCCATTCATACTTATATAATCATCTTATTTGAAGAAAATAACTTGTAATCACTAGAACATAGTTTAGTTAATTCTAAACTTGTTCGCAAACAAAGTTAATCCTTCTAACTTAACTTTTAAAAATAACTTAACACATATTTTATATCTATATGATATGCTAATTTAATGAGTTAAAACTTGGAAACACGAAGAACACCGTAAAACCGGACATACGCCGTCATAGTAAAACTGGGGGCTGTTTCGGGTTGGATAAATAAATCAAAAAACTATCTTAGACTTTGATTTAAAGATTTGTATTTTGAGAAAATAATATTTCAAATAAACATGATAACATATCCAAAAATTATGGTTAAACTCAAAGTAGAAGTATGTTTTTCAAAATGGTCATCAAGATGTCGTTCTTTCGACGGAAATGACTACCTCTTTCAAATATGGACTTGTAACCTGTAACTTCAACTATAAACCACTACCTTTTTAGTTTAGTTCTAAATACTAAATTTCGTTACGAAACCATAGCAATTTGAATCACTCAAAATCGATTTATAATGAATAAGATATGGGCAAAACAAGATTGGTTAGAAATCACCAAAATAGCTACGGGATTATTTTGCAAAAATCTATACTAACTATGTCCTAGCTAACTTTTCTTGTATTATACATGTATTTATACATATTTCCTTGTACTATACTAGTCTTGGTTAATCGTAAGACACATGTACACAATACGTCGAGATAACTTCAAAGACAACAGTTTGTACAGTGGGTCGTGATTAAACCTTAGACAATATACATACAATACGTCAGATAAATCGTAAGACACATGTACACAATATGTCGAGATAACTTCAAAGACAATAGTTGTACAATGGGTTGTGATTGAGCCTTAGACAATATATATACAATACGTCAGATAAATCGTAAGACACATGTACACAATACGTCGAGATAACTTCAAAGACAATAGTTGTAAAATGGGTTGTGATTGAGTCTTAGACATTATATTTACAATATGTATTGATTATTCCAGGGTGATATATTGAACTATATATATGGACTACTAACGTTGGACTGCTAACATTGGACTACTAACGTTCGACTGCTAACTTGACAGCTTAAATCATCAACACGTAAATAAAAATATGATTTGAATATATTTATCATACTTTGATATATATGTATATATTTGTTATAGGTTTATGAATCAATCTGTGGCTAAGTCTGTTTTTCGACGAATTGAAAATTTGTGAAAGTGAGTTTCATTATTCCCTTTTTATATATTTTTGGGCTGAGAATACATGCGCTGTTTTATAAACTGTTTTACAAAATGGACACAAGTACGTAAACTATATTCTATGATTGGATTATGAACACCGAATATCGCCCCTTTTTAGCTTGGTAGCCTAAGAATTAGGGAAATGGCACTAATTGACGCGAATCCTAAAGATAGATCTATGGACCTTGACAAGTTCCATTCGGGGTACGAATGCTTTAGTACTTCGATTGATATATACTGATTGCGACGGCCAGTATATAGCATGCAGATTGCAAAATGCCTGTATGCGGGGATATTCTATATGCATCCTGTTAGATCGGTTACCAAGTGTTCACCATATGAATGATTTTATCTTTATGCAGATTACGAAATGCCTGTATAATGATTATGGAAATGAAAATGAAAACGAAAATCTTGTGGTCTATTAAATTGTTAGAAATGAATATTTATGATAAACTAATGAACTCACCAACCTTTTGGTTGACACTTTTAAGCATGTTTATTCTCAGATATGAAAGAAATCTTCCGCTGTGCATTTGCCCAATTTAAAGATATTACTTGGAGTCATTCATGACATATTTCAAAAGACGTTGCATTCGAGTCGTTGAGTTCAACAAGATTATATTAAAGTAAATGACAGATTAAGTCATTTATAGTCTGATTATATTGTGAAATGGTATGCATATTTGTCAACTATCATTGTAATGAAAGTTGTCTTTTAAAAACGAATGCAATGTTTGTAAAACGTATCATATAGAGGTCTAAACCTCACAATGGGACCAAATGTTATTGTATTCGTCCATATGGATTTGACGGGCCATTACAGTTGGTATCAGAGCGTTGGTCTTAGCGAACCAGGTCTTGCATTAGTGTGTCTAACTGATAAGTTGTTATGATGCATTAATGAGTCTGGACTTCGACCGTGTCTGCATGTCAAAAGTTTTGTTTATTATCTCTTGTCGGAAATTACCTGCTTAACATTCTTAGTCTAGACACATCTTACTGCATTGATTGCATGATTAGTGTATAGACAAAATTCGTATCTTAGCATATCTGTTACTGTAAACTTTGTCTGACAGCTTCCGAAAATTCCTCCGTAATTTGCGGAATCCTTTGTACTCTATATAGGTATTCTATGCAAATAGAATATCATCCGATATCCGAAAATCATTTCATACCGAAAATCCTTTATCTAACCGTGTAACATGAATCCTGCAACTAGTTCAAGTTCCTCAGATTCCGACAGCTATTCCGATATGGATTTCTACCTGAGCTCCGAAAGCAGTGTAACCGGAATGGACCAACCAATCAGCCATCACCAATTCTGGATGAATTGGGGATGGGTTCGTAGTCGACTTAATCAGTGGAGACAAGAAGAAGGCGATCCCTTCCATCCACCAAATTTCCCTCTTGGCGAAGAACCTGAAGCACTTACCGGTGAAGCTGTCCGGAACACCGTCTTCACCCTCATTTCTAGAATAGCTCGCAATGATTACGTCATATCTACTATTCTAAACCTTATTCATCCGCTCATTCCGACCGCCCATCATCTCGAAGTAATAGAAGAAGTCAACGAACTTCGCGATCGAGTAATCAATCTGGAGAATATGGTGCACAACTTATAAGCACCAGCACACCACCGGCATCACCAGTACCCCCATCAACAGCACCTGTATCACCAGCAGTGTCACCATCATCATCAACACCGACAGTACCACAAGCTCCACAAGTTCCATAACCACCGCATATATCAACACATCAATCACCAATAAGAATATTATACTATCGAGTTATGAAATATTAACTCATTATTTCCAAAGAGTTTATATATATATTTTATATATATATGAATTTTGAAACCATATTATATCTTTTCATACTAATCTGATACGTGTGAATTTTGAAGGGTAAATACTACTCGATTAATTCACATTACTAAAATGCCATGATATACATCCTTCGTTAACAACCTAAATCTCTGCATCACGTCAAAGAATTATATCCCCTAATAAACCAAGTGTATTATTCAATTATAAGTTTGATTTTACACTTTCATTTTAGATGTACCTGAAACTTTTTAGAAAATATCATTCGTACCTTACGAAGTTCACAAGAATTCCACGAACACCAACATCTTCCACCGAGAAATATTTAAGTTCACAATTAATATGTTACAATGTACACTCTTCAATTATTCAATATTCATTATCTATACTCACTACTTTCACAACAATATATATTCTTCCATAGAAATCAGAACAACCATTTTCATTCAGATTCAATTACATATTCTGATTTTGACAGATCAGAATCCAAGTCAAGATATAACAGATAGCATCACTCTTAGATCCATACATCTTTCAAAACCATACTTTGAATTCAAAACTGTGCTAGAACATCACTCTTATTCATAAAACTCATAAATATATTCATTCAAAATCCTGAAAGATTTCATCTTGAACATCATATGTATATTGACGATTACAACCTGCGTTCAAACCCTTTATGATTCTTGAAAATACCCCCAACTACTGATCAATCGAGAAGATGAACCAACCACACAATATCGACAGAAAGAAAGAGTTATACTTATAGTCATACACCTGGAAAGCTCTCTAAACCTAAGTAAGACTTTAACACGTATCCGTGATAAATCCTTCGGCATTATTATTACTGAAAATAACTTTGCAATTCCTTTTCAAGTATCCAGTTTTGTCACACCTTCAGCAAGACAACTTCGATGTTTCATTTGGAGAAACCTTAATTAAACCTTGATATATATACGATTGCCTTTCTATCGTTGTTACCAGGGAACCTTTTATGTTCCAACATATTAGCAGTAAACATACCTGCGACTCCGTTACTTTGCAACTTAAATCACTCCAAAATATCACTATCATTATTCATTGAAACCCATCATATACTCATCAACGTCTTGTAACAATAACTGTCATACCACATACCGGGAAGCATCAATCATTATTTCGAATTTTGCAACGTTTCTACGTCAACTGTTATATACTTACATATGACGTCTATCTCCTGGACTTACGTACTCAAATTCTGGAATTCTGAAATGCACCCCAACCTGCGAATTAGTTCTTTAAGTTTTGAAAATGCTGAAGAAGCAGCAAACTGTAAACGACCTTAACAGTCAAAAGTTTGACGATAAAGAATAGAGTGTTGGAAACGCTCAACAGAAAATTGATACTAGAAAGCGGATTAAGCAAAACTATGAAGGAGACGGTGAACAAATCATAAGGACTAAACTTATACATAAAGAATCTAGATGATTCTGTATCCGATGAAATCTTTAGCGAATATCTTGCTCCTTACTTATTCTATTTACTTGCGGAAGAATTTTCCTCATCAACCTTCGATCTTAGAAATTCCAAAAATATCATCAAAATATCCTCGATATTTCTGAGGATATTTTCATAAATATTCTTGTCCGAAATTACTTATCTCTTCGTGCTATCTGTGTTACATCTTAAAGGAAACTGTTTTAGTTTCTAAATTTCTATAAACTTCGAGTTTAGATTATGAATGTTTTTGAAGTAGTGTTGGGAATCGAAGCATGAGTTAGTATAATATAATGACGCCTGATCAACGTGGTTATATTACAGTAAGTCATGCTGAGTTTCTAATGGAACATGATGATTCACAGATTATATCGTCATCGTGTGCCATGTTACACGATTCTTTCATTCTATTTAACCTCTAAAAAATATCAAGAACATATTTTCTTGATAGTTCTATCTTTTTCGTGATACCGGTAATTTACCAAATTAAATCGTGCTATTATAATTCCTTTCTGCTTAAAACATTAGTTATGTTCATTCGAAATTTCGTACCTACAAAATCGTGACGTCTTGATCGTTTTACTTAAAGTTGAGAAGTGAAAACAAAAGCATGGAGCTCCGAAATATAAAGGAAAATATAAAGCCCGATAACAAATCAGAAATTACAAACCGTGTATATCAATACGTATCGCAATATAAAGACACGGGAGAATGATAAATACAACAATCCATAGAGCATAATAGAAATAAACAGATTCCTCCGGAGGGAGCTAGAAAAGAAGGATAATGGTGGCGAACGTCAATATTAGGTCAAGAACCAGAACTGGATTGAGCATTTTTCACAATCTTTTGGATGTATGAATTGATGAAGAAAGTAGGGATGGTGATAATAATGAGTCGGAAGAGGTCAATTTATAGTGGATATAACAGACAGAGCAATCGAGGCAGATTATCGCATTTAATTAAAGAGGATCCTAATTTCCTTAAATCCCGAAAAATCAAATCTTTTATAGATTTCGAAGATTTTCTTTACATTCCTTGAAATCCAGAAATCAACTGTGACTACGTCAAAAATTAAGACGAAACTTTATTTCCTCAATTCCATCTTTTACGATAGCTTCATTCATACTCTTCGCGTAATCGAATTGTTCTATTCATATTTTCGCAAAGATGAAAAACTCTATATTTATTGAACTCGTGTTATTCATAAACGGAACTCGACTCATTCAAGGTATTCAAAATACTCCATTAATCTATTTCCTTGATAATGATTATATGAACGATCGAATTCATGATAAGAATTCAAGTCATAGTTCTTGATACAAGAATAATCTTACTTCCATTATCAAACTTTCTTTAACAAAATTTCGGGACGAAATTTCTTTAACGGGTAGGTACTGTGACGACCCGGAAATTTCCGACCAAATTTAAACTTAATCTTTAAATGAATTAATATTTTCGACATGATAAGCAAAGTCTGTTAAGTTGAAATTTAAAAATTTGGAATTGTGTTCATGTAACCTTCGACTTTTCCGGACGATTCACGAACCACTATTTGTAAATAAGATATGTATATAAATATATGTATATATTTGAGATTGATATTTACATGATTAAATATTTCCAACATGTTAAGCAATCAAACTTGTTAAGACTTGATTAATCGAAACGGATTTTACATAAACGTTTGACCACCCAGTTTGTCCGACGATTCACGAACGTTAAATCTTGTAAAAACGACATGATGATATATATATGGGAATATTTATATATATATATATATATATATATATATATATATATATATATATATATATATATATATATATATATATATATATATATATATATATATATATATATATATATTTAACATGGTATTATGGTAAGTAAGTATCTCATTAAGTATATTAATAATGGGTTATATTCATAAAATGAGACTACTAAATTAAGGAATTTGAAACAAGATATATATGTAACGGTTATCGACGTAATAACGCCTTAATTAAAATAAATACATATGTATTGTATTAAGATATATTAATACATTATGTTTAACAAGATATAATGATAATTAAGTATATCATTAAGTGTATTTATAATGAACTATATACATAAAACGAGACTACTAACTTAAGGGTTTCGAAACAATATATACATGTAACGATTAACGACGAAATAATGACTTAATTAAAATGTATATATATGTATTGTATTAATATGTATTAATACACTTTTGAAAGAATTAAGAACATATATCAAAATACTTATACTTAACAAAAATGCTTACAATTACATTCTCGTTCATTTTCATCAACAATTTTACTCGTATGCACCCGTATTCGTACTCGTACAATACACAGCTTCTAGATGTATATACTATTGGTATATACACTCAATCATCAGCTCTTTAGCAGCCTATGTGAGTCATTAAACATGTGGAAACCATCATTTGGCAACTAGCATGAATGATTACACAAAATTACAAAAATAGTATAAATCATTCATGAATTATTTACATAAAAACAAAATTACACATCCTTTATATCTAATCCATATACCAACGACCAAAAACACCTACAAACACTTTCATTCTTCAATTTTCTTCATCTAATTGATCTCTCTCAAGTTCCATCTTCAAGTTCTAAGTGTTCTTCATAAATTCTACAAGTTCTAGTTTCATAAAATCAAGAATACTTCCAAGTTTACTAGCTCACTTCCAATCTTGTAAAGTGATCATCCAACCTCAAGAAATCCTTGTTGTTTACAGTAAGATATCATTCTAAATCAAGGTAATACTCATATACAAACTTTGATTCAATTCCTATAACTATAACTATCTTAATTTGAGTGATAATCTTACTTGAACTTGTTTTCGTGTCATGATTCTACTTAAAGAACTTTCAAGCCATCCAAGATCCTTTGAAGCTAGATCATTTCTTGTCACTTCCAGTAGGTTTACCTACAAAACTTGAGATAGTAATGATGTTCATAACATCGTTCCATTCATACTTATATAATCATCTTATTTGAAGAAAATAACTTGTAATCACTAGAACATAGTTTAGTTAATTCTAAACTTGTTCGCAAACAAAGTTAATCCTTCTAACTTAACTTTTAAAAATAACTTAACACATATTTTATATCTATATGATATGCTAATTTAATGAGTTAAAACTTGGAAACACGAAGAACACCGTAAAACCGGACATACGCCGTCGTAGTAAAACCGGGGGCTGTTTCGGGTTGGATAAATAAAAAAAAAACTATCTTAGACTTTGATTTAAAGATTTGTATTTTGGGAAAATAATATTTCAAATAAACATGATAACATATCCAAAAATTATGGTTAAACTCAAAGTAGAAGTATGTTTTTCAAAATGGTCATCAAGATGTCGTTCTGTCGACGAAAATGACTACCTCTTTCAAATATGGAATTGTAACCTGTAACTTCGACTATAAACCACTACCTTTTTAGTTTAGTTCTAAATACTAAAGTTCATTACGAAACCATAGCAATTTGAATCACTCAAAACCGATTTATAATGAAGAAGATATGGGCAAAACAAGATTGGTTAGAAATCACCAAAATAGCTACGGGATTATTTTGCAAAAATCTATACTAACCATGTCCTAGCTAACTTTTCTTGTATTATACATGTATTTATACATATTTCCTTGTACTATACTAGTCTTGGTTAATCGTAAGACACATGTACACAATACGTCGAGATAACTTCAAAGACAACAGTTTGTACAGTGGGTCGTGATTAAACCTTAGACAATATATATACAATACGTCAGATAAATCGTAAGACACATGTACACAATACGTCGAGATAACTTCAAAGACAATAGTTGTACAATGGGTTGTGATTGAGCCTTAGACAATATATATACAATACGTCAGATAAATCGTAAGACACATGTACACAATACGTCGAGATAACTTCAAAGACAATAGTTGTACAATGGGTTGTGATTGAGTCTTAGACATTATATTTACAATATGTATTGATTATTCCAGGGTGATATATTGAACTATATATATGGACTACTAACGTTGGACTGCTAACATTGGACTACTAACGTTGGACTGCTAACTTGACAACTTAAATTATCAACACGTAAATAAAAATATGATTTGAATATATTTATCATACTTTGATATATATGTATATATTTGTTATAGGTTCATGAATCGATCTTTGGCTAAGTCTGTTTTTCGATGAATTGAAAATTTGTGAAAGTGAGTTTCATTATTCCCTTTTTATATATTTTTGGGCTGAGAATACATGCGCTGTTTTATAAACTGTTTTACGAAATGGACACAAGTACTTAAACTATATTCTATGGTTGGATTATGAACACCGAATATCGCCCCTTTTTAGCTTGGTAGCCTAAGAATTAGGGAAATGGCTCCTAATTGACGCGAATCCTAAAGATAGATCTATGGACCTTGACAAGTCCCATTCGGGGTACGAATGCTTTAGTACTTCGATTGATATATACTGATTGTGACGGCCGGTATATAGCATGCAGATTGCGAAATGCCTGTATGCGGGGGATATTCTATATGCATCCTGTTAGTTCGGTTACCAAGTGTTCACCATATGAATGATTTTATCTTTATGCAGATTGCGAAATGCCTGTATAATGATTATGGAAATGAAAATGAAAACGAAAATCTTGTGGTCTATTAAATTGTTAGAAATGAATATTTATGATAAACTAATGAACTCACCAACCTTTTGGTTGACACTTTTAAGCATGTTTATTCTCAGGTATGAAAGAAATCTTCCGCTGTGCATTTGCCCAATTTAAAGATATTATTTGGAGTCATTCATGACATATTTCAAAAGACGTTGCATTCGAGTCGTTGAGTTCAACAAGATTATATTAAAGTAAATGACAGATTAAGTCATTTATAGTCTGATTATATTGTGAAATGGTATGCATATTTCTCAACTATCGTTGTAATGAAAGTTGTCTTTTAAAAACGAATGCAATGTTTGTAAAACGTATCATATAGAGGTCAAAACCTCGCAATGGGACCAAATGTTATTGTATTCGTCCATATGGATTTGGACGGGCCATTACAGTTTATAGGAGACGCTTTTGGATGTTATAGCTTTTGGAGTTTGACCGAGATTTGGGTAGTTTAACCCCCAAACACCATGCTCATAGTGTCGTTTGGAATTTAAACTCTTATGGTCGAACTTGTATGTTTTGAACGAAACTCGTAAAACGGCCGATGTGGGCCCCGTTTTGTAAAACTCATTTTATGATTGAATAGTATGAGTTTTTCATATTAGAACATATTTTGAAAAGCGTTTCGTCTAAATATGTCGAGAAGTGGGAGATCTTTATTTGAAAATTTGCAAAATCGGACAGAACTGATTGGGGCCTGTGCGCGCTGCGCACCTTAAGGTGTGCGCGCCGCGCACTCTCCTGTTATAAAAAAAATAAAATTGTTTCGCGTAATCGGTTGGTTATTGGTTTGGGTTGTTACAGAGCCTATGGAGGAATCATCTGAAAACTCAACTTTAAAGAGAAAGAAACCCGAACCCGCTACTACTGGCAAAGCTGGTCCATCATTTTGTGACAACATGGAGCACGTGCTGGTAAAGTGTGATATCATCAACCTTCAGCAAAGTTATGATAAGAATAAAGAGTACAGTAGGCGCCATGTTGCTTGGATAGAAGTGCATCTAAATAACCTAGAGAAAGAAAACAAAATCTTGAAGGAAACCATCAAAGAGTCCTTCGACTCTCAAACCGAAAGACTAGAGAAACTTGTGAAGAGTAACATGGACAAAGTGATGGAGAAGGTTGAGGTTCGAATAGACGAGAAAGATCGAGAAGTTAAGAAACTAGTGGAAGAGAATGCTAAGATGAGAAAGGAGTTGACAACACTGAGGTATGAGGAAGAACGTAACACCCGCTGGGGAAAGCAGTCACTTGCTTATCTCAAGGAAGATGTTGATTTCCGGATGACTATGGAAAGAAATAGGGTTGATAAGCAGCTTTCTCTGAAGGGGTATGACAACAACGCAGTTAACAGCCGTGTTACTAACCTCTATGATAACCAGCAAAAGGCAAAGAACGAGAAAGTTGAGGAGTTTATGAAGAAGGTTGAGGACGAGAAGAAGAAATATGAAGACTACTTCAATCTTAATATTTCCTAGTTATTTTTCATATTTTCCATCTATGTAAAGGCTATGCCTTAAACTATTTCTATTTTCGAATCGTGTAATAAAGGCTTATTTAATGCCTCGTTCTAATAATATAATGTGTTTCATTTATATCATGTTGATATCAATGCTTTATTTTATTCGTACTTGTAATTGCTCAAACTATTAACTTGTCAACTTATCAAACTTATGTTAACTTCTATATAGTGACATCATGGTTCGTCCAGCTGCACCTACCGTTAACAACATTGTGATGACCACTAAGCAATTCCAACAGTTACTTGCTGCCGCCCAAAGCAACATCCAACCCAATCATGCTAATGTTCAACCGAAACCTTGTTCATACAAGGACTTCACAAACTGCAATCCTCCCGCATTTAAGGGAAATGAAGAAGCTGTCAAACTAGTTCGCTGGTTCGAGAAGATGGAATCCATTTTCCGCATTTGCAACTGTGGGGATAACGATCGAGTCAAGTATGCCACTAGCTCATTAGGTGGAAATGCTTTAACTTGGTGGACTGCTCATGCCAAGTCCTTAGGAATTGACAATGCTAATGCAATTCCATGGGACGAACTCAAAAGCATGATGGTTAATAAATTCTGTCCTATAAGTCAAGTTCAGAAACTTGAAGCTGAGTTCTGGGAACTCAAGGTGAAGGGTACTGATATTGAGAACTACACCAACCAATTTCTTGAGCTCTCTACTCTATGTCCCGAGATGTTTCCTACCGAAGAAAGAAAGATCGAACGATATATTGAAGGTCTCCCCGAAGATGTTCAGGGGAATGTTATTGCTACCGAGAAGGTTACTCTTGATGCTGTGATTCTCATGGCACAAAATCTGATGTTAGCCAAGAGAAGAAGAGCATCAGCTAGTAAGCAGGTCGATACTAAGGGTAACGAAGGAAAAAGGAAGTTTGAGCCGTCTCAAGGTTAGACTCAAAATGTTAGTAAGAAGCCTGCGGATGGTACAAGGACGAATTATAAGGGTACCTACCCTTTTTGTATTCGTTGTGAGAGGCACCACCTGGGGTGGTGCACTGCCACTTGTTCATTGTGTAAGAAAGTGGGACACGTAGCTAAGACGTGTAAGACTCCTCCAAAGGATAAAGCTATTGTTCCTGCTAAAGCTCCTCCTACTTGTTACACTTGTGGGGAAAAGGGACACATTAGTCCAAATTGTCCTAAGAAGAAAGATACTCCCGCTACTGGAGCCAATACTACTGCTGCAAAGGGTCGTGCATTTGTTATTACTGCTGCTGAAGCCAGAGAAGAAGATGAGGTCATCACGGGTACGTATCTTGTCAATAATTGTTACGCAACTATTTTATTCGATACGGGTGCCGATAAGAGTTACGTGTCCAGTGAATTTTGTACCTTATTCACTGAAAAGCCTCAACCCTTAGAAACCAAACGATTAGTAGAAGTAGCCAATGGAAAGATCATGAAAGTCGATAAAATTTATAAAAACTGCAACCTAATCTTAGCCAACAAAGAATTTAAGATAGACCTTTTGCCGGTCGAGCTCGGAAGTTTTGATGTCGCAGTTGGAATGGATTGGTTACGTCCATTACATGCTGCAATCTTGTGTTTTGATAAGACCGTTAACATTCCGTTGGGAAATGGAGAGACTCTCGTCATTCAAGGCGACAAGAGTGGTTCCAAGCTCAACATCATTTCTTGCATCAAAACCCGTAAATACCTTATGAAAGGTTATCCAGCTATTCTAGCCCACGTTAAGATAACTGAATCGAAGAAGAAGAGTATTGAAGATGAACCAGTGGTTAAAGACTTTCCCGATGTGTTTCCTGAAGATCTTCCTGGTCTTCCACCACCTCGACAAGTCGAATTTCAGATTGATTTAGCTCCTGGTGCTGCTCCTGTTGCTAAAGCACCATACCGCTTAGCACCTTCCGAAATGAAGGAACTTTCAAACCAACTCCAAGAACTATTGGATAAAGGTTTTATTTGTTCAAGCTCGTCCCCATGAGGAGCTCCTATTCTATTCGTTAAGGAGAAAGATGTTACGTTGAGGATGTGTATTGATTACCGCCAACTCAACAAGCTTACTATCAAGAACCGTTACCCGTTGCCACGTATTGATGATCTATTCGACCAACTACAAGGGTCAAGTGTTTATTCAAAGATTGATTTGAGGTCCGGTTATCACCAACTCAAAGTCAAGGAATCCGATATTCCTAAGACTGCTTTTCATACACGTTATGGGCACTATGAATTTTGTGTTATGCCTTTTGGCTTAACTAACGCTCCTGCCATATTCATGGATCTTATGAATCGTGTTTGCAAGACGTATCTTGACAAATTCGTCATTGTGTTCATTGACGACATCTTGATCTACTCCAAGAGTGAGGAAGAACATGAGCAACATTTGCGAATGATTCTTGAACTCTTACGGAAGGAACAACTCTACGCTAAATTTTCTAAGTACGAGTTTTGGCTCAAAACCGTAGAATTCCTTGGACATGTTGTTGATAGTAAAGGAATACATGTCAATCCAGCTAAGATTACCGCTATTCAAAACTGGGAGATACCAAAGACTGCGAAGCATATTCGTCAATTTTTAGGACTCGCCGGTTATTATCGTAGATTCATAAAAGATTTTTCTCTCCTTGCTAAACCTCTTACGAAGTTAACTCACAAAGGAAAGAAGTTTGAGTGGTCCGAAGAACAGGAATCTGCTTCCAAGATTCTGAAGGGGAAATTGACCACAGCCCCAATTCTATCTTTACCTGAAGGTACTGACGACTTTGTTGTTTACTGTGATGCCTCAAAGCAAGGCTTTGGTTGTGTTCTAATGCAACGTGAGAAGGTTATTGCCTATGCATCTAGACAGTTGAAGAAGCATGAAGAGAACTATACCACACATGACCTTGAGTTAGGTGCCGTGGTATTCGCATTAAAGATATGGAGACATTATCTATATGGTACTAAGTTTATGGTGTACACTGACCATAAAAGTCTTCGACACATCTTTGATTAGAAATAGCTGAATATGAGGCAAAGACGATAGCTCGAGTTATTGAACGATTATGACTGTAAGATGGAATATCATCCTGGCAAGGTGAATGTAGTTGCCGATGCTCTTAGTCGAAAAGACGATGTTAAACGTGTTCGTGCTTTAAACCTGAAAATCAAATCGAATCTTATCTCACGAATCTGTGAAGCTCAACTTGAAGCTATTAAACCTACACTTATCGACGGTGAAGGACCTATCAGTTTTGAGAACCAACTCCAAGTGAAAGCTAATGGTACACGGTACTTTGGCAACAGAATTTGGGTTCCTCGCTTCGGTAATCTCCGTGAACTAGTCTTGGATGAAGCACATAAGACTAGATATTCTATTCATCCCGGTTCCAGTAAGATGTATCACGATGTGAAGGAATTCTACTGGTGGCCTAACATGAAAGCTGACATTGCTACTTATGTTAGCAAATGTCTCACTTGTTTGAAAGTCAAGGCCGAACATCAAAAGCCTTCTGGTCTGTTGACACAACCCGATATTCCGTAGTGGAAGTGGGAGTACATCACTATGGACTTCGTTACTAAGTTACCTAAGACTTCGAACGGTAACGATACTATATGGGTCGTAGTTGATCGTCTTACTAAATCTGCGCACTTCATACCGATCAAGGAAACCGACAAGATGGAGAAATTATCCCAGCTTTATATTAAAGAAATTGTTTCACGTCATGGTGTTCCTATCTCGATTATTTCTGATCGCGACAGTCGATTCGTTTCTAGATTCTGGAAAACTTTGCAATCTGCTCTTAGAACTCAACTCGACATGAGTACAGTTTATCATCCGCAAACCGATGGTCAAAGTGAACGAACTATTCAGACCATGGAAGATATGCTACGTGCTTGTGTAATCGATTTCGGCAAAGGTTGGGATAGACACTTGCCTTTGGTTGAATTTTCTTACAACAACAGTTATCACTCTAACATTAAAGTTGCAACTTTTGAAGCTTTATATGGCCGGAAGTGTAGATCCCCTTTGTGTTGGGACGAACTCGATGACAGACATTTAACTGGTCCTGAAATCATTTACGAAACTACCTAAAAGATCGTCCAAATCAAGCAACGATTAGAAACTGCCCGTAGCTAACAAAAGAGCTATGCCGACAAGAAACAAAAGGATATAGAATACCAAGTTGGAGATAAATTCATGTTGAAAGTATCCCCTTGGAAAGGCGTTGTCCGTTTCGGTAAACGAAGCAAACTCAGTCCACGATATGTTGGACCATTCACAGTCACTCAAAGAGTCGGTCCCGTGGCATACCGATTAGAACTACCAACTGAACTCAGTCAAGTACATGATGTGTTTCATGTCTCAAATATTAAACGGTGTCTTGCCGATGACACACTTGTTATTCCTTTGGATGATATCCGCATTGATGAACAAATGCACTTCGTTGAAGAACCTATAGAAATCATAGAAAGAGAGGTCAAACAAACGCGTAAAAGCAACATACCTATCGTTAAAGTCCGTTGGAATTCGCATAGAGGCCCCGAATATACCTGGGAACACAAAGACCACATGATACGGAAATATGCCCATCTCTTCTCAACTGCTGATGCAAACGAGGAATCTACCTAAAACTTCGGGACGAAGTTTTCAATAACGGGGAGGTACTATAACGACCCTCATTTTTCCATTCTATACTTTTCCTTATTAAATGCCCAACAATATAATTAAACTTAATAATTAAACTTTAATCGATAATTGTTAAGCGTTAAGAATTATAAAATATAATAATTAACTTTGTACATTAATTGACAAGTTAATAAAAATAATAAGCTAATAAACTTTTGTGAACAAGATATAATAAACTAAAGCTTAATGTAATTAACTAATTAATCTTAAATAAGTTTAGGGATTATTTAAGCTAAATTAAAGTCCAAGGTTTAAAGTGAAAAATCCCAAAACCCTTCCATGCATGCATGAGCCGAAATTTAAAAAAAATAATAAGTGAAATGCCTATTATACCCCTCCCAAAAATCTGCCAAATCCATCCCCCATTACTTCCTCATCAAGTTCGACTTGTTCCCCAAGTAAAACCTAACCCTAATCACCTCCTCATTAACCTAACTTGTTCCCAAAGTAATTCCTAATTAAACCCTAATTCTAGAATCCTCCTAACTCTCCTATAAATAGAGACCTAGGCTAGAGCTAATCTTGTACCAAAACACATTCACAAATCTCTCTCTCAAATCTCTCTCCCTCTCCCTATTTTCAGCCAAGATACGAAAATCCCCACCACCCCCATCGAAAATCATCAACATCATCAAGATCTTCAAGTAATCTTCAAGTTGTTCATCGTGTTCTTCACGTTCTTCAAAGATCTTCAAAGGTGTTCTTTAATCTTCAAGGGTTTGATCTTCATCTTCAAGTGTTCATCATCTTTTCTTGTTAATCTTCATCATTGTTCATCAAGGTAAAAACCCTAGATCCAAAACTCTTAAATCTTATTTTCAATTCATGTTTTCATAATTACATTCATGCATGATCTTAACATCTATATTGTTTATGTAAAAAATAAAATAAAATATGCATATACACATACATACATACGGCTTATATACATACACACACATATATATATATATATATATATATATATATATATATATAAGTTTTGTTTAAATCTTAAAAACCCTAAGGATTCACTAAGATTGTGTTAGGGTAGTTATATTTGGAAAGTAGATAAACATTACATATATATGTATTTACTAATAAAATATATATATATATATATATATATATATATATATATATATATATATACATATACATATATATATACACGACTACATATATATATATATAAAAAAAGATTTTTGTTAAATCTTAAAAACCCTAGAGATTTGGTTAGAGATTTTGTTAATGTTTAAAAAGAAGGAAACGAAATATATATACATGTACCACATATATATAAATGGAAACAAAATAATATATACATATATATAAACATATACACGATTTATATATACATATACATATTAAAATATTAAAACCCTAACTAATTAAACCTAACCCGAATTATTAAACCCTAACATTTATTACAAAACCCTAATCATTAAATACTTTAATTAATTAAACCTAATTAATTAATGAAACCCTAATACTACTTATACTATATTACTAATACTACTTAACACATATACACTTATATTAATACTAACACCTATAATATACTACTACTTATATTATATTATACGATTACGTTAGACATTCACGATAACGTGTGATTACTTGAATGCCAACGCTACTTAAGGCCTAGGATGATCCTTGGTACCACTATGGGACGCTTATGGATTTTGAATGCCAAACTTAGATTTTGGTCAAGAATTCCTGGGCCAACCGATATCAACTGGTCATTCTGGTGACTCGGCAGTGGAATAGATGTTTGAGTATGGTGCACAATGTCAAAACCCGACTATAGTAATCATACACTTAGTTACTTTTACACTTAATAAGTGGTAGACTTATTAAGGATGACTCACTAGTGTTCAACACTAGCGTACTATAAATGGAAACTATTTAAATATGGAAACTTTCTAAAAGTGGAAATCTACTAAAAGTGGAAACTTACTAAGAATAGAAACTTAGAAAAATGAACTATACTTAAGTATATACATACTTAAACTTAACTTGGGCAAAAACATTTAACTACTCTTAAATGTCATTAGGTTGACTTTCTGCTCACGATCATCCCACTCGCTTATCTTTCTATTCCAAGGAATAACAGCTCTTCTCTACTTACTAAGGTGAACTCATAGCCCCACTCTTTATTGCTAGCAACTTATTTAACTTTTTGGGGTGAGACACATGCTGATTTTACTATTTACAATTTAGACACAAGTACCAACTGTTAAACTATGCTATACATGGTTATGTCCGACTAAGTCCCTATAGTGATATTTTTAATTGCTCGTTGAATGCATGCTTAATTATTGGGGGTAGGCCTATCGGGAGTAACGTCCCCGATACATTTGACCAAGTCATTGTATTACTGAATAATGAAAATAAACCGACAAGTATAAACTACGACTTGTCTTTGGGGCAAACTTGAACGTTTAGTCTAAATATCACGAACTGGCATAACTTTTTGATCTGCGAGATCAACTTTATAAAACTAAATCTTGTGGTCTAAAACAACGGGCAAACATATTTGTTAAACCTATGATTTCACTCAACCATTTTTGGTTGACACTTTAGCATGTTTTGTCTCAGGTGACGATTGATCAAGCTTACTTACTTACTGCTTATGTGATGCTACTAGGATTTAGGATCAAGACATATCGCATTTATTATTCTTGCATTTGAAACAATTACTTTATTGTAATTTCCATTATTGTAACGACATTTCATTTTCCGCTGCGTACTCAATAAAGTTTGTTTTATCATTTAGTATTGTTCTCGTATATTATAATATGTTGGTTTATTTGATATTAAGTCACATTTCGCCCAGGCCCTAACTGGGGGTGTGATAGGTTCTTCAACAAACTATAGTTTCTCGTTAATCTTAATTTCGTCTAAAGGAATAGTGAGATCTTCTTTAGCTAAACACTTCTTCAAATTCGAGATGTGGAATGTATTATGTACACCGGCGAGTTGTTGAGGTAGTTCGAGTCGATAAGCCACTGGCTCTACACGATCAATAATCTTGAATGGCCCAATGTATCTTGGGTTTAGTTTCCCCCATTTTTCAAAATGAATGACACCTTTCCAAGGTGATACTTTAAGCATGACCATGTCACCAACCTCAAATTCTAAAGGTTTTCTTCTGATATCAGCGTAGCTCTTTTGTCGGCTCCTGGCTATTTTCAACCGTTGTTGAATCTGGATGATTTTCTCAGTAGTTTCTTGGATAATATCCGGACCCGTAATCTGTTTATCCCCCACCTCGCTCCAACAAATCGGCGATCTGCACTTCCTACCATAAAGTGCCTCGAACGGTGCCGCATCAATACTCGAGTGGTAACTGTTATTGTAGAAAAATTCTGCTAATGGTAGATGTCAATCCCAACCATTTCCAAAATCAATAACACATGCTCGTAGCATGTCTTTAAGTGTCTGTATCGTCCTTTCACTCTGACCATCTGTTTGTGGATGATAGGCAGTACTCATGTCTAGACGAGTTCCCAATGCTTGATGTAACGACTGCCAAAATCTTGAAACAAATCTGCCATCCCGATCAGAGATAATAGATATTGGTATTCCATGTCTGGAGACGACTTCCTTCAAGTATAGTCGTGCCAATTTCTCCATTTATTCATCTTCTCTCATTGGTAGAAAGTGTGCTGACTTGGTAAGACGATCGACTATTACCCAAATTGTATCATAACCACTTGCAGTCCTTGGCAATTTAGTAATGAAATCCATGGTAATGTTTTCCCATTTCCATTTCGGGATTTCAGGTTGTTGAAGTAGACCTGATGGTTTATGATGTTCGGCTTTAACTTTAGAGCAAGTCAAACATTCTCTTACATACGTGGCAATATCGGCTTTCATACCCGACCACCAAAAGTTTTTCTTGAGGTCTTGGTACATTTTCCCTGCTCCGGGATGTATCGAGTATCTAGTTTTATGTGCTTCATTAAGTACCATTTTCCTCGAATCCCCAAAGTTTGGTACCCAAATTCTTTCATTCAAATACCGGGTTCTGTCTTCCCGAATATTAAGCTGTTTATCCAGTCCTTTAGGTATTTCCTTTTCAAAACTTGCTTCTTTCAAAACCCCATGTTGTGCCTCTTTTATTCGAGTATTAAGGTTAGTATGAATAATTATATTCATAGATTTTACTCGAATAGGTTCCCTCTCCTTTCTACTTAAAGCGTCGGCTACCACATTCACCTTCCCCAGGTGATAACGAATCTCACATTCATAATCATTTAACAGCTCAACCCACCTACGTTGCCTCATGTTCAGTTGCTTCTGATCAAATATATGTTGGAGACTTTTGTGGTCGGTATATATGGTACATTTGACCCCATATAAGTAATGTCTCCACCTCTTCAATGCAAAAACAACAGCGCCCAATTCCAAATCGTAAGTCGTATAATTCTGCAAGTGAATCTTCAATTGTCCAGACGCATAAGCAATTACCTTCTTTCATTGCATTAATACACAACCAAGACCTTGCTTTGAAGCATCACAATAAATCACAAAATCATCATTCCCTTCAGGCAATGACAATATAGGTGCCGTAGTTAACTTTTTCTTAACAATTGAAACGCATTCTCTTGCTCATCCTTGCAGTCAAATTTCTTCCCTTTATCCGTTAATGCAGTCAGGGGTTTTGCTACTCTGGAAAAATCTTGGATGAATCTTCTGTATTAATCAGCCAATCCTAAAAATTGACGTATGTACGTTAGAGTTTTCAGGGTTTCCCACTTTTCAACGGTTTCAATCTTTGCCGGATCAACCTGAATACCTTCTTTGCTCACTATGTGACCGAGGAATTGAACTTCTTCAACCAAAATGCACACTCAGAAAACTTAGCGTACAGTTCTTCCTTCCTCAATAATTCTAGCACCATTCTCAAATATTCCTCGTGCTCTTGGTCATTCTTAGAGTAAATAAGTATGTCATCAATGAAAACAATGAAAAATTTGTTAAGATATGGTCCACACACTCGATTCATGAGGTCCATGAAAACAGCTGGTACGTTAGTCAATCCAAACGGCATAACCATAAACTCATAATGATCGTAACGCGTTCTAAAAGCAGTCTTTGAAATATCATCCTCCTTCACCCGCATTTGATGATAACCAGAACGTAAATCAATCTTTGAATAAACAGACGAACCTTGCAGTTGATCCAATAAATCATCAATTCTTAGTAGTGGATAACGGTTCTTGATGGTAAGCTTGATCAACTCTCGGTAGTCAATACAGAACCTGAACGTACCATCCTTCTTCTTGACAAACAAAACAGGAGCTCCCCACGGTGATGTGCTTGGTCGAATGAAACCACGCTCCAAAAGCTCTTGTAATTGGATTTGTAATTCCTTCATTTTGCTGGGTGCAAGTCTGTAAGCAGTGTAAAGGCCCGTCCTAAACCATCTGGACGTACACTTCAACATCTGGTTCCATTATGAGGTACAGACCTCTATATGATACGTTTTACAAACATTGCATTCGTTTTTAAAAGACAATATTTCATTACAACGATAATCGACAATTATGCATACCATTTCAATATATATATCCCAAACTATAAATGACTTAATCTATCATTTACTTTATAATAATCTTTTTGAACTCAACGACTCGAATGCAACGTCTTTTGAAATATGCCATGAATGACTCCAAGTAATATCTTTAAATTGAGGAAATGCACAGCGGAAGATTTCTTTCGTACCTGAGAATAAACATGCTTAAAGTGTCAACCAAAAGGTTGGTGAGTTTATTAGTTTATCATAAACAATCATTTCCATAAGTTTTAATATACCACAAGATTTCATTTTTCAATATCATTTCTATAATCATTATACAGGCATTTCGCAATCTGCATAAAGATAAAATCATTCATATGGTGAACACTTGGTAACCGAACTAACAAGATGCATATAGAATATCCCCCGCATACAGGCATTTCGCAATCTGCATGCTATATACCGGCCGTCGCAATCAGTATATATCAATCGAAGTACTAAAGCATTCGTAACCCAAATGGGACGTGTCAAGGTCCATAGATCTATCTTTAGGTTTCGCGTCAATTAGGGGCCATTTTCCTAATTCTTAGGCTACCAAGCTAACAAGGGGCGATATTCAGTATTCGTAATCCAACCATAGAATATAGTTTTAAGTACTTGTGTCCATTTCGTAAAATAGTTATAAAATAGCGCATGTATTCTCACTCCAAAAATATATATATATATATAAAAAGGGAGTAATGAAACTCACGATCCAATATTTTGTAGTAAAAATATTCATACAACGGAACTGAACAATTTGCAGGGTTAGCCTCGGATTCATGAACCTATATATCAGTTATATATATATTAAAACATATAATGACAATTAACCAGTTTATATATTAATATTATTAATATACTGCTTATATTAATAATTAATTACTTAATTAGCTATATTCATTTTATATATTTTAAATTAATACTTAATATATGTATATATCATATTTAAAGTATATGAAATGTCATTTATTATAAATATCATACTTTGGTGTTTAGTCGTATCATACCATGTATTAAAACTTAATATATATTTGTTTTCAATATTTGAAATAAGTATTTAATGTTAATTAAAAAGGTAAATTAAAATATTTTAGTATTAGTAATAATAATCATAAAAATAATGATATTAGTATTAATGTTAATAACTTTAATAATAATTGTAGTGATAATAAGTTTACTAAATTAATAGTGATAATGATAATTCTAATAATAATAATGATAGTTTTTATTGATAACAAAAAGATAATTTTTGTGAAATGTTACTTTAAATGAAAATGCTAATTTTTAACAAAATGATAGATTTAAAAATAATGATACTTTTAGTAATAATGATAACAATAATAATACTGATAATAATAGTAACTATAAAAACAACCAATTTACTATTAATGATATTAATGATAATAAGTTTAATAATAATAATACTAATAATCTCATTAATATTAATGATGCTAATATTAATAATAATACTTTTGTTATTAATAATAATGATAATAATAATAATAATAATACTAATAATTGTAAAAAGATACTAATACAAATATTTATGAAAATAGTAATAAATTGTATTATTTTCATAATAATAATAATAATAATAATAATAATAATAATAATAATAATAATAATAATAATAATAATAATAATAATAATAATAATAATAATCATAATGATAATAATACTAAAATGATAAAATTAATAATAGTAGTAATAATATTAATAATACTTATAATAATAATGATAATAATGATTATAATATTTATAAATATGATAATACTAACAATAATAATTATAATACCAATAATAACAATAATAATAATAATCTTAATAATAACAATAATGATTATAATCATAATAATAACAATAATAATAATAATATTAACAATAATAATAATAATCATAATAATAATAATAATATTCAAAAATTGAAAACTACCTCAAAAACTCTTAAAAAAAAAAAAAAAAAAACGCCCCGAACCGGGCTCGAACCCGTGACCTCTCGAATACCTGTCAACACTCTAAACCATTCCTTCTGTCATACATTGCTGATTATACTCACGACTCATTTAAATTTAACTTGTTTATTCTGTGTTCTTTCTTTTTCAAACAAAAGCTAGTCGATCATAATACCATAATTTATAAAACGATTTACCAATCATGATTTAAGACTTTGAATTGAACTACAATTATCGATTGTGATTTATAATGGTTGAAAAAAAATAAAAAAAAAAATTGAAAGTAGCAGCAGCAGTCTGTTCGTGTAAAAAAAAATTAAGAACTCTAAATTAGTTTTTGAATTTAAGATCATTTTAGACAAACATTACTATATGAAATAAGTTTAAAATCATTTTTGGAAACCCTATGGATCATCAATTTATCCTAAAACATAAAATCGAACACGAATTCCCTCAAGAACAATTTGGTTGACTTTTGAAATTAAAACTTTGACTCACAAATTTGAATTCGTTTTGAGAAATTGGAAAGTAAAAATTTACAGAAAGTTCAACTAGATGAATTCTAACATAACTGCATTTTTACATTTTTAAAATTCATTCAAATTTGAGCTAGTGTTTATCACGGTTAAGAACACTATCAACTCTAACATCAAACTCGATTTTAGGACGTTTTAAATCACAATTTCTAAATGAAACAAGCTCTAAATCGTTCCTAGAAACTTTCTGGATAATTAATTTAACTTAAAACATCAAATTGATTACGAATTTTACCAAGAACACTTCAGTTGACTTTTTGGTTCAAAACTTTGACTCCAAAATTCGAATTCAATTCGATGAATTGAAGTCTGAAACTTTCAAGATAGTTTAAGTAAAAGATTTCTAATAACTCTGCATTAATAGATTTTAAAATTTGTTAAGAAATCGAGCTTTTGGAATATGGAAGTAAAAACAGAGCAGTCGACATTTTTCTTGATTTTTTTGTTTTAAATTTTTCAATTGCAGTAATGGTTATCATTATATATAAGTTGTATTCGTATGATTGAAGCTTGTTAAAGATGATACGATCGATTTGTTGTGTAATGGAATTGATTTGGACTGGTAACAAATTATAGACAAGAAATTCAATCAAATAAATAAAAAAATATATACAGATAACTAATTTCAATAGATTTGTACGAATTTGATTTTGATGTCTAACAATATTAGACAAAAACAAGATTATAGAAAGTTGATGTGGATAGGAAACAGATTCTGTATTTGTTTATATAATTTCTCAAATAATTAATAAATATAACTAATAATAATACTTTTAATATTAATAATAATAAGTAATAATACTAATAATAATATAAATGTATGAAGAATAAATAATTTCTGTTAAAAAAATAATAATAGAAATAATAATATTTATAATAATAATAACACGAAAATAATACTAAGAATAATACTAATAATAATGATATTTAATAATAATAAAAATGATAATAATTAATGATAATAATCATAATACTATACTAATTATAATAATATTTATATTATTAATGATAGTAATATTATTAGTAATAATAATAATATAACAATTTATATATATCAAGTTTCATATCTACATAATATATATAATATTATTAATTTTGGTTTTACTAACAATATTTATTTTAATAAAAGTAATAATATTAATAATATTTTAACTTGCCATTTAATTTAATACTACATATTATTAATCATATAATATTTATACTCTTATATATATATATATATATATATATATATTCTAATATACATATCATAATAATTATTTATAGAAATCATATATATATTTATATATAGATTCTTTTTAATAACAACTTTATTATATATATTATTTTACATTTTTAATTCAAATTAGCTAAAGTGTATTTTATTTATTCAAGAATATTACATATACTTATATTTATATTTATATATTTACATTTTTATTTACACACAATTGTTTGTGAATCGTCGGAAATAGTCAAAGGTTAAATGTATTCATGTAAACAGATCAAAAAATTTTAAGACTTAGTTTAATAGACTTTGCTTATCGTGTCGAAACCATATAAAATTAAGTTTAAATTTAGTCAGAAATTTCCGGGTCGTCACAGTACCTACCCGTTAAAGAAATTTCGTCCCAAAATTTGAGTGAGGTCGTCATGGCTAACAACTAGAATATTTTCATAACGAATATGAGATGAAAACTAAAGAGTATCATGAATAGAATGATTAAATTACTCAAAGCGTATGAGAGAAGCTATCGCAAAAGATTTGAAATGAGGAAATAAAGTTTTGCCTTAGCTTTTGACGTAGTCAAGGTTGAATTCCGGAATTCAACGAATTTAATGAAAATCTTTGAAATCTTTAAAAGATCTGATTCTTCGGGATTTAAGGGAATTAAAATCTCTTTAATTAAATGCGGTCATCTATCTCAATTTCTACGTCTGATATTTTCATTATAAATTAAACCTTTCCGTTCCATTATTCTCACCATTCCTATACTTTCTTTCTTAGTTCATATATCCAAAAGATTGTGAAAATGCTTAATCCAGTTCTAATCCTTGATATTTTTCCTAACTTTCGAATCCGTTATTTTTCTTTTCAATCTTCCACCAGAAGAATCTGTTTACTTTTACTATAACCTTGGGGTGATACTATTCTTAATTCTACCGTGTCTTTATATTTCTATTCGTATTAATATCCACGGTTTGTAATCTCCGTGTTGTTATTGGGCTTTATATTTTCTCTTATATTTTGGAGCTCTTTGCTTTTTTATTCTCTTCTCGACCTCTAGTAAAGTGAGTAATGGTCCAGAATTCGTAAGTATGGAGTTTTAAATGAACTTAATGTTCTAAACAATAAAGAACGTAATAGCACGATTTGATTTGTTATATTACCAGAATCACTGAGGGCGGAACTATCAAGAATATATTTTTTTGATATGTTCAGAGGTTAGGCAGAATGAAAGAGTTATGTAATATGGCACGTGATGACGGTATGATCTGTGAACCATCATCATGTTCCATTAGAAATTTCAGCATGACTTACTGTAATATAACCACGTTGGCCAGGCGCCATTATATTATACTAACTCATTCTTTCATTCCCAACACTTCTCCAGAAATCATTCATAATTTAAACTTTAATTTTTACAGAATAGAGAAACTAAAACAATTTTCTTTATGATTTAATACAGATAGCACGAAGAGATAGATAATTTTGGACAAGAATATTTATGAAAATATCTTCAGAAATATCGAAGATATTTATGATGATATTTTCAGAATTTCTAAGATTGAAGGTTGATGAAGAAGGATTTTCCGTAAGATTTAACATGAGTACGGAGCAAGATATTCTCTAAAGATTTCATTGGATACATAATTATCTGGATTCTTTGAATATAGGGTTTGGTCCTTGTATTTTTCCTTGGTCTCCTTCATGGTTACCATGTCTGAATCAATGGTTATCAATCTGAGGTGTTTCGAGAAGATTTTGTTTTTAGATGATTGAATGCTGATTGTAATTGTCAAGATTCATATGATGTTTAAGATGAAATCAAGTGGCAAACTTGAAGAATTGTTTAGTTTCGTATGTTATAATTAATATTTTAATACTTTTTAATTGTTCAATGTTAGTAGTCCACAATTAGTAGTCTAAATATAGTCCAATAGTCCATATATAGTTTAATATATAATCTTCGAATTAATTAAGACGTATTGTATATGTAATATCTACGACCCATTGTACAACTATTGTCTTTGAAGTAATCTCGACGTATTCTGTACATGTGTCTCAAGATTTATTCGACGTATTGTATATGTAATATCTACGACCCATTGTACAACTATTGTCTTTGAAGTAATCTCGACGTATTGTGTACATGTGTCTCAAGATTTATTCGACGTATTTAATTCGAAGATTGTATTATATTGTCTCGGGATTAACCAAGACTAGTAAATTATAAGGAATAGTCATAAAGGATATAGGAATAGTTAGCTAGGATATTGTTAGCGTGGATTCTTAATAAAATTCTCATACAGTATTAGTTTGTTTTCTAACAAATTTTATTGTGTCCATTATTTCTTCATTATTCCACTTGTTAAATCTTGACTTGAATTCTGATCGGTTAAAATCCAAATATGTAATTTAATTTGAATGAAAATGGTTGTGCTTTGAATGAACGGATACGTATATCTGTGGTTATAAAGAGTATAGTTAATGACGGTTGAATCAGAATTGAAGAATGTACAGTGTAGCATATTAATGTGATATCTAAATATTTTTCGGGTATTACCTACCCGTTAAAATATTTCCACAATTAACTGTTTGTACGAACGAATTTTTCAATTACAAACTTTATGAAAATATATATACATATATTTATTTTCTTCAGATGTAATCATGGATTTAATGAGTTAATATAATACTAACTCATATGATTTACGATTAGAACTAGAATACATAATCTCTAAAACATTAAAGATTACATAATCTTCATTTAGAACGAAGATAAAGGATGTAGAATAATATGTAGCACGAAGATACTCGATATAGAAAGATACGTAGAATGAAGATAAATGAAATAGAACGATAGGTAGAATGAAGATTATACTTGAGGTATAGTTTGTGATGTTGAGGCGTGTGATGTGGAGGCTTGTGTTGTTGGTGGTACAGGTACTGTTGGTGCCGGTGATGTTACTGGTGGTACCTGTGATGCCTGCAAGTTGTGCATCATACTCTCTAAATCCACTACTCGAGCGCGAAGCTCGTTGACTTCTTCTACTGCCCTGGGATTATGAGTGGTGGAAACGAGCGGATGGATAAGGTTTAGGATAGTAGATATTATGTAATCGTTGCGAGCTGTTTTGGTAATGAGGGTGAAAATGGTGTTTCGGGCGGGTTTGCCGGTAAGTGCTTCAGGTTCATTGTCAAGAGGTGAATTCGATTGGTGGAAAGGATCGCCTTCTTCTTGTCTCCATTGATTAATTCAACTACAAACCCATCTCATATTCATCCAAAATTGATGATGGCTAATCGGTTGCTCCATTCCGGTTACACTACTTTCGGAGTTCGAATGAATATCCAAATCGGAATAGCTGTCGGAGTCCGAGGAACTCGAACTAGTTGCAGGATCCATCTTACATGATCAGATAGAGGATTTTCGATATGAAATGATTTTCGGATATCGGATGATATTCTAATTACATAGAATACCTTTATGTAGTACAGAAGATCTCGTAGATTACGGCGGAACTTTCGGGAGCTGTCAGGCAAAGTTTACAGTAACAGATACGTTAAGATAAGAATTTGTCTATACACTATCTATGCAATAATTGCACTAAGATGTTTCTAGACTAAAAATGATAAGCAGGTAATTTTCGACAATAAATGATATGCAAAACTTTTTGACATGCAGACACGGTCAAAGTCCAGACTCACTAATGCATCATAACAACTATCAGTTAGACACACTAATGCAAGACCTAGTTCACTAAGACCTCTGATCTGATACCAACTGTAAGGCCCGTCCTAAACCATCTGGATGAACACTTCAACATCTAGTTCCATTGCGAGGTACAGACCTCTATATGATACGTTTTACAAACATTGCATTCATTTTTAAAAGACAATATTTCATTACAACTATAATCGACAATTATTCATACCATTTCAATATATATATCCCAAACTATAAATGACTTAATCTGTCATTTACTTTATAATAATCTTTTTGAACTCAACAACTCGAATGCAACGTCTTTTGAAATATGTCATGAATGACTCCAAGTAATATCTTTAAATTGTGCAAATGACAGCGGAAGATTTCTTTCGTACCTGAGAATAAACATGCTTAAAGTGTCAACCAAAAGGTTGGTGAGTTCATTAGTTTATCATAAACAATCATTTCCATAAGTTTTAATAGACCACAAGATTTCATTTTTCAATATCATTTCTATAATCATTATACAGGCATTTAGCCATCTGCATAAAGATAAAATCATTCATATGGTGAACACTTGGTAAACGAACTAACAAGATGCATATAGAATATCCCCCGCATACAGGCATTTCGCAATCTGCATGCTATATACCACCCGTCGCAATCAGTATATATCAATCGAAGTACTAAAGCATTCGTAACCCAAATGGGACGTGTCAAGGTCTATAGATCTATATTTAGGATTCACGTCAATTAGGGGCCATTTCCCTAATTATTAGGCTACCAAGCTAACAAGGGGCGATATTCGGTATTCATAATCCAACCATAGAATATAGTTTTAAGTACTTGTGTTCATTTCGTAAAACAGTTATAAAATAGCGCATGTATTCTCACCCCAAAAATATATATATATAAAAAGGGAGTAATGAAACTCAAGATCCAATATTTTGTAGTAAAAATATTCATACGACGGAACTGAACAATTTGCAGTGTTGGCCTCGGATTCACGAACCAATATATCAGTTATATATATATTAAAACATATAATGACAATTAACCAGTTTATATATTAATATTATTAATATACTGCTTATATTAATAATTAATTACTTAATTAGCTATATTCATTTTATATATTTTAAATTAATACTTAATATATGTATATATCATATTTAAAGTATATGATATGTCCTTTATTATAAATATCATACTTTGGTGTTTAGTCGTATCATACCATGTATTAAAACTTAATATATATTTGTTTTCAATATTTGAAATAAGTATTTAATGTTAATTAAAAAGGTAAATTAAAATATTTTAGTATTAGTAATAATAATCATAAAAATAATGATATTAGTATTAATGTTAATAACTTTAATAATAATTGTAGTGATAATAAGTTTACTAAAATAATAGTGATAATGATAATTCTAATAATAATAATGATAGTTTTTATTGATAACAAAAAGATAATTTTTGTGAAATTTTACTTTAAATGAAAATGCTAATTTTTAATAAAATAATAGATTTAAAAATAATGATACTTTTAGTAATAATGATAAAAATAATAATACTGATAATAATAGTAACTATAAAAACAACCAATTTACTACTAATGATATTAATGATAATAAGTTTAATAATAATAATACTAATAATCTTATTAATATTAATGATGCTAATATTAATAATAATACTTTTGTTATTAATAATAATGATAATAATAATAATACTAATAATTGTAAAAAGATACTAATACAAATATTTATGAAAATAATAATAAATTGTATTATTTTCATAATAATAATAATAATAATAATAATAATAATAATAATAATAATCATAATGATAATAATACTAAAATGATAAAATTAATAATAGTAGTAATAATATTAATAATACTTATAATAATAATGATTATAATTATTATAATATTTATAAATATGATAATACTAACAATAATAATTATAATACCAATAATAAAAATAATAATAATAATAATCTTAATAATAACAATAATGATTATAATCATAATAATAACAATAATAAAAATAATATTAACAATAATAATAATAATCATAATAATAATAATATTCAAAAATTGAAAACTACCTCAAAAGCTCTTCAAAAAAAAAAAAAACGCCCCGAACCGGGCTCGAACCTGTGACCTCTCGAATACCTGTCAACACTCTAAACCATTCCTCTGTCATATATTTCTGATTATACTCGCAACTCATTTAAATTTAACTTGTTTATTCTGTGTTCTTTCTTTTTCAAACAAAAGCTAGTCGACTATAATACCATAATTTATAAAACGATTTACCAATCATGATTTAAGACTTGGAATTGAACTACAATTATCGATTGTGATTTATAATGTTGAAAAATAAAATAAAAAAAATGAAAGTAGCAGCAGCAGTCTGTTCGTGTAAAAAAATAAAAAAATAAAATAAGAACTCTAAATTAGTTTTTGAATTTAAGATCATTTTAGACAAACATTACTATATGAAATAAGTTTAAAATCGTTTCTGGAAACCCTATGGATCATCAATTTATCCTAAAACATAAAATCGAACACGAATTCCCTCAAGAACAATTTGGTTGACTTTTGAAATTAAAACTTTGACTCACAAATTTGAATTCGTTTTGAGAAATTGGAAAGTGAAAATTTACAGAAAGTTTAACTAGATGAATCCTAACATAACTGCATTTTTACATTTTTAAAATTTGTTCGAATTTGAGCTAGTGTTCATCACGGTTAAGAACACTATCAACTCTAACATCAACTCGATTTTTAGGACGTTTTAAATCACGATTTCTAAATGAAACAAGCTCTAAATCATTCCTAGAAACTTTCTGGATAATCAATTTAAATTAAAACATCAAATTGATTACGAATTTTACCAAGAACACTTTAGTTGACTTTTTGGTTCAAAACTTTGACTCCAAAATTAGAATTCAATTCGATGAATTGAAGTCTGAAACATTCAAGATAGTTTGAGTAAACGATTTCTAATAACTCTGCATTAATAGATTTTAAATTTTGTTAAGAAATCGAGCTTTTGGAATATGGAAGTAAAAACAGAGCAGTCGACATTTTTCTTGATTTTTCTGTTTTAATTTTTCAATTGCAGTAATGGTTATCATTATATATAAGTTGTATTCGTATGATTGAAGCTTATTAAAGATGATACGATCGATTTGTTATGTAATGGAATTGATTTGGACTGGTAACAAATTATAGACAAGAAATTCAATCAAATAAATAAAAAAATATATACAGATAACTAATTTCAATAGATTTGTACGAATTTGATTTTGATGTCTAACAATATTAGACAAAAACAAGATTATAGAAAGTTGATGTGGATAGGAAACAGATTCTGTATTTGTTTATATAATTTCTCAAATAATTAATAAATATAACTAATAATAATACTTTTAATATTAATAATAATAAGTAATATAACTAATAATAATATAAATGTATGAAGAATAAATAATTTCTGTTAAAAAAATAATAATAGAAATAATAATATTTATAATAATAATAACACCAAATTAATACTAAGAATAATACTAATAATAATGATATTTAATAATAATAAAAATGATAATAATTAATGATAATAATCATAATACTATACTAATTATAATAATATTTATATTATTAATGATAGTAATATTATTAGAAATAATAATAATATAACAATTTATATATATCAAGTTTCATATCTACATAATATATATAATATTATTAATATTGATTTTACTAACAATATTTATTTTAATAAAAGTAATAATATTAATAATATTTTAACTTGCCATTTAATTTAATACTACATATTATTAATCATATAATATTTATACTCTTATATATATATATATATATATATATATATATATATATATATATATATATATATATATATATATATATATATATATATATATATATATATATATATATATATATTCTAATATTCATATCATAATAATTATTTATAGAAATCATATATATATTTATATATAGATTCTGTTTAATAACAACTTTATTATATTTATTATTTTACATTTTTAATTCAAATTAGTTAAAGTGTATTTTATTTATTCAAGAATATTACATATACTTATATTTATATTTATATTTAAATATTTACATTTTTATTTACACACAATTATTCGTGAATCATCGAGAATAGTCAAAGGTTAAATGTATTCATGTAAACAGTTCAAAAATTTTTAAGACTCAGTTTAATAGACTTTGCTTATCGTGTCGAAATCATAAAAAATTAAGTTTAAATTTGGTCCGAAATTTCCGGGTCATCACAAGGAGCACGAGCTATCGGTGCAGCTCCCGGTAAAAGATCTATTTGAAATTCAACGGATCGGTGTGGAGGTAGTCCCGGTAATTCTTTCGGAAATACATCGGAAAATTCTTTTACGAAGGGAACATCATTGATGTTCTTTTCTTCGGGTTTGACTTTCTTGACGTGCTCTAAAATGGCATAAAAACCTTTTCTTATTAGCTTTTGCGCCTTCAAACTAGTAATAAGATTTAACTTCGCATTACCCTTTTCTCCGTACACCATTAAGGGTTTTCCCTTTTCACGCAGAATGCGAATCGCATTCTTGTAACAAACGATCTCTGCTTTCTCTTTGATCATCCAGTCCATGCCGATTATTACATCAAAACTCCCTAATTCTACTGGCATCAAATTAATTTTAAATGTTTTGCCAACCAGTTTTATTTTTCGGTTCCGGCATATTTTATCGGCTTTAACTAGTTTACCGTTTGCTAATTCACGTAAACACTTATTATCCAAGGGTGTTAATGGACAACTTAGTTTGGCACAAAAATTTCTACTCATATAGCTTCTATCCACCCTCGAATCAAATAAAACATAACCAGGTTTATCGTCAATAAGAAACGTACCCGTAACAAGCTCCGGGTCTTCCTGCGCTTCTGCCGCATTAATGTTGAAGACTCTTCTGTAACGACCTGAAAAAAAATTTCGAATTATTTTGAACCAAATCTATATGTGATTTAAAATTTTTGACACGATAAGCAAAGTCTGTAATGTTGAGTCTCAAAATTTTTGAACTGTTTTCATGAATTCATTTGACCTTCGACTGTTTCCGACGATTCAAGAACAACTATTTGTAAATAGATATATATATATATATATGTATATATATATATATATATATATATTATATTTGAAATATAAATTGAAGTAATATACGATTTAATTTGTTAGAAATAAATATTTAAAATAATATAAGACATAACTAAATTTATTAATAAAATAAATAAATAAATAAATAAATAAATATATATATATATATATATATATATATATATATATACATATATATATATACAAAGTATATTAAAAATAAATATTAAATGATTGTATTACTCGTTTGATGTTCCGATTGATATTAAACAAGTTAAATTCAAACTTATATGATTTTAAAAATAAACGGTAATCCGAAAATGAGTTATATAAATTATAGGATTATTAGAAGTATAATTGGAAGCTATTTGTTAAATTTTAAAGATTTTTATATTTTACCTGGGATCGAGCACGGATAGTGATTTAAATGTTATTTAATAATTTTAAAAACAATTAATGATCGGAATTATACAATAATGACTAAAATAAAAAAAGATAATTAATTTAAAATTTTGGAAAATTTTCTTAATACCTTTATCCACCACAAAGTAACAACGGGCCACGAAATAACAGTCCGTAATAACACAAGTGTGGCAGCTACTCTATTTAATTCACGGACATGTATTACTAATTCATGATTGTAACATTGTTAGATTACTGTTTCCTTAATTGACTAATTCCTACATATATGAATCTATGATATATATACACATGTTATAAATATTATTAAATTATAATTATTATTATTAAATTATTATTATTATTATTATTATTATTATTAATTATTAGGATTTACATACATATACATCCGGATACACTTTCTGTTATATGTTTCACTCATCAATCAAATCCTCTAGTTTTTATCCATTCACTTGATTTCTTTTTATTGTTGTCATTCAATGAAGGATATTTTGTTATCTATATAATTGCCTTCTTTCGAGTTCATGGCAGACAAGAAACAAATAGAGGTAACTTTGATTATTAGTAATCAATTGTTTATATATTACTAACTTTCTTTTCTTTCTTATCTTGAACACAATACACCCACTTGTGAGCTACAATTGTTTCTGTCTCTATCTGTTTAACTCGTTCATACAAACACCCAACAGAAACCACAGTTATTTCTACTATATTACTCGATTAAAATCAATTTAAAACACCTTGGTTTTCTTTGTTCTTCTTATCAAACCTACATGCATATCAAAACCTTTAACCATACATACACAAACCCACCTCAAGAACCCTGGTTACTGCTGCCATTACCTACTATTTCTAAACAGGAAAGACGATGATGTCTGCTGCCACAGACTGCCACCTTCAACACCACATTGACATCTTCTCTCTCATCTCATCTCTCTCTCTCTCTCATCATTGAACCTCCATCATGAACACCATCACTACCACGTTTCTGTTTCAATTCGAACAGCAGCCAAACAATCAATTACTGCTCATCTTCTGCTATTGATATACCTTCCTGTGTTCAACCATTCGCCACCACTAACCACTATAACCACTTCTCTCTCTCCTCTCTCTCTCTCCTTTATTTTTCTTTTGAAAACCCAACAAGAACCCACGAATGCATCTGCTTTTCTGCTTACTGTTTTTGTTTACCGTCGTGAAACCACAAACCAAACAACCTTCATGCCTTCTGCATTTTCTTTAATCTTCATTGTGATATCCCTGCTGCTATTCGCTAGATTTATGTTTGGATTCTGTAAAAAAAAAATGATGAAGGAGATGCAGTTTGTTACTGCTACTCTAAATCGAAAGTTTATTGCTACTGCTTCCTATTTGTCAATGCAAATAAATATGATTAAAGTAAAGTAGATTGATTGATAGTGATTCACACGAAAACAATAACAAGTGGAGGGGTTATGGGACATATTTTCTTGGATTCTAAATCCCACTTACATCATTTCTTTAATTAGATTAATTCAAGTATCTTGGGTTGGGCCATAAACAAGTATAACTCAAGCCATTAATCCCTTAAAAGAACAAGAAACATTTGGGCTTGTTATTGAGCTACTGGACTGCTATAAAAATCCACTTGTTTATGTGTTGATCGAGCCCAATCTAATCCTACTACTACCATACGCTGCCATTTTTATTCATGAATGATAATAATAATAATATTAAACGAGATTACGTAAATGATTACGGTTAGGATGATGACGAATTATGATTACGGGGGACGATGGTGATGCTAGAAGAATTAAGATGATGGTGGATACTAGATGGATAAATGATTAAGATAATGGTGATGTTAATGACCGAATGATGATAATGATAGAATGACAATGATGACGTTGAGGTTGAGTAAAGACGAATAACGAATTAAATATAATGATACATAAAATAATAAAACGATGTTGTATGATGATGATGATGGTTATATGGTTATACGATGATGATTACGAATCAAGCATGATGATGAGTTTGATACCGAATGAATTAAAATGATGAATGGTATAACAATTTCTTATTATTATTAAAATTATTATTATTATTAGTATCATGATTATTATTATTATCCTTATAATTATTAATATGGTATTATCATTATTATATTATAGGTATTATTAGTAATATTACTGATATTATTATTAGTATTATCATTATCATTAATATTAGAATTATTATGATTAGTAAAATAAAAGTTTTAATAATATCGTTAAAGTTATAATTATAAAGATAAAGATTATAAATATGAATATAAATGTTATTTTGAAAATGATTAAAATTATAATTAAGATTCAAACGGAATATTATTATTATTATTATTATTATTATTATTATTATTATTATTATTATTATTATTATTATTATTATTATTAGTATTATTATTATTAAGGTAATTTATATTATTATTAATATTAATATTAAAAACTATTATTATCATTATTATTAAAATTATCATTTTTATTAAAATTATCATTTTATTGAAATTATAATTATTATTAAAAATTATTAATATTATTATCATTATTTTTATTATTATTATTATTATTATTATTATTATTATTATTATTATTATTATTATTATTATTATTATTATTATTATAAAGATTAAATATTTATTTAAAATATATATAATAATTATAATTAATTAATTTAGTAATAAACGTATAAATGTAACATATATATATATATATATATATATATATATATATATATATATATATATATATATATATATATATATATATATATATATATATATATATATATATATATATACATATATATAGATATATAGAACATTTAAAATAACAAATATATTACTATTTTAAATAAATAATATATTATATAATTAATATATATATAAACTGGGTTGATTATCATTATACGTTCATTATGTGTTTTAATATATATAAAACTGATATAGGTTCATGAATCCGAGGCCAACCCTGCGTTGTTCAGTTCCGTCGTATGCATATTTTTACTAAAAAATATCGTATCGTGAGTTTCATTACTCCTTTTTTATATATATTTTTGGGCTAAGAATACATGCGCTGCTTTATAAATATTTTACAAAATAGACACAAGTACTTGAAACTACATTCTATGTTTGGATTACTATTCCGGATATCGCCCCTTTTAGCTTGGTAACCTAAGAATTAGTGAACCAGTCCACTAATTGACGCGAATCCTAAAGATAGATCTATGGGCACTAACAAGCCCCAGTTAGAGAATTTGAACTACTTTAGTACTTCGACTTTTATTATATATACGGAAAGATTCTGTTTTGGGGATATTCTAGATGCATTTTGTTAATGTCGGTTACCAGGTGTTCACCATATGATTGGATTTTTGGCAGTGAGCAGACCTGCACCTTTGTACGATTATGAAATCTTGTGGTCTATTAAAATTATTAAAATGATTATTATGATAAACCTATGAACTCACCAACCTTTTAGTTGACACTTTTAAGCATGTTTATTCTCAGGTATGAAAGAAATCTTCCGTTGTGCATTTGCTCATTTTAAAGATATTATGTAGAGTCATTCATGGCATATTTCAAAAGACGTTGCATTCAAGTCATTTGAGTTCAAAAAGACATTTATTAAGTCAATGACAGATTAGTCATTCATATTACAAGAATCATATATCATTTGTATCAAAAGGTTATATTTTGAAATGAGTTGTCTTTTAAAACAAATGCAATGTTTGTAAAACGTATCATATAGAGGTCAGTACCTCGCAATGGGACCAAATGTTGACGTATTCGTCCATGTGGATTTGGACGGGTTATGACAGTTGGTATTAGAGTTGGTTTAATGCCGTTGGTGCGGGTTAGTCATAGAGGAGGTTCTCACAGTGTTACCTGTGGCGAAGCATTGGCTCTTACTCCTTGCTATCCCTTACGAGGGTTGGCAGAAGCCGAAAGGCGGGCCCTAAAATCAGTATCTGAGGTACACTCAGTGGCCACCAGATAGAACAGGCACTGGGTGGGACGGTGGTTGTCCCCAACTGATCGACAGTTGGTATCAGAGCATTGGCCAGTAGCGAACCAGATCTTGTATTAGTGTGTCTAACTGATAGTTGTTAAGATGCATTAGTGAGTCTGGACTTTGACCATGTCTGCATGTCAAAAGTTTTGCTTATCATTTTTGTCAGAAATTACTACTTATCATTCTTAGTCTAGAAATGTCTTAGTGCAATTATTGCATAGATAGTGTATAGAAAAATTCATATCTTAGCATATTTGTTACTGAAAACTTTGCCTGACAGCTTCTGCAAGTTCCTCCGTAATCTACGGGATCTTCTGTACTATATACAGGTATTCTATGTAATTAGAATATCATCCGATATCCAAAAATTATTTCATATAGAAAATACTTTATCTAACTGTGTAAGATGAATTCTGCAACTAGTTCAAGTTCCTCGGATTCCGACAGCTATTCCGATATGGATTTCCACTCAAGCTCTGAAAGCAGTGTAACCGGAATTGATCAACCAATCAGCCGTCATCAATTCTGGATGAATTGGAGATGGCTTCGTAGTCGACTTGATCAATGGAGACGAGAAGAAGGTGATCCTTTCCATCAACCGAATTCACCACTTTGCGAAGAACCTGAAGCACTTGAAAGGACCCGTTCATATACATTATAAACGATTCACAATAGTTGATTACATTGCGAGGTATTTGACCTCTATATGATACATTTTACAAACATTGCATTCATTTTTAAAAGACAAACTTTCTTTACATCGAAAATTAACAGGCATGCATACCATTTCATAATATTCACTATCCAACTATAAATTGATTTAATAATAATCTTTGATGAACTCAATGACTCGAATGCAACGTTCTTCAAAATATGCTATGAAAGACTCCAAGTAATATCTTTAAAATGAGCAAATGCACAGCGGAAGATTTCTTTAACACCTGAGAATAAACATGCTTTAAAGTGTCAACCAAAAGGTTGGTGAGTTCATTAGTTTATCATAATCATTTATTTCCATCATTTTAATAGACCACAAGACTTTCATTTCCAGTTCTCATAAATATACGTCCTATGCATAGAGACAAAAATAATCATTCATATGGTGAACACCTGGTAACCGACATTAACTAGATACATATAAGAATATCCCCTATCATTCCGGGATCCTCCTTCGGACATGATATAAATTTCGAAGTACTAAAGCATCCGGTACTTTGGATGGGGTTTGTTAGGCCCAATAGATATATATCTTTAGGATTCGCGTCAATTAGGGTGTCTGTTCCCTAATTCTTAGATTACCAGACTTTAATAAAAAGGGGCATATCCGATTTCGATAATTCAACCATAGAATGTAGTTTTAATTACTTGTGTCTATTTTGTCAAACATTTATAAAAGTGCATGTATTCTCAGTCCCAAAAATATAAAGGGTAAAAAGGCAAATGAAACTCACCATACTGTATTTCGTAGTAAAAATACATATAACGTCATTGAACAAGTGCAAGGTTGGCCTCGGATTCACGAACCTAAATTAATTATATATAATTATGTGTTGGTCAATATTTGTCTAACAAATTAGGTCAAGTCATAGTGTACCACAATCCTAATGCTCGAGACTAATATGCAAAAGTCAACAAAAGTAAATTTGACTCAAAATAATTTCCAAAAATCTATACATGATTAATATATAGTTTAAATATCGTCGTTTTATATTTTTAAATATTTTTAAAAGATTTATTAGAGTAAATAATATAATTTATTTATTAATAAATAAAATTTTATATTAAATTTATATAATATAATATACTTTTATATATATTAAGTAATAAAATTTATAGGGTTCATTTAATATCATAAAGATAATATGATAGGTATTATTAAAGTAAGTTATTACACGTAGTAAAATATGTTTGTATCACATATTTATTTGATAAAATAATATCTATAATGATAGTAAGTAAAAGTTGTATTATTTTGTAATAATAATTATTATTATAAAAATATCAATATTTATAATTACTAAGATGACATTATGATAAAACGATAATTCTAATTATGATAACTTTAATATTTACGATAATTTTTAATATTATCTTTAAAATAATAATTCTATTTAAAATAATAATAATAATGATATTTTATAGTAACAATGACATTTCTATTAAAATGATAATTTTGTTAAAATGATAGTTTTAATACTAACGATATTTTTAATAAAAATAGTAATGATAAAAATAATAAGAACGATAATTTTATCTAAATCAATATCTTATAATATTTTAATTTCATCATGATACTCTTACTCATTATTTCCTAATCGTTTCATTTAATAGCTTTTAATCGTCTTTTATATCATGTTCATAATAATGATAATAATAGTAATCAAAATAATTAGGTGTTACAAATATTTGTTTTAATTACACTAATATTAATAATGATAGTTACTATAACATTTTTAACGATAATACTAATAATTATCTTAATGATAATATAGTAATAATAATAATAACAATGACAATATCCATTTTTAAATAATGATATATATATTAATAATGATAATAATAATAATAATACTAATAATAATAATAATAATAATAATAATAATAATAATAATAATAATAATAATAATAATAATAATAATAATAATAATAATAATAATAATAATTGGATAATAATAATAATACTAATTATAACTTTAACGATAATAACGATAGTAATAATAAAAAAAATAACAATTTTTAATGATAAATCCCTTTTATTGATAAAGATAATAATAATGATAATAATAAGATAAAACTAGAACGACGATAAAAATACCGATAATAATAATAATCATTTTTAATAAAAATATCAAAAAATTCAATTGATTATAACTTCTAATCCGTTCATCGAAACCATTCGATATCTAAAGGAAAAGTCCTTAATTTTTCGCTAGCTTTCCAAGGACATGCATATCTTATACCTTATCTCAACCGCAAGTGTAACTAATTCAATATTCAACCTAACCTGTCTAAGGGCAATATCAAAAGTACAAGCATGCATAATCCTAAATACTCGAGCACTAGTCAGGGATACACTATTAGTATGTAAAAGTTAAATTATGAGTACTCACGTATCAATATTGAGATTCAATATTGCAGGAAAGGTACGTAGACGCAACGGAAATGATAAACACTATATTGACCTCACGAGCATACCCATGAACCATACTCAATCACCTCCATAGCTATAACCCATAATTTCCTTAATCCTATCGTACTCGAAAAACAATTTCGAAATCACTCGGACAGCACTCCGTCGTAATATTTTATGTATACTAATAATATCTTGAAATAATACGGAGTAAATATATATATGTAAATCGATTGAGAGAGTTTAGAGAAAAATATTTTCAAGTTTCTATGAAATAATGAAACCTATTGAATTCTATTTATAATAGATTTTTGAATTATTAAAGTATGAATTATTAAAGTATGAATTATTAAAGTGAATTATTATAGTATGAATTATTAAAGTGAATTATTAAAGTATGAATTATTAAAGTGAATTATTAAAGTGAATTATTAAAGTTAAAGTAAAGTAAAAATTAAGTAAAGGTAAAGTTTAAGTATAGTAAAAGTATAAAACTATGTACGTATAATACGCGTATAAATATATATAATATTAATATAAATCGTTATATATATTTAATACAATAAAATATAAATATCGTTATCTTTATCATACTAGTTAATTAATGAGTTGTCAAAAGTGGTTCTAGATATTTATAAAAGTTATATACGTTTTAATAATAAAGTTCTTTTTAAACTGAAAACATTTTTGTACGTTTGAAACTAAATAGATCAATCGAGTCTTTATGAGATTCAATCTTCCACTATCCTTTTATCTAGTTCTCAATGATTGACAATTTGTTCTTATTTATAAATCACTTTACCATTTTCTGAATATTGTTAAAACGAAAAGATTTCTCAAATCAACGTGGGCCTTTCAACAGAGACTTGTAATCATAATTCAATATATCTGATAATTCAATCATTTGATCTTATCTTCTAATTCCATTGATAAATATTTTGAAACAGATACAATCATATAAAGTATTTAATCTAATATTTTTTTTACGTTTCAAGTTATAATATATATACACATATACATATATAATCATATTCGTTTAATGGTTCGTGAATCGTTGGAACTTGGTCGAGGTTGAATGAATGTATGAACATAGTTTAAAATTTTTGCAATTTAACTTAACAAATATTGCTTATCGTGTCGAAAACATATAAAGATTAAAGTTTAAATTTGGTTGGAAATTTCCGGGTTGTCACAGTACCTACCCGTTAAAGAAATTTCGTCCCGAAATTTGAGTGGAAAGGTCGTGAATGATAAGAAGTATGTTTTCATTATGCATACGGGCTGAAAATTAGAGTTTTATCATCAGCGAATAATTTGGATAAACAATCCATTTATATGAAGAGTACGAATGAAGCTAGCATAGAAGAGTGAAATGAGTAAGTGTAGATTCATCTTATCATTTGACGTAGATATGATTGATTCCCAGATTTCAAGGGATTTGAAGAAAATCTTCTTAATAAGATTTGACTCTCCGGTAATCAAGGGAATTAGGATCCGCTTTAAATGCGATCGTCCATTTTAATTGTTCTGTCGGAGATTTTCTTATAAATTCACCTCCTTCGTTTCCTTACAACTCACACCTTCTGTTGATGCATTTTATGCAAGTCCCTAGACATCTACCCACGTCCATTGCAGGTACAACAGTTTACAGGCCACCATGATTACTCGTTATTATCCTATCTGTGTTTGTATGTGGTTACAGGAACTGCAGGAACGAGATTTAGATGTTTGACTATGTTAGACTTAGTCAGACGTACGAGTGAAGCCTCACTAGTACGGCTGACAGGCTCATACGCACGGTTGATGCTGAGCTAAGTCACAATTACAACCTAAATGAGAAGACACGAGTGAGTGATCACCCGTACGGCTGATGAAGCCAACTCGTACGTGTGATGAATGAACCGTATGGGTGAGTCAACAGCAGGGGTATATAAAGTCTTATGTTCTTCATTTTAGGTTAAGCCTCTCATTTGTTACACACACTCAGATCTAGTGAGCTCCTCCGATTCCCTCTCAGTCCAAATCACCCAGGTGGTGAGTAATAGCTCTAGGTGTTGATCTAATCACACTTGATTTAGTTGTGGTTTGACTAAATTAATCAAAAAAAAAAAAAAAAAACTTAACCTATTCACTAGAGGGTTTGATTCACTTATTCCGCCATTGTGTGAGTTAAATCTGTTGATTTCTAAGTTCCTAGTCATGTTTCATCACCTTCTATTCTTTCCCCTTCAACTCATATTTTAAAGTATTCATCAATATGCTCCATCCAGTTCTGATTCTTGATATACTTCTAACTTTCATATCGGTCATTCTTCTTTTTCATCTACCGCTGGAAGAATCTATTTACTTCTACTATACTCTTGGGTTTATAGTGTTTCTAGTTCTCCCATGTCTTTATATTGCTATATGCATCGATATATATGGTTTATAATTTCTGGTTTGTCGTTGGGCTTTATATGTTCCCTTATATTTCAAAGTCTCTGCTTCTGTCTTCTATAATCATTATCATTCATAGTTAATGCTCTCTTTTATTTGTTGAAATTTATACCCCAATTTCTATTTTGGAGTTTTGTCCTTTCGTTTCTTCTTCTTGCGATTAAGCACCGCTTGTAATGGTCCAGAATTCACATATATGAATTTCGGAATGAACATTGTTAATGTTCTAGGAAGGAAATTGTGATGGCACGATCTTGACTTGTCAAATTACTAGAATACCTTGGAAAATGCCGAATCATCAAGAAATATTTTCTTGATATTTTAGAGGTTAAATAGAATACAAGAGTCGTGTAACATGACACATGATGATGTTAGGATCTGTTAATCATCACGTTCCATTTAGAAACTCAGCATGACTTACTGTAATATAATCACATTGATCAAGTGTCATTATATTATACTAATTCATGCTTCAGTTCCCAACACTACTTCAAAATATTCCTATTTTAAACTTGAATGTTTCAAATTTAGAAACTAAAATAGTTTCTTTTATGATGTAATACAGATAGCGCGAAGAGGTAACTGATTTCAAATAAGAAAAATTAAGAAAATATCTTCAGAAATATGAAGGATATTTATAATGAAAGATATGATGATATTTTAGAATTTCTAATATCAGAGGATGATGAAGAATATTGTCCGCAGGGGTTTAGAGTCAGGAGCAAGGTATTCGTTAATGACTTCAGCAGGTACTGAATCATTTGGATCCTTTGAAGTCAGGTTCAGTCTTTGTAATTTGTCCACAACCTCCTTCCTACTTTGCTCAATCCGTTTTCCAGTTCCAAAACTTCTCTTTTTCTGCGCTTTGCCAGCACACTTCATCATTATCATCCATCTTTTACCGTTTAAAGTCGTTTATAGTTTTTGCTGCTTCATCAGCATTTTTTTTTTCCATTTTCGGAGAACCAATTCGTAGTTCGGAGTGTTTTTCAGAAACTTTACATTCAAATTAAGTTCAGAAGATAGACGTTATATATACACATATAACTGTTGGCGTAGACATGCTGCGAGATTTTAAAATAATGATTGCTAATTTCCAATGATTCGTATGGCAATTCTCATTACAAGATGCGAATGAGTAAATGATGGGGTTTCAATGAATAATTATAATGACTTTTTGGAGAGGCTAAAGTCAAAGGGTAATGAAGTTGTTGGTACATCTGTTAATAATGTGGTGGAATGTAAAAGGTTCCCTGGTAACGATGGTGTATATCTCAAGGTTATAATAAGGTTAGTCTGACTGAAAAGTCGAAGTTGACTTGCTGGAGCTGTGACAAAACTGGCTACTTTTAATAGGAGTCGCAAAGTTATTTTTACTAATAAATGCCAAAGAATCTGACGCGGATACGTTGTTTAAACTTTTACTTTGGTTTCAAGAGTTTTTCGGGTACATAACTGTGGGTAACATGTGGTTGGATCATCATCTCGATTGCTCATCATTCGAAGTGTCTTTAGAAATTTTCAAAGGGTTTGAATACAGATTGTAATCGTTAACATACATTTGATGTTCTAACACAGTTTTGAAGTTAAAATATAGCTTGTGAAAGATGTAAGGATCTAAGAGTGATGATGTTGGTCATATCTCGAGTTGAATTTTGAGATTTCAAAATCAGGATATGTAATTAAATTTTGAATGAGTATGGTTGTTTTGATTTCTATAAAAGAATGTATATTGTTGTGAAAGTAGGGAGTATAATGGATGATTTGTTGAATCAGATTCGAAGAATGTAACATATTATTTGTGAATTCATATATCTCTCGGGTATTACCTACCCGTTAAAAAAAAAATTCACAATTAATATTTTGTACAAAAGAATTTTATTACAGTCTTTATGAAAATATATATATATGTATATTTTCTTTAGATGTAACATAGATTTAATGAGTTAATGTTAAATTAAACTCATTTGATTTACGGTTGAAACTAGAATTGAATAATCCCTAAAGGCTTTAAAAAGTACATAACTTTTACGCAGTATTTCTTTAATGACATTGAAATTATGAATCAATACTTCCTTATTTGTTGATGTATGATGTTCGGTTCGTGGAATTCTTGTGAATTTCGCAAAGTATGAATGATGTTATCTGAAAAGTTTCGGGTACATCAATGATGAAAGTGTAAAATCAAATATATACTTGATTTATTATGAATTGGAATTTGTTGAATTGCGACAGAGATTGTAGTTAACGCTGGTTAAGTTGCGGCCGAAGGACGTACATTATTGCATATTTGTAATATGAATTAACCGAGTAGTTAAGATTCACACACAATAGCTTAGCACGGAAAGATTTATTTCAATATATATATATATATATATATATATATATATATATATATATATATATATATATATAATATACATATAATTTCTTCAGAGGGAATGAGTTAATTCTTCATAACTCGTTGATACAATATACATGTTATTGATTCGTAATGATGTCCACAGTGATTCTTGAACTGACGGAGTTTGTGATGTTATCGGTGTTGTTGATTTGGATGTTGACTGTACTGACGCTGCTGGTAACGCTGACGGTACTGTTGATGCTGTTGGTAAAGCAAGTTTAGCTTGTTAATCACACACCATTTTTGTCAGGGTTTCTACTCTTGCTTCTATCATTTTGGTTCGCTTAACTGATTTATGGTTAGGGCTAGATTAGATAATCTCTAAGACTTTAGAGATTACATAATCGCCGCGGAATGTTTCTCCAATGAAGTTATGAATTAATACTTCGTCAGTTATTGTTGTTGGTACTCCTTGGTATCTATGGTGCGTATGACGTTGATGCTCGTGGGACAGATTGTGAAGTTGAGGTTTACGACGCGGTTGTGGTTGGAGGTGGTAATGGTACTATTGGCGTTGATGATGGTGGTACTGGGTATGCTGCTGATGCTGCTGGTGTTTGTAATCTCTGCACCATATTCTCCAAAGTCACTACCCGAGCGCGAAGCTCGTTGACTTCTTCTATTACACCGGGGTGATTGTCGGTTCGGACGAGCGGATAAATAAAATCTAAAATTTGATGTAATATATAATCGTGACAAGATACTCTGGAAATGAGCGAGAAAATGGTGTTTCAGACAGGTTCGTCGGTAAGAGCTTCAGGTTCTTCGTCAAGAGGGCAATGTGGTGGATGGAAGGGGTCACCTTCTTCTTGTCTCCAATGATTGAGGAGGCTACGAACCCATCCCCAATTCATCCAGAATAGGTGATGACTGATTGGTTGATCTATTCCGGTCACACTGCTTTCGGAGCTTGAATGGGATTCTATTTCGGAATCTGAGTGACTTGAACTGATGACGAATTCCATTTCGTACGATTGGATAAAGGATTTTTTTTTTCCGATATGAAATGATTTTGGTTAACGGATGGTATTCTAATTACATAGAATATATATATATATATGTCAGGCAAAGTTTAAAGTAACAGATACGATAAGATATGATTTAGCAGATATGCTAAGATATGAATTTTTGTCTATACACTATTCATGCAATCAATGCAGCAAGATGCGTCTTAGACTAAAAATGATAAGCAGGTAATTTCCTGAGGATGATAAGTAGTAAATTTTTTACACAAAATGATAAGCAAAACTTTTGACATGCAGACACGGTCGAAGTCCAGACTCACTAATGCATCCTATCGACTTATCAGTTAGACACACTAATGCAGACCTGGTTCGCTAAGACCACCGCTCTGATACCAACTGAAAGGACCCGTTCATATACATTATAAACGATTCACAATAGTTGATTACATTGCGAGGTATTTGACCTCTATATGATACATTTTACAAACATTGCATTCGTTTTTAAAAGACAAACTTTCTTTACATCGAAAATTAACAGGCATGCATACCATTTCATAATATTCACTATCCAACTATAAATTGATTTAATAATAATCTTTGATGAACTCAATGACTCGAATGCAACGTTCTTCAAAATATGCTATGAAAGACTCCAAGTAATATCTTTAAAATGAGCAAATGCACAGCGGAAGATTTCTTTAACACCTGAGAATAAACATGCTTTAAAGTGTCAACCAAAAGGTTGGTGAGTTCATTAGTTTATCATAATCATTTATTTCCATCATTTTAATAGACCACAAGACTTTCATTTCCAGTTCTCATAAATATACGTCCCATGCATAGAGACAAAAATAATCATTCATATGGTGAACACCTGGTAACCGACATTAACTAGATACATATAAGAATATCCCCTATCATTCCGGGATCCTCCTTCGGACATGATATAAATTTCGAAGTACTAAAGCATCCGGTACTTTGGATGGGGTTTGTTAGGCCCAATAGATCTATCTTTAGGATTCGCGTCAATTAGGGTGTCTGTTCCCTAATTCTTAGATTACCAGACTTTAATAAAAAGGGGCATATCCGATTTCGATAATTCAACCATAGAATGTAGTTTTAATTACTTGTGTCTATTTTGTCAAACATTTATAAAAGTGCATGTATTCTCAGTCCCAAAAATATAAAGGGTAAAAAGGCAAATGAAACTCACCATACTGTATTTCGTAGTAAAAATACATATAACGTCATTGAACAAGTGCAAGGTTGGCCTCGGATTCACGAACCTAAATTAATTATATATAATTATGTGTTGGTCAATATTTGTCTAACAAATTAGGTCAAGTCATAGTGTACCACAATCCTAATGCTCGAGACTAATATGCAAAAGTCAACAAAAGTAAATTTGACTCAAAATAATTTCCAAAAATCTATACATGATTAATATATAGTTTAAATATTGTCGTTTTATATTTTTAAATATTTTTAAAAGATTTATTAGAGTAAATAATATAATTTATTTATTAATAAATAAAATTTTATATTAAATTTATATAATATAATATACTTTTATATATATTAAGTAATAAAATTTATAGGGTTCATTTAATATCATAAAGATAATATGATAGGTATTATTAAAGTAAGTTATTACACGTAGTAAAATATGTTTGTATCACATATTTATTTGATAAAATAATATCTATAATGATAGTAAGTAAAAGTTGTATTATTTTGTAATAATAATTATTATTATAAAAATATCAATATTTATAATTACTAAGATGACATTATGATAAAACGATAATTCTAATTATGATAACTTTAATATTTATGATAATTTTTAATATTATCTTTAAAATAATAATTCTATTTAAAATAATAATAATAATAATGATATTTTATAGTAACAATGACATTTCTATTAAAATGATAATTTTTGTTAAAATGATAATTTTAATACTAACGATATTTTTAATAAAAATAGTAATGATAAAAATAATAAGAACGATAATTTTATCTAAATCAATATCTTATAATATTTTAATTTCATCATGATACTCTTACTCATTATTTCCTAATCGTTTCGTTTAATAGCTTTTAATCGTCTTTTATATCATGTTCATAATAATGATAATAATAGTAATCAAAATAATTAGGTGTTACAAATATTTATTTTAATTGCACTAATATTAATAATGATAGTTACTATAACATTTTTAACGATAATACTAATAATTATCTTAATGATAATATAGTAATAATAATAATAACAATGACAATATCCATTTTTAAATAATGATATATATATTAATAATGATAATAATAATAATAATACTAATAATAATAATAATAATCATAATAATAATAATAATAATAATAATAATAATAATAATAATAATAATAATAATAATAATAATAATAATAATAATAATAATTGGATAATAATAATAATACTAATTATAACTTTAACGATAATAACGATAGTAATAATAAAAAAAATAACAATTTTTAATGATAAATTCCTTTTATTGATAAAGATAATAATAATGATAATAATAAGATAAAACTAGAACGACGATAAAAATACCGATAATAATAATAATCATTTTTAATAAAAATATCAAAAATTCAATTGATTATAACTTCTAATCCGTTCATCGAAACCATTCGATATCTAAAGGAAAAGTCCTTAATTTTTCGCTAGCTTTCCAAGGACATGCATATCTTATACCTTATCTCAACCGCAAGTGTAACTAATTCAATATTCAACCTAACCTGTCTAAGGGCAATATCAAAAGTACAAGCATGCATAATCCTAAATACTCGAGCACTAGTCAGGGATACACTATTAGTATGTAAAAGTTAAATTATGAGTACTCACGTATCAATATTGAGATTCAATATTGCAGGAAAGGTACGTAGACGCAACGGAAATGATAAACACTATATTGACCTCACGAGCATACCCATGAACCATACTCAATCACCTCCATAGCTATAACCCATAATTTCCTTAATCCTATCGTACTCGAAAAACAATTTCGAAATCACTCGGACAGCACTCCGTCGTAATATTTTATGTATACTAATAATATCTTGAAATAATACGGAGTAAATATATATATGTAAATCGATTGAGAGAGTTTAGAGAATAATATTTTCAAGTTTCTATGAAATAATGAAACCTATTGAATTCTATTTATAATAGATTTTTGAATTATTAAAGTATGAATTATTAAAGTGAATTATTAAAGTATGAATTATTAAAGTGAATTATTAAAGTATGAATTATTAAAGTGAATTATTAAAGTATGAATTATTAAAGTGAATTATTAAAGTGAATTATTAAAGTATAAAACTATATACGTATAATACGCGTATAAATATATATAATATTAATATAAATCGTTATATATATTTAATAAAATAAAATATAAATATCGTTATCTTTATCATACTAGTTAATTAATGAGTTGTCAAAAGTGGTTCTAGATATTTATAAAAGTTATATACATTTTAATAATAAAGTTCTTTTTAAACTGAAAACATTTTTGTACGTTTGAAACTAAATAGATCAATCGAGTCTTTATGAGATTCAATCTTCCACTATCCTTTATCTAGTTCTCAATGATTGACAATTTGTTCTTATTTATAAATCACTTTACCATTTTTCGAATATTGTTAAAACGAAAAGATTTCTCAAATCAACGTGGGCCTTTCAACAGAGACTTGTAATCATAATTCAATATATCTGATAATTCAATCATTTGATCTTATCTTCTAATTCCATTGATAAATATTTTGAAACAGATACAATCATATAAAGTATTTAATCTAATATTTTGTTTACGTTTCAAGTTATAATATATATACACATATACATATATAATCATATTTGTTTAATGGTTCGTGAATCGTTGGAACTTGGTCGAGGTTGAATGAATGTATGAACATAGTTTAAAATTTTTGCAATTTAACTTAACAAATATTGCTTATCGTGTCGAAAACATATAAAGATTAAAGTTTAAATTTGGTTGGAAATTTCCGGGTTGTCACAGCACTTACCGGCGAACTAGTCCGAAACACTATCTTCACCCTCATTTCCAGAATAGCTCGCAACAATTACATATTATCTACAATTCTAAACCTTATTCATCCTCTTGTTCAAACCGCCAATCATCCCGGAGTAATAGAAGAAGTCAACGAACTTTGCGCCCGAGTAATGACTTTGGAGAATATTGTGCAAAATTTGCAAGCACCAGCAGTACCACCAACATCATCAGTTGTACCACCAACAACACAAGTCTCAACATCACACGCCTCAAGATCACCATCCGTACCTCGAACATAATCTTCGTTCTACATATTGTTCTACATAAAAAATTAATGATGAGAATATTTTAATGGGTAGGTAATACCCGAGAAATATTTAGATTGTGACGACCCGGAAATTTCCGACCAAATTTAAACTTAATCTTTATATGATTTCGATACGATAAGCAAAGTATGTAATGTTGAGTCAAGAAAATTTTGGAACGATGTTCATTTATTCAATTGACCTTCGACTGCTCTCGATGATTCACGAACCATTGCTTGTAAATAGGTGGATATATATATATATATATATATATATATATATATATATATATATATATATATATATATATATATATATATATATATATATATATATATATATATATATATGTGTATATATAAATATATGTATAATATATATAATAACATGAATATTAATAAACTATTATATACATTTATTGTTATAAATAAATATGTAAAATAAAATACATTGTAATAAAAACTATTATTTTATATATAATATATGTATATTTCTTGTATAAATATATTGTTATATTTAATTTAATTATTTAATATATATTTATTTGTGTAGTAAATTTTGTTATTTAAAACTGTTTATATATATACAAAGTGTATATTAAATATAATTAATTTTGAGCTTAAATGGTAAATGTCTGTAACTTTCGGTTGACGTTTAATTATTTTTAAATTAGGTCTAATATATATATATATATATATATATATATATATATATATATATATATATATATATATATATATATATATATATATATATATATATATATATATATATATATATATATGAATTTTTAAAATAAAAATTGGTCCAAAATTTGATTAAAAAGATAATAGTTTTGATAAATATTTTTTTTACCTTTTCAATCTAAGTTTTTGTACTCCGTACATATAAATTGGAACAGAAAATAAATAATTATCGAATCTTTTTGATCAGGTTTCAAACAGGTAATGACTGAAATAAATAAATGGACTTAATTTTAAAATATGGGATTTTTCTGAATTAAATTATCCGTAACTGTTTAGCAATGGACACACCCCGTGAAAACTGTCGGTAATAAAACTCCAAAGTGTAGGCTGCTATACTATTTGCGTACACGTTTCTTTTAATTTATGATTATCCTAATGATTATTAAATTATTATTATTAATTATTATTAGTATTATATGATTATATATATATTACATACATTTACAGATAGATAAACATTAGTACTAGCACATGTTTATGTCTGTTTATTTCCTTTCTTTCTTCATGATTGACACCACCTTCACCTTTCTCCCTTCAAACTACCACCGATCATCTTATGTATACTACCTTTCATTTTACCTATGATCGTGAAACCATCGCTAAGAACATCTTAGTCCATCACCACCCAATCAACCACCACCATGGACAAAACCAAACACCCACGTAAGACTGCAGATGCTCGTTGTTTTCTGCTTTCCTTTTGAACCTTCACAGTCCATCATCAAAATCTGCAACTAGTTGGGTTGTGAGCTGCTGCTGCTGCAGTACCTATCTTTCTGTTTTAGTGTTAGACGTGAACAATGATGATGGTAAACGATTCTATGATGATCCATAAATGATGAATGAAGAAGAAGATAACGAGGGAAGATAAAGAAGATGATGAATAGTAGAAAGAGGTTGATGGAAGGTTATTGCGTTTCGCTATTACTGCTGTATTATTTCAGCTACAACTACTTCTTTTTCTCCCTTTCTTTTTACAGTTGCAACCACCGTTGCTATGATATGATTCTAGATACTATTACAGTCGCGAGAATGATGGATAAAAGTGATATTGAATAATGATATGATAAGATGATTACTCAATGAAGATAATTAGGATATGAAGTGTTGTGATTTTATGTAGATGATGATATATCGATAATATTATGATTTTATGGTTATGATGATAAGAACAATGATGTATGATGATGAAGTTCATGTTAGGAATGATAATGATGGGTACGGTTTGTATGAGAATGAATATGATAATATGAAGAAGAAGATGGAAACAGATTACAGGATGAAAGGATTTAAACTCTTAAATAAATCAGAAAGTAATAGATAGAGGGATGGATTAGGGACGTTTGTGTTAACCGAGAGGTCCTGGGTTCGAATCTAGGAGTCTGCAAACATTTATTTTTAATAAAAACTGACTTAAGAAAGTGGGTCTGTTGGGCCATAATCCTATAGTCTTATTGGGCCATTTTCCTGTTACTTAAGATATTGGGCCGTAATCCAGTTTTCTATCTTTCTGTTGAGCTGAAACAAAGACGAATAAATGGGTCATATAGAATTATTATGGAAAATAAATCAGATAATAAGAAACAGCTGAACGGTTGGGTGTGTAGTTGAGGAATGTGAGGTCTCGAGTTCGCTGAGGCATTCTTTTTAGAAAAAGCTCTAAAGGTAGCAAACTTATTATTATTAATATCATCATCATCATTTTTATTATTATTATTATTATTACTTTAAAAACAATACAAATTATTATTATTAACATTAGTATTAGTATCATTTTTATCATCATTAGTATTATTATTATTATTAACATAAGTATCATTATTAACAATATCATTTTTATTTTTAGTATTATCATTATTAATAAAGTTATTATTATTATTATTATTATTATTATTATTATTATTATTATTATTATTATTATTATTATTATTATTATTATTATTATTATTATTATTAGTAAATCATTATTTTCTAAACTATCATTTTAACAAGTAAATATTTTGTATATAAGAATATACTTATTACATATCTATAACTATATTAATATTACATATACATTATATATTAAACCTAATAACATTGTTTACATAAATATTTACATATAACAAATTATTTATTTTTAATATAATATTAACCATATGTATATGTATATAAAACTATATAAATATTAACTATTTTAAATATATATATAAGATATAAAATTTAAGATATAATATATAAAATTGTTCAATTACGAGTATACATTTTAATATATATACAAATGATATAGGTTCGTGAATCCGAGGCCAACCCTACCTTTGTTCAATGTCGTCATATGTATTTTTACTACAAAATACAGTATTGTGAGTTTCATTACTCCCTTTTTATATATATTTTTGGGCTGAAAATACATGCAATGTTTTATAACTGTTTTACGAAATGGACACAAGTACTAAACTTAATTCTACGTGGGTTAGAATTACAAATATTCCCCTAGCTTGGTAACATTAATCTATTGGTTTATGAACTGGTAGGCGCGAATCCTATTGATAGATCTATCGGGTTTGACAATCCCATCCGGGCTAGTCGCGCTAGCATTTAACGGGTGTTTAGTACTTCGAGGTTATTATCGCACTTGATTCGGTGCACTCTATACATCAGGGGTATTCATCATTATTATTGTTAAGGCTTGTTACCAGGTGCCCATGGTTGTAGAACATTTTTATTACACTGCGGTGTAAGGATATTTATGGAAACTGAAATCTTGTGGTCCATTACTGTTACTGAAAGTATTATTTATAATAAACCTATGAACTCACCAACCTTTTGGTTGACACTTTTAAGCATGTTTATTCTCAGGTACGAATTAAGTCTTCCGCTGTGCATTTGCTCGTTTGAAAGATATTACTTGAAGTCATTTATGGCATATTTAGGTCAGTACTTCGCAATGGGACCAAATGTTGAAGACTTCGTCCGAGTGGATTAGGACGAGCCTTGACAGTTGGTATCAGAGCTGAGGTCTTAGTGAACCAGGTCTTGCATTAGTGTGTGTAACTGATGGTTGTTAAGATGCATTAGTGAGTCTGGACTTCGACCGTGTCTGCATGTCAAAAAGTTTTTGCTTATCATTTCTTGTCAAAAATTACCTATTTATCATTCTTAGTCTCGACATGTCATACTGCATTTACTGCATAGATAGTGTATAGACAATATTCATATCCTAGCGTATCTGTTATTTTAACTTTGCCTGACAGCTTCCGAAAGTTCCGCCGTAATCTACGGGATCTTCTATACTACATAAAGGTATTCTATATAATTAGAATATCATTCGATATCCGAAAATCATTTCATACCGAAAATCCTTTATCTAACCATATAAGATGAATCCTGCAACCAGTTCAAGTTCCTCGAATTCTGACAGCTATTTCGATATGGATATTCATTCGAATTCCGACAGCAGTATAACCGGAATGGATCAACCAATCAGTCATCATCAATTCTGGATGAATTGGGGATGGGTTCGCGATCTACTTAATCACTGGAGACAAGAAGAAGGTGATCCCTTCCACCCACCAAATTGCCCACTTGGCGAGGAACCTGAGGCACTTACCGGCGAACCAGTCCGAAACACCATTTTCACCCTCATTGCCAGAATAGCTCGCAACGATTATATAATATCTAGAATTCTAGACTATATTCATCCGTTCATTCCAACCGCAAATCATCCGGGAATAATAGAAGAAGTCAACGAGCTTCGCGCTCGAGTAATCAATCTGGAGAATATGGTGCACAACTTACAAGCACCAGCAGCATCACCGGCACCAACTGTACCACCAGCATCAACATCTGTACCACCAATGACAACATCCACATCACACGCCTCAACATCACAATCTATACCTCGAACATAATCTTCATTCTACGTATCATTCTACATCGTTTATCTTCGTTCTAGATGGCGATTATGTAATCCCTAAAGTCTTAGAGATTATGTGTTCTAGTTCTAATCACAAATCAAATGAGTTAGTATTAAATTAACTCATTAAATCCATGAGTACATCTGAAGAAAGTATATATGTATTTATATTTTCATAAAGATTGTAATTAAAAATTCTTTTGTACAAACTATTAATGATGAGAATATTTTAACGGGTACGTAATACCCTAGAAATATTTAGATCTCACATTAACATGTTACACCGTACATTATTCAATTTCGATTCATCAGCCGTTATCTATCCTATTCAACTCCGCAGATATACGAATCCGATCACCGCAGAATAACCATTTTCATTCAAATTCAATTTCATATTCGAAATTTTGACCAATCATAATTCAAGTCAAGATTTCCCAAGTGGCATAATGAAGAAAACATTGGACAAAAATAAAATTTGTTAGAAACAAACAAATTAACTATGAGAAATTTAGTTAAGAATCCACGCTAACAAAATCCTAGCTAACTGTTCCTAGCTAACTGTTAATTCCTTACTACACTTTATTTATCGCAATTTATTTATCGCAATTTATTTATCGCAATTTTAATTCTCGCAATTTTAATTCTCGCAATTTTATTTATCGTCATTTAATTTCTGTTATTTATTTTACACTCTTTAAAAACCGGGACACGCATACAAGGTTTTGACATATCATATCGACGCATCTATATATATTATTTGGAATAACCATAGACACTCTATATGCGGTAATGCTTGAGTTAGCTATACAGGGTTGAGGTTGATTCTCAAATAATATATATACTTTGAGTTGTGATCGAGTCTGAGACATGTATACAATGGGTCACGATACGTATTAATTAATTCGAATATTATATATTAAACTATATATGAATTGTTGAACTACTAACTGTGGACTAATAACATTGGACAATTAAAATAAATTAAAATATTGATTATAATATATGAAACTAAACATTTCTTCAAGTTTGCCACTTGATTTCATCCTTTGTAACTTGATTTCATCTTAAACATCCTTTGTATCTTGAAAATTACAATCAGCATTCAATCATCTAAAAACACAATTCTCCTGAAACCACCTCGGATTAATAACCGATGATTCAAATATAGTAGCATTAAATGCAGAGGAAACAACACAATTGTAGATGGTCTAAACGGCCAAAAGTTTGATGATAAAGAATGGAGTATTAGGAACGCTCGATAGAAAATATGGTACTGAAAAATGGATTGAGCAAACCATGAAGGAGACCAAGGCCAAACACAAGGACCATACCCTATATTCAAAGAATCCAGGTTATTCTGGATCCGATGAAACCTTCAACGAATATCTTGCTCCTTACTCATGTTAAAATCTTGCGAAAAATCTTTTCCATCAATCTTCGATCTTAGAAATCCTGAAAATATCATCATAAATATCCTCGATATTTCTGAGGATATTTTTATAGCTATTCTTGTCCGAAATTATCTCTCTCTTCGTACTATCTATGTTACATCATAAAGGAAACTGTTTTAGTTTCTTTATTCTGTAAAAATTTAAGTTTGAATTATGAATGATTTTTGGAGAAGTGTTGGGAATTGAAGCATGAGTTAGTATAATATAATGGCGCCTGGCCAACGTGATTATATTACAGTAAGTCATGCTGAATTCCTAATGAAACATGATGATTCACAGACTGTACCATCATCATGTGCCATGTTACACAACTCTTTCATTTTACTTAACTTCTAAACATATCAAGAAATTATATTCTTAATAGTTCTATCTTCTGTGATTCTGTAATTTAGCAAATCAAATCATGCTATTACCTTTCCTTTCTGCTTGGTATATTATGATCATTCGAAACTCCATACTTACAAATTCTATTACTCGCTTTACTAAAGGTCTAGAAGAGAATAAAAAGGCAAAGAGCTCCGAAATATAAGGGAAAATATAAAGCCCAACAACAACATCGAAATTACAAACCGTGCATATCAATACGGATAGCAACATAAATACACAGGAGAATGAAAAACACTATAACCCCCAAGGTAATAGTGGAAGTTAACAGATTCCTCCGGTGGGAGTTGAAAAAGAATAATAACAGATGCAATAGTCAGGATAAGGACAAGAAGCAGAACTGGATTAAGCATTTCCACAATTCTTAGAAATATGAATTAAGAAAGAAAGTATTGAAGTGGTGAAAATCAATAAAACGGAAAAGGTTAATTTATAATGGAAGTATCCGACAAAGCAATCGAAGTAGATAACTGCATTTAATTAAAGAGGATCCAAATTTCCTTATTTAACTAAGAATCAAATCTTATAGATTACAAAGATTTCCTTTAATCCCTGGAATTCCGGAAATCAGCCTTGATTACGTCAGAGATTAAGACAAATCTTTATTATATTATTTTAGTCTTTTGTGATAGCTTCACTCATACGCTTCGAGTAATCGAATTATCTTATCCATATTACTCAACAGTAATAAAACTCTATTTATCAGCTCATATTCGTCAGGAAAACATTCTTACTGTTAGCCATGACGATCTCGATCAAATTTCGGGACGAAATTTCTTTAACGGGTAGGTAGTGTGACGACCCGGAAATTTCCGACCAAATTTAAACTTAATCTTTATATGATTTCGATACGATAAGCAAAGTATGTAATGTTGAGTCAAGAAAATTTTGGAACGATGTTCATATATTCAATTGACCTTCGACTGCTCTCGATGATTCACGAACCATTGCTTGTAAATAGGTGGATATATATATATATAAATATGTGTATATATAAATATATGTATAATATATATAATAACATGAATATTAATAAACTATTATATACATTTATTGTTATAAATAAATATGTAAAATAAAATACATTGTAATAAAAACTATTATTTTATATAAAATATATGTATATTTCTTGTATATATATATATTGTTATATTTAATTTAATTATTTAATATATATTTATTTGCGTAGTAAATTTTGTTATTTAAAACTGTTTATATATATACATAGTGTATATTAAATATAATTAATTTTGAGCTTAAATGGTAAATGTCTGTAACTTTCGGTTGACATTTAATTATTTTTAAATTAGGTCTAATATATATATATATATATATATATATATATATATATATATATATATATATATATATATATATATATATATGAAGTTTTAAAATAAAAATTGGTCCAAAATTTGATTAAAAAGATAATAGTTTTGATAAATATTTTTTTACCTTTTCAATCTAAGTTTTTGTACTCCGTACATATAAATTGGAACAGAAAATAAATAATTATCGAATCTTTTTTATCAGGTTTCAAACAGGTAATGACTGAAATAAATAAATGGACTTAATTTTAAAATATGGAATTTTTCTGAATTAAATTATCCGTAACTGTTTAGCAATGGACACACCCCGTGAAAACTGTCGGTAATAAAACTCCAAAGTGTAGGCTGCTATACTATTTGCGTACACGTTTCTTTTAATTTATGATTATCCTAATGATTATTAAATTATTATTATTAATTATTATTAGTATTATATGATTATATATATATATTACATACATTTATAGATAGATAAGCATTAGTACTAGCACATGTTTATGTCTGTTTATCTCCTTCCTTTCTTCATGATTGACACCACCTTCACCTTTCTCCCTTCAAATTACCACCGATCATCTTATGTATACTACCTTTCGTTTTACCTATGATCATGAAACCATCACTAAGAACATCTTAGTCCATCACCACCCAATCAACCACCACCATGGACAAAACCAAACACCCAAGTAAGACTGCAGATGTGTAGTGACCCGAACTTTTCCATGTTTATATATATTAATTGAGATTGATATTTACATGATTAAATGTTTCCAATATGTTAAGCAATCAAACTTGTTAAGACTTGATTAATTGAAATAGGTTTCATATAGACAATTGACTACCCAAGTTGACCGGTGATTCACGAACGTTAAAACTTGTAAAAACTATATGATGACATATATATGTTTATATATATAGTTAACATTATATTATGATAATTAAACATATCATTAAGTATATTAACAATGAACTACATATGTAAAAACAAGACTACTAACTTAATGATTTTGAAACGAGACATATATGTAACGATTATCGTTGTAACGACATTTAATGTATATATATCATATTAAGAGATATTCGTACATCATAATATCATGATAATATAATAATTTAAAATCTCTTTTGATATTATAAACATTGGGTTAACAACATTTAACAAGATCGTTAACCTAAAGGTTTCAAAACAACATTTACATGTAACGACTAACGATGACTTAACGACTCAGTTAAAATGTATATACATGTAGTGTTTTAATATGTATTTATACACTTTTGAAAGACTTCAATACACTTATCAAAATACTTCTACTTAACAAAAATGCTTACAATTACATCCTCGTTCAGTTTCATCAACAATTCTACTCGTATGCACCCGTATTCGTACTCGTACAATACACAGCTTTTAGATGTATGTACTATTGGTATATACACTTCAATGATCAGATCTTAGCAGCCCATGTGAGTCACCTAACACATGTGGGAACCATCATTTGGAAACTAGCATGAAATATCTCATAAGATTACAAAAATATGAGTAATCATTCATGACTTATTTACATGAAAACAAAATTACATATCCTTTATATCTAATCCATACACCAACGACTAAAAACACCTACAAACACTTTCATTCTTCAATTTTCTTCATCTAATTAATCTCTCTCAAGTTCTATCTTCAAGTTCTAAGTGTTCTTCATATATTCTACAAGTTCTAGTTACATAAAATCAAGAATACTTTCAAGTTTGCTAGCTCACTTCCAATCTTGTAAGGTGATCATCCAACCACAAGAAATCTTTGTTTCTTACAGTAGGTTATCATTCTAATACAAGGTAATAATCATATTCAAACTTTGGTTCAATTTCTATAACTATAACAATCTTATTTCAAGTGATGATCTTACTTGAACTTGTTTTCGTGTCATGATTCTGCTTCAAGAACTTCGAGCCATTCAAGGATCCGTTGAAGCTAGATCCATTTTTCAATTTTCCAGTAGGTTTATCCAAGGAACTTAAGGTAGTAATGATGTTCATAACATCATTCGATTCATACATATAAAGCTATCTTATTCGAAGGTTTAAACTTGTAATCACTAGAACATAGTTTAGTTAATTCTAAACTTGTTCGCAAACAAAAGTTAATCCTTCTAACTTGACTTTTAAAATCAACTAAACACATGTTCTATATCTATATGATATGCTAACTTAATGATTTAAAACCTGGAAACACGAAAAACACCGTAAAACCGGATTTACGCCGTCGTAGTAACACCGCGGGCTGTTTTGGGTTAGTTAATTAAAAACTATGATAAACTTTGATTTAAAAGTTGTTATTCTGAAAAAAATGATTTTTATTATGAACATGAAACTATATCCAAAAATTATGGTTAAACTCAAAGTGGAAGTATGTTTTCTAAAATGGTCATCTAGACGTCGTTCTTTCGACTGAAATGACTACCTTTACAAAAACGACTTGTAACTTATTTTTACGACTATAAACCTATACTTTTTCTGTTTAGATTCATAAAATAGAGTTTAATATGAAACCATAGCAATTTGATTCACTCAAAACGGATTTAAAATGAAGAAGTTATGGGTAAAACAAGATTGGATAATTTTTCTAATTTTAGCTACGTGAAAATTGGTAACAAATCTATTCCAACCATAACTTAATCAACTTGTATTGTATATTAAGTAATCTTTAGATACCATAGACACGTATACAATGTTTCGACCTATCATGTCGACACATCTATATATATTTCAGAACAACCATAGACACTCTATATGTGAATGTTGGAGTTAGCTATACAGGGTTGAGGTTGATTCCAAAATATATATAGTTTGAGTTGTGATCAATACTGAGATACGTATACACTGGGTCGTGGATTGATTCAAGATAATATTTATCGATTTATTTCTGTACATCTAACTGTGGACAACTAGTTGTAGGTTACTAACGAGGACAGCTGACTTAATAAACTTAAAACATCAAAATATATTAAAAAGTGTTGTAAATATATTTTGAACATACTTTGATATATATGTATATATTGTTATAGGTTCGTGAATCAACCAGTGGCCAAGTCTTACTTCCCGACGAAGTAAAAATCTGTGAAAGTGAGTTATAGTCCCACTTTTAAAATATAATATTTTTGGGATGAGAATACATGCAGGTTTTATAAATGATTTACAAAATAGACACAAGTACGTGAAACTACATTCTATGGTTGAATTATCGAAATCGAATATGCCCCTTTTTATTAAGTCTGGTAATCTAAGAATTAGGGAACAGACACCCTAATTGACGCGAATCCTAAAGATAGATCTATTGGGCCTAACAAACCCCATCCAAAGTACCGGATGCTTTAGTACTTCGAAATTTATATCATATCCGAAGGGTGTCCCGGAATGATGGGGATATTCTTATATATGCATCTTGTTAATGTCGGTTACCAGGTGTTCACCATATGAATGATTTTTATCTCTATGTATGGGATGTGTATTGAAATATGAAATCTTGTGGTCTATTGTTACGATTTGATATATATAGGTTAAACCTATAACTCACCAACATTTTTGTTGACGTTTTAAGCATGTTTATTCTCAGGTGATTATTAAGAGCTTCCACTGTCGCATACTTAAATAAGGACGAGATTTGGAGTCCATGCTTGTATGATATTGTGTAAAAACTGCATTCAAGAAACTTATTTTGTTGTAACATATTTGTATTGTAAACCATTATGTAATGGTCGTGCGTAAACAGGATATTTTAGATTATCATTATTTGATAATCTACGTAAAGCTTTTTAAACCTTTATTGATGAAATAAAGGTTATGGTTTGTTTTAAAATGAATGCAGTCTTTGAAAAACGTCTCATATAGAGGTCAAAACCTCGCAACGAAATCAATTAATATGGAACGTTTTTAATCAATAAGAACGGGACATTTCAGTTGGTATCCGAGCGTTGGTCTTAGAGAACCAGAATTTTGCATTAGTGTGTCTTATCGAGTTTGTTAGGATGCATTAGTGAGTCTGGACTTCGACCGTGTTTACTTGAAAAATGATTGCTTAACAAATTTTGTTGGAAACTATATATTTTTAACATGTGAATATTATGTGATATATTAATCTCTTAACGCGTTTGATATTATGTGATAGATGTCTACCTCTAGAACAAGTCCCATTGACTCACCTAATAATAATGAAGAGTCAAATGTAAATTGGAATGATTCGTGGACTGATTCACAAGTTCCCGAAGAGGAACCGGAAGAAGAGTCGGAACCGGAAGAAGAATCGGAACCGGAAGAAGAATCGGAACCGGATGAAGAAATAGAACCGGTGGGGGAAATAATAAAACGGTTAAGTAAAAGAAAATCCTCAACCAACCGACCAAGGTTAATTATGGTCAATGGTGTTTCCGCCAAGGAAGCAAAATATTGGGAGGATTACCAATTCTCCGATGAATCGGATTCCGACGAGAATTCCGATGATGTTATAGAAATTACCACAACTGAATTTAAAAAGGCAAAAGAAAATAATAAGGGAAAGGGCATAAAAATAGAGAAATCTAATTTCAATCCCGATGAACTTTATATGTATCGTCAACCCCCGAAGTCCTTAAGTTGTAACAATGACCCGGGAACCTCTAAACCACCAGGTTTTTCTAAACCAATGTGGATAACGACGGCTCGTATTAGGGGAACATCATATATCCCTATAAACTTGGCAAAACGAACCAAAACCGAAGAAGAAGAAACGAGCGAGTCGGAATAAGATAGTTGTATTCGTGTGGTGTAATATATGTAATATAGTGTGCTTATGCTTTATGATATATGTAAAAATTGCTTGTATTAATAAGTATTTTTTTATGAATCTAACTCTTGTCTATTTTACAGTTTAAGAGCACAAAATGGATAGACAACCCAATATTTTAAGAGACCTACCCGGAGACATGATTGATGAAATCTTGTCTAGAGTCGGTCAGAATTCTTCGGCACAACTATTTAAGGCGAGATCAGTTTGTAAGACATTCGAAGAACGTTCCAAGAATGTCTTGGTTTATAAGAGACTTTCGTTTGAAAGATGGGGGATATCACATTGGGAAACCCATAAGTTACGATGTGTTTACTTTGACACATATATTGCGGGGAACCCAAATGCTATTTTACGCAACGGGTTAAGAAATTATTTTGACTCAATATATCCGAATATTGGACTTCGTGATTTAGAAAAAGCGGCTAACATGCAACATAAAGAAGCATGTTATGCTTACGGATTAGTAATGTTCGCTTCTCACCAAAGTGAGAACAAGAACATCGGGCTACAACTATTAAACAAAACGTTTCCACAAGTGACGGAGTCGGTAATTGGGGTAAGAAATGAGGTTTTTAGATTGTTACGGGACTGTTGGACATTACGTAACCCTCGTCCCTTTGACGACGTTACAACACGCTGTCTTATCAACGGCCATAACGGTTATGTTCCACAAGACCAAGGATGGGAAGTAATCCTAGTAAAACCAGAATGCATGACTTGTTTCTGGACGTATGAATTACGTGTCTTTATTGCCTTTGCTGAACGACTTGTGTACTAGCTAGAATTATCTTCACAACTATCTTGTATCAAAGTTATTGTGTGCTATATTTCATGCTTTATGTAAAATAAGCGGTATTGTAAGTTTGTAAAATATTGTATAAAAGTTTGAACGCGAAATATTATTATAATCAGTTTTTCATATAGAATTGTAGTAGTTGAATTGTATATTAGCTACTAAGTATGAACTTAACTGGTAGGTACTACCCGAATTTAAACTTATAAAATGCTAATATGAAGAAAAAGCTTTTATAAATGAGTTCATATTATGCTACGAAATACTATTAACTACTCTTAATATTCTGTATGATTAACTTGTTCCATTTAACTATTTTGAAGGAAATGGCACCGACTACTCGACACACCGTGAATATGAATGAAGAGGAATTCCGTACTTTTCTAGCTTCAAACATAGCCGCAGTACAGGCTGCGCTACATACCAACAATAACCTTGGATCTAGCAGTACAGGAAATCGTGTAGGATGCACCTACAAAGAATTCACTGCCTGCAAACCTTTAGAATTTGATGGAACCGAAGGACCGATCGGATTGAAACGGTGGACCGAGAAGGTCGAATCGGTGTTTGCCATAAGTAAGTGTACGGAAGAGGACAAAGTAAAGTATGCTACGCATACCTTCACAGGTTCTGCGTTAACATGGTGGAATACCTATCTAGAACAAGTGGGACAAGGCGATGCGTACGCACTACCGTGGTCAGCATTCAAGCACTTGATGAACGAGAAGTACCGTCCCAGAACCGAGGTCAATAAGCTCAAGACAGAACTTAGAGGGTTACGAACCCAAGGATTTGATATTACCACGTACGAAAGACGATTCACAGAATTGTGCCTATTGTGTCCGGGAGCATTCGAAGATGAGGAAGAGAAGATCGAAGCGTTTGTGAAAGGATTACCGGAAAGAATCCAAGAAGATATAAGTTCACACGAGCCCGCCCCCATACAACAGGCATGTAGAATGGCTCACAAACTCGTGAACCAGATTGAAGAAAGAATTAAAGAACAGACTGCTGAAGAGGCCAATGTGAAGCAAGTCAAAAGAAAGTGGGAGGAAAACGGTGATAAGAATCACCAATACAACAACAACAGCAATTACAACAATAATCGCAACAATTATCCCAACAATCGCAACATCAATCGCAACTACAACAAACGGCCCAACAACAACAACAACAACTACAACAATCATCCCAACAACAATAATAACCGCAACAACAACAACAATCAGAAGCAGCTATGCCAAAGGTGTGAAAAGAATCACTCGGGGTTCTGCACCAAATTTTGCAACAAGTGTAAAAGAAATGGTCATAGCGCGGCGAAGTGTGAGGTCTACGGACCAGGGGTTAATAGAACGAAAGGAACAAATGGTGTCGGAACGAGTAATGGCGGAGCAAGTAGTGTCGGAGCAAGTTATGCCAATGTAGTTTGTTATAAATGTGGAAAACCGGGCCACATTATTAGAAATTGCCCAAACCAGGAGAACACGGATGGACAAGGCCGTGGAAGAGTTTTCAATATTAATGCGGCAGAGGCACGGGAAGACCCGGAGCTTGTTACGGGTACGTTTCTTATTGACAATAAATCTGCTTACGTTTTATTTGATTCGGGTGCGGATAGAAGCTTTATGAGTAGAGATTTTTGTGCTAAATTAAGTTGTCCATTGACGCCTTTAGATAGTAAATTTTTACTCGAATTAGCAAATGGTAAATTAATTTCAGCAGATAATATATGTCGGAATCGAGAAATTAAACTGGTTAGCGAAACATTTAAGATTGATTTGATACCAGTAGAGTTAGGGAGTTTTGATGTGATAATCGGTATGGACTGGTTGAAAGAAGTGAAAGCAGAGATCGTCTGTTACAAAAATGCAATTCGCATTATACGAGAAAAAGGAAAACCCTTAATGGTGTACGGAGAAAAGGGCAACACGAAGCTACATCTTATTAGTAATTTGAAGGCACAAAAACTAATAAGAAAAGGTTGCTATGCTGTTCTAGCACACGTCGAGAAAGTACAAACTGAAGAAAAGAGCATCAATGATGTTCCCATTGCAAAAGAATTTCCCGATGTATTTCCGAAAGAATTACCGGGATTACCCCCACATCGATCCGTTGAATTTCAAATAGATCTTGTACCAGGAGCTGCACCAATAGCTCGTGCTCCTTACAGATTCGCACCCAGCGAGATGAAAGAACTGCAAAACCAATTACAAGAACTTTTAGAGCGTGGTTTCATTCGACCAAGCACATCACCGTGGGGAGCTCCTATTTTGTTTATCAAGAAGAAAGATGGTACATTCAGGTTGTGTATCGACTACCGACAGTTGAACAAACTTACCATCAAGAACCGCTACCCACTACCGAGAATCGACGACTTATTTGATCAACTACAAGGCTCGTCTGTTTATTCAAAGATTGACTTACGTTCCGGGTATCATCAAATGCGGGTGAAAGAAGATGATATTCCAAAGACTGCTTTCAGAACACGTTACGGTCATTACGAGTTTATGGTCATGCCGTTTGGTTTAACTAATGCACCAGCTGTGTTCATGGACCTTATGAACCGGGTGTGTGGACCATACCTTGACAAGTTTGTCATTGTTTTCATTGATGACATACTTATTTACTCAAAGAATGACCAAGAACACGGTGAACATCTGAGAAAGGTGTTAGAAGTATTGAGGAAGGAAGAATTGTACGCTAAGTTTTCAAAGTGTGCATTTTGGTTGGAAGAAGTTCAATTCCTCGGTCACATAGTGAACAAAGAAGGTATTAAGGTGGATCCGGCAAAGATAGAAACTGTTGAAAAGTGGGAGACCCCGAAAACTCCAAAACACATACGCCAGTTTTTAGGACTAGCTAGTTACTACAGAAGGTTCATCCAAGACTTTTCCAGAATAGCAAAACCCTTGACTGCATTAACGCATAAAGGGAAGAAATTTGAATGGAATGATGAACAAGAGAAAGCGTTTCAATTATTGAAGAAAAAGCTAACTACGGCACCTATATTGTCATTGCCTGAAGGGAATGATGATTTTGTGATTTATTGTGACGCATCAAAGCAAGGTCTCGGTTGTGTATTAATGCAACGAACGAAGGTGATTGCTTATGCGTCTAGACAATTGAAGATTCACGAACAAAATTATACGACGCATGATTTGGAATTAGGCGCGGTTGTTTTTGCATTAAAAACTTGGAGGCACTACTTATATAGGGTCAAAAGTATTATATATACCGACCACAAAAGTCTTCAACACATATTTAATCAGAAACAACTGAATATGAGGCAGCGTAGGTGGATTGAATTATTGAATGATTACGACTTTGAGATTCGTTACCACCCGGGGAAGGCAAATGTGGTAGCCGATGCCTTGAGCAGGAAGGACAGAGAACCCATTCGAGTAAAATCTATGAATATAATGATTCATAATAACCTTACTACTCAAATAAAGGAGGCGCAACAAGGAGTTTTAAAAGAGAGAAATTTAAAGGATGAAATACCCAAAGGATCGGAGAAGCATCTTAATATTCAGGAAGACGGAACCCGGTATAGGGCTGAAAGGATTTGGGTACCAAAATTTCGAGATATGAGAGAAATGGTACTTAGAGAAGCTCATAAAACCAGATACTCAATACATCCTGGAACGGGGAAGATGTACAAGGATCTCAAGAAACATTTTTGGTGGCCGGGTATGAAAGCCGATGTTGCTAAATACGTAGGAGAATGTTTGACGTGTTCTAAGGTCAAAGCTGAGCATCAGAAACCATCAGGTCTACTTCAACAACCCGAAATCCCGGAATGGAAATGGGAAAACATTACCATGGATTTCATCACTAAATTGCCAAGGACTGCAAGTGGTTTTGATACTATTTGGGTAATAGTTGATCGTCTCACCAAATTAGCACACTTCCTGCCAATAAGAGAAGATGACAAGATGGAGAAGTTAGCACGACTGTATTTGAAGGAAGTCGTCTCCAGACATGGAATACCAATCTCTATTATCTCTGATAGGGATGGCAGATTTATTTCAAGATTCTGGCAGACATTACAGCAAGCATTAGGAACTCGTCTATACATGAGTACTGCCTATCATCCACAAACTGATGGGCAGAGCGAAAGGACGATACAAACGCTTGAAGACATGCTACGAGCATGTGTTATTGATTTCGGAAACAGTTGGGATCGACATCTACCATTAGCAGAATTTTCCTACAACAACAGCTACCATTCAAGCATTGAGATGGCGCCGTTTGAAGCACTTTATGGTAGAAAGTGCAGGTCTCCGATTTATTGGAGTGAAGTGGGGGATAGACAGATTACGGGTCCGGAGATTATACAAGAAACTACCGATAAGATCATCCAAATTCAACAACGGTTGAAAACCGCCCAAAGTCGACAAAAGAGCTACGCTGACATTAAAAGAAAAGATATAGAATTTGAAATTGGAGAGATGGTCATGCTTAAAGTTGCACCTTGGAAAGGCGTTGTTCGATTTGGTAAACGAGGGAAATTAAATCCAAGGTATATTGGACCATTCAAGATTATTGATCGTGTCGGACCAGTAGCTTACCGACTTGAGTTACCTCAACAACTCGCGGCTGTACATAACACTTTCCACGTCTCGAATTTGAAGAAATGTTTTGCTAAAGAAGATGTCACTATTCCGATAGATGAAATCCAAATCAACGAAAAACTTCAATTCATCGAAGAACCCGTCGAAATAATGGATCGTGAGGTTAAAACACTTAAGCAAAACAAGATACCAATTGTTAAGGTTCGATGGAATGCTTGTAGAGGACTCGAGTTCACCTGGGAGCGTGAAGATCAGATGAAGAAGAAATACCCGCATCTATTTCCAGAAGATTCGTCAACACCTTCAACAGCTTAAAATTTCGGGACCAAATTTATTTAACGGGTAGGTACTGTAGTGACCCGAACTTTTCCATGTTTATATATATTAATTGAGATTGATATTTACATGATTAAATGTTTCCAATATGTTAAGCAATCAAACTTGTTAAGACTTGATTAATTGAAATAGGTTTCATATAGACAATTGACCACCCAAGTTGACCGGTGATTCACGAACGTTAAAACTTGTAAAAACTATATGATGACATATATATGGTTATATATATAGTTAACATTATATTATGATAATTAAACATATCATTAAGTATATTAACAATGAACTACATATGTAAAAACAAGACTACTAACTTAATGATTTTGAAACGAGACATATATGTAACGATTATCGTTGTAACGACATTTAATGTATATATATCATATTAAGAGATATTCGTACATCATAATATCATGATAATATAATAATTTAAAATCTCTTTTGATATTATAAACATTGGGTTAACAACATTTAACAAGATCGTTAACCTAAAGGTTTCAAAACAACATTTACATGTAATGACTAACGATGACTTAACGACTCAGTTAAAATGTATATACATGTAGTGTTTTAATATGTATTTATACACTTTTGAAAGACTTCAATACACTTATCAAAATACTTCTACTTAACAAAAATTCTTACAATTACATCCTCGTTCAGTTTCATCAACAATTCTACTCGTATGCACCCGTATTCGTACTCGTACAATACACAGCTTTTAGATGTATGTACTATTGGTATATACACTTCAATGATCAGCTCTTAGCAGCCCATGTGAGTCACCTAACACATGTGGGAACCATCATTTGGCAACTAGCATGAAATATCTCATAAGATTACAAAAATATGAGTAATCATTCATGACTTATTTACATAAAAACAAAATTACATATCCTTTATATCTAAACCATACACCAACGACCAAAAACACCTACTAACACTTTCATTCTTCAATTTTCTTCATCTAATTAATCTCTCTCAAGTTCTATCTTCAAGTTCTAAGTGTTCTTCATATATTCTACAAGTTCTAGTTACATAAAATCAAGAATACTTTCAAGTTTGCTAGCTCACTTCCAATCTTGTAAGGTGATCATCCAACCACAAGAAATCTTTGTTTCTTACAGTAGGTTATCATTCTAATACAAGGTAATAATCATATTCAAACTTTGGTTCAATTTCTATAACTATAACAATCTTATTTCAAGTGATGATCTTACTTGAACTTGTTTTCGTGTCATGATTCTGCTTCAAGAACTTCGAGCCATCCAAGGATCCGTTGAAGCTAGATCCATTTTTCAATTTTCCAGTAGGTTTATCCAAGGAACTTAAGGTAGTAATGATGTTCATAACATCATTCGATTCATACATATAAAGCTATCTTATTCGAAGGTTTAAACTTGTAATCACTAGAACATAGTTTAGTTAATTCTAAACTTGTTCGCAAACAAAAGTTAATCCTTCTAACTTGACTTTTAAAATCAACTAAACACATGTTCTATATCTATATGATATGCTAACTTAATGATTTAAAACCTGGAAACACGAAAAACACCGTAAAACCGGATTTACGCCGTCGTAGTAACACCGCGGGCTGTTTTGGGTTAGTTAATTAAAAACTATGATAAACTTTGATTTAAAAGTTGTTATTCTGAAAAAAATGATTTTTATTATGAACATGAAACTATATCCAAAAATTATGGTTAAACTCAAAGTGGAAGTATGTTTTCTAAAATGGTCATCTAGACGTCGTTCTTTCGACTGAAATGACTACCTTTACAAAAACGACTTGTAACTTATTTTTCCGACTATAAACCTATACTTTTTCTGTTTAGATTCATAAAATAGAGTTTAATATGAAACCATAGCAATTTGATTCACTCAAAACGGATTTAAAATGAAGAAGTTATGGGTAAAACAAGATTGGATAATTTTTCTAATTTTAGCTACGTGAAAATTGGTAACAAATCTATTCCAACCATAACTTAATCAACTTGTATTGTATATTATGTAATCTTGAGATACCATAGACACGTATACAATGTTTCGACCTATCATGTCGACACATCTATATATATTTCGGAACAACCATAGACACTCTATATGTGAATCAACAGTGGCCAAGTCTTACTTCCCGAAGAAGTAAAAATCTGTGAAAGTGAGTTATAGTCCCACTTTTAAAATCTAATATTTTTGGGATGAGAATACATGCAGGTTTTATAAATGATTTACAAAATAGACACAAGTACGTGAAACTACATTCTATGGTTGAATTATCGAAATCGAATATGCCCCTTTTTATTAAGTCTGGTAATCTAAGAATTAGGGAACAGACACCCTAATTGACGCGAATCCTAAAGATAGATCTATTGGGCCTAACAAACCCCATCCAAAGTACCGGATGCTTTAGTACTTCGAAATTTATATCATATCCGAAGGGTGTCCCGGAATGATGGGGATATTCTTATATATGCATCTTGTTAATGTCGGTTACCAGGTGTTCACCATATGAATGATTTTTATCTCTATGTATGGGATGTGTATTGAAATATGAAATCTTGTGGTCTATTGTTACGATTTGATATATATAGGTTAAACCTATAACTCACCAACATTTTTGTTGACGTTTTAAGCATGTTTATTCTCAGGTGATTATTAAGAGCTTCCGCTGTCGCATACTTAAATAAGGACGAGATTTGGAGTCCATGCTTGTATGATATTGTGTAAAAACTGCATTCAAGAAACTTATTTTGTTGTAACATATTTGTATTGTAAACCATTATGTAATGGTCGTGTGTAAACAGGATATTTTAGATTATCATTATTTGATAATCTACGTAAAGCTTTTTAAACCTTTATTGATGAAATAAAGGTTATGGTTTGTTTTAAAATGAATGCAGTCTTTGAAAAACGTCTCATATAGAGGTCAAAACCTCGCAACGAAATCAATTAATATGGAACGTTTTTAATCAATAAGAACGGGACATTTCAAGATGCTCTTTGTTTTCTGCTTTCCTTTCGAACCTTCACAGTCCATCATCAAAATCTGCAACTAGTTGGGTTGTGAGCTGCTGCTGCTGCAGTACCTATCTTTCTATTTTAGTGTTAGACGTGAACAATGATGATGGTAAACGATTCTATGATGATCCATAAATGATGAATGAAGAAGAAGATAACGAGGGAAGATAAAGAAGATGATGAATAGTAGAAAGAGGTTGATGGAAGGTTATTGCGTTTCGCTATTACTGCTGTATTATTTCAGCTACAACTGCTTCTTTTTCTCCCTTTCTGTTTTCAGTTGCAACCACCGTTGCTATAATATGATTCTAGATACTATTACAGTCGCGAGAATGATGGATAAAAGTGATATTGAATAATGATAGGATAAGATGATTACTCGATGAAGATAATTAGGATATGAAGTGTTGTGATTTTATGTAGATGATGATATATCGATAATATTATGATTTTATGGTTATGATGATAAGAACAATGATGTATGATGATGAAGTTCATGTTAGGAATGATAATGATGGGAACGGTTTGTATGAGAATGAAGATGATAATATGAAGAAGAAGATGGAAACAGATTACAGGATGAAAGGATCTAAAATCTTAAATAAATCAGAAAGTAATAGATAGAGGGATGGATTAGGGACGTTTGTGTTAACCGTGAGGTCCTGGGTTCGAATCTAGGAGTCTACAAACATTTATTTTTAATAAAAGCTGACTTAAGAAAGTGGGTCTGTTGGGCCGTAATCCTATAGTCTTATTGGGCCATTTTCCTGTTACTTAAGATAGTGGGCCGTAATCCAGTTTTCTATCTTTCTGTTGAGCTGAAACAAAGACGAATAAATGGGTCATATAGAATTATTATGGAAAATAAATCAGATAATAAGAAACAGCTGAACGGTTGGGTGTGTAGTTGAGGAATGTGAGGTCTCGAGTTCGAACCCAGTCTGAGGCATTCTTTTTAGAAAAAGCTCTAAAGGTAGCAAACTTATTATTATTAATATCATCATCATCATTGTTATTATTATTATTATTATTATTATTATTATTATTACTTTAAAAACAATACAAATTATTATTATTAACATTAGTATTAGTATCATTTTTATCATCATTAGTATTATTATTATTATTATTAACATAAGTATCATTATTAACAATATCATTTTTATTTTTAGTATTATCATTATTAATAAAGTTATTATTATTATTATTATTAGTAAATCATTATTTTCTAAACTATCATTTTAACAAGTAAATATTTTGTATATAAGAATATACTTATTACATATCTATAACTATATTAATATTACATATACATTATATATTAAACCTAATAACATTGTTTACATAAATATTTACATATAACAAATTATTTATTTTTAATATAATATTAACCATATGTATATGTATATAAAACTATATAAATATTAACTATTTTAAATATATATATATATATATATATATATATATATATATATATATATAAGATATAAAATTTAAGATATAATATATAAAATTGTTCAATTACGAGTATACATTTTAATATATATACAAATGATATAGGTTCGTGAATCCGAGACCAACCCTACCTTTGTTCAATGTCGTCATATGTATTTTTACTACAAAATACAGTATTGTGAGTTTCATTACTCCCTTTTTATATATATATTTTTGGGCTGAAAATACATGCAATGTTTTATAACTGTTTTACGAAATCGACACAAGTACTAAACTTAATTCTACGTGGGTTAGAATCACAAATATTCCCCTAGCTTGGTAACATTAATCTATTGGTTTATGAACTGGTAGGCGCGAATCCTATTGATAGATCTATCGGGTTTGACAACCCCATCCAGGCTAGTCGCGCTAGCATTTAACGGGTGTTTAGTACGTCGAGGTTATTATCGCACTTGATTTGGTGCACTCTATACATCAGGGGTATTCATCATTATTATTGTTAAGGCTTGTTACCAGGTGCCCATGGTTGTAGAACATCTTTATTACACTGCGGTGTAAGGATATTTATAGAAACTGAAATCTTGTGGTCCATTTCTGTTACTGAAAGTATTATTTATAATAAACCTATGAACTCACCAACCTTTTGGTTGACACTTTTAAGCATGTTTATTCTCAGGTACGAATTAAGTCTTCCGCTGTGCATTTGCTCGTTTAAAAGATATTATTTGAAGTCATTCATGGCATATTTAGGTCAGTACTTCGCAATGGGACCAAATGTTGAAGACTTCGTCCGGGTAGATTAGGACGAGCCTTGACATAGATTTCACATTAATACGTTACACTGTACATTCTTCGATTCAGATTCAAAATTCATTTACGATCCTACCTGCATCCACAGATATACGTATCCGTTCACCAAAGAATAACCATTTTCATTCAAATTCAATTTCATATTCGGATTTTGACAGATCAGAATCCAAGAGGTGGCATAATGAAGAAAATAATGGACAGATTAAAAATTGTTAGAAACAAACCAATTAACTATGTGAAATTTTGTTAAGAATTCATGCTAACAATATCCTAGCTAACTGTTCCTATATCCGTCATGACTATTTCCTTGTAATATACTAGTCTTGGCTAATCCCGAGACAATATAATATAATCTTAGTTAGTTAAGACAATAGTTATACAATACGTCGGATAAATCGTATGACACATGTACACAATAAGTCTAGATTAATTCTAAGACAATAGTTGTACAATGGGTCACGATTGAGTCTTAGGCAATACGTATACAATATGTCTTGATTAATCTAAGATTATATGTTGAACTATTGGACTATTGGACTGTTGGACTATTGGACTATATTTGAACTACTAACATTGGACTACTAACATTGGACAATTAAAATATATTAAAATATTGATTATAACATATGAAACTAAACATTTATTCAAATTTGCCACTTGATTCCATCCTAAACAATCATTTGTATCTTGACAATTACAATCTTCATTCAAACCCTTCAAACTCTTAAAAACACCTCGGGTTGATAACCAATGATTCAGTTATGAGAATGCTGATGAAACAACAGAAACTATAGATGGTATTAATGGCCAAAAGTTTAATGATAAAGAATGGAGTGTTAGAAACGCACAATAGGAAATTTGGTATTGAAAAACGGATTGATCAAACTATGAAGGAGACTGTGGACAAATCACAAGGACTAAACCTGTACCCAAAGAATCCAGATGATTCTGTATCTGATGAAATCTTTAGCAAATACCTTGTTCCTTACTTTTTTTAAAAATTCCAGCGGAAGAATTTTCTTCATTATCCTTCGATCTTAGAAATTCCAGGATATCATCGAATCTTTCATTATAAACATCTTCGATATTTCTGAAGATATCTTCATAAATATTCTTGTCCGAAATTATCTATCTCTTCGTGCTATATGTGTTACATTATAAAGGGAACTGTTTTAGTTTCTAAATCCGTGTAAAAATTCGAGTTTAAATTATGAATGGTTTCTGGAGTAGTGTTGAGAATGGAAAGCATGAGTTAGTATAATATAATGACATCTGGCCAACGTGGTTATATTACAGTAAGTCATGCTGAATTTATAATGGAAAATGATGATTCACAGACTATACCGTCATTATGTGTCATGTTACACGACTCTTTCATTCTATTTAACCTCTAAATATATCAAGAAAGTATTTTCTTGATAGTCCTATCTTTTTCGTGAATTCTGGTAATTTACCAAATCAAATCGTGCTAATACAATTCATTTCTGCTTAAAACATTAGTGAGGTTCATTCGAAACTTCATATCTATAAATCCGAGACGTCTTGATCGCTTTACTTAAGGTCGAGAAGAGAAAACAAAAGCATGGAACTCCGAAATATAAGGGAAAATATAAAGCCCAATAACAACACAGAAATTACAAACTGTGTATATCAATACGTATAGCAACATAAAGACACGGGAGAATTAAAAACACTATAACCCCAAGGTAGTAGTAGAAGTAAACAGATTCCTCTGGTGGTAAATGAAAAAGAAAAATGACAGATGAGATAGTCAGGAATATATCAGGGATTAGAACTGGATTAAGCATTTTCACAATCTTTTGGAAGTATGAATAGAAAAAGAAAATATAGAAGGGGTGAGAATAATGGAACGGAAGAGATGAAATTATAGCAAAATATCAGACATAGCAATCGAGGCAGATTACCGCATTTAATTAAAGAGAAACCTAATTACCGAAGAATCAAATCTTATATAGATTACGAAGATTTTCTTTAAAATCCCTTGAATTCTGGATATCAACCGTGACTACGTCAAAAGTTAAGACAAACTTGATTTTCCCCATTTCACTCTTTTGCGATAGCTTCACTCGTACTCTTCAAGTAATTGAATTGTTTTATCTATATTACTCAATGGTGATAAAACTCTATTTATCAACTCATATTCGTCATGAAAACATTCTTATTGTTGGCCATGACGACCTCACTCAAATTTCGGGACAAAATTTCTTTAACGGGTAGGTACTCTAACGACCCGAAAAAAATTTCGACTTATTTTGAACCAAATCTATATGTGATTTAAAATTTTCGACACGATAAGCAAAGTCTGTAATGTTGAGTCTCAAAATTTTTGAACTGTTTTCATGAATTCATTTGACCTTCGACTGTTTCCGACGATTTACGAACAACTATTTGTAAATAGATAAATATATATGTAAATATATATATATCTATATATATATATATATCTATATATATATACATATATACACATATATATATGATATTTGAAATATAAATTGAAGTAATATACGATTTAATTTGTTAGAAATAAATATTTAAAATAATATAAGATATAGCTAAATTTATTAATATATATATATATATATAAAGTATATTAAAAATAAATATTAAATGATTGTAATACTCGTTTGATGTTCCGATTGATATTAAACAAGTTAAATTCAAACTTATATGATTTTAAAAATAAACGGTAATCCGAAAATGAGTTATATAAATTATAGGATTATTAGAAGTATAATTGGGAGCTATTTGTTAAATTTTAAAGGTTTTATATTTTACCTGGGATCGAGCGCGGATAGTGATTTAAATGATATTTAATAATTTTAAAAATAGATAATGACCGGAATTATACAATAATGACTAAAATAAATAAAGACAATTAATGTAAAAATTTGGAAAATTTTCTAAATATTTTTATCTGCCACTAAGTAACAACGGGCCACGAAATAACAGTCCGTAATAACACAAGTGTGGCAGCTACTCCGTTTAATTCACGGACATGTATTACTAATTCATGATTGTAACATTGTTAGATTACTGTTTCCTTAATTGACTAATTCCTACATATATGAATCTATAATATATATACACATGTTATAAATATTATTAAATTATAATTATTATTATTAAATTATTATTATTATTATTATTATTATTATTAATTATTAGGATTTACATACATATACATCCGGATACACTTTCTGTTATATGTTTCACTCATCAATCAAATCCTCTAGTTTTTATCCATTCACTTGTTTTATTTTTGTTGTTGTCATTCAATGAAGGATATTTTGTTATCTATATAATTGTCTTCTTTCGAGTTCATGGCAGACAAGAAACAAATAGAGGTAACTTTGATTATTAGTAATCAATTGTTTATATATTACTAACTTTCTTTTCTTTCTTTTCTTGAACACAATACACCCACTTGTGAGCTACAATTTTTTCTGTCTCTATCTGTTTAACTCATTCATACAAACACCCAACAGAAACCATATTTATTTCTACTATATTACTTGATTAAAATCAATTCAAAACACCTTGGTTTTCTTTGTTCTTCTTATTAAACCTACATGCATATCAACACCTTCAACCATACATACACAAACCTACCTCAAGAACCCTGGTTGCTGCTGCCATTACCTACTATTTCTAAACAGGAAAGACGATGATGTCTGCTTCCATAGATCACCACCTTCAACACCACCTTGACATCTTCTCTCTCATCTCATCTCTCTCTATCTCATCATTGAACCTCCATCATGAACACCATCACTACCACATTTCTGTTTCAATTTGAATAGCAGCCCCACAATCAATTTCTCCTCAACTTCTGCTATTGATATACCTTCCTGTGTTCAACCATTTGCCACCACTAACCACTATAACCACTTCTCTCTCTTCTCTCCCTCCTTTGTTTTTGTTTTGAAAACCCAACAAGAACCCACAAATGCATCTGCTTTTCTGCTTACTATTTTTGTTTACCGTCGTGAAACCACAAACCAAACAACCTTCATGCCTTCTGCATTTTCTTTAATCTTCATCGTGATATCCCTGCTGCTATTCGATATATTTATGTTTAGAGTCTGTAAAAAAAAACAATGAAGGAGATGTAGTTTGTTACTGCTACTCTAAATTGAAAGTTTATTGCTGCTGCTTCCTATTTGTCAATGCAAAGAAATATGATTAAAGTAAAGTAGATTGATTGATAGTGATTCACACGAAAACAATAACAAGTGGAGGGGTCATGGGACGTATTTTCTTGTATTCTAAATCCCACTTACATCATTTCTTTAATTAGATTAATTCAAGTATCTTGGTTTGGGCCATAAACAAGTATAACTCAAGCCATTAATCCCTTAAAAGAACAAGAAACATTTGGGCTTGTTATTTAGCTACTGGACTGCTAGAAAAATCCACTTGTTTATGTTTTGATCGAGCCCAATTTAATCCTACTACTACCATACACTGTCGTTTTTATTCATGAATGATAATAATAATATTAAATGAGATTACGTAAATGATTACGGTTAGGATGATGACGAATTATGATTACGGGGGATGATGGTGTTGCTAGAAGAATTAAGATGATGGTGGATACTAGATGGATAAATGATTAAGATAATGGTGATGTTAATGACCGAATGATGATAATGATAGAATGACTATGATGACGTTGAGGTTGAGTAAAGACGAATAACGAATTAAATATAATGATACATAAAATAATAAAACGATGTTGTATGATGATGATGATGGTTATATGGTTATACGATGATGATTATGAATCAAGCATGATGATGAGGTTGATACCGAATGAATTAAAATGATGAATGGTATAAAAATTTCTTATTATTATTAAAATTATTATTATTATTAGTATCATGATTATTATTATTATCCTTATAATTATTAATATGGTTTTATCATTATTATAGTATAGGTATTATTAGTAATATTACTGATATTATTATTAGTATTATCATTATCATTAATATTAGAATTATTATGATTAGTAAAATAAAAGTTTTAATAATATCGTTAAAGTTATAATTATAAAGATAAAGATTATAAATATGAATATAAATGTTATTTTGAAAATGATTAAAATTATAATTAAGATTCAAATGAAATATTATTATTATTATTATTAGTATTATTATTATTATTATTATTAAGCTAATTTATATTATTATTAATACTAATATTAAAAACTATTATTATCATTATTAATAAAATTATCATTTTTATTAAAATTATCATTTTATTAAAATTATAATTATTATTAAAAATTATTAATATTATTAATATTATTATCATTATTTTTATTATTAGTATTATTATTATTATTATTATTATTATTATTATTATTATTATTATTATTATTATTATTATTATTATTATATTTATTATCATTATTATTATTTTAGTATTATCATAATTATTATTTTTATAAACACAAGATATTTATATAAAGATATATTCATTACATATATCATAAACATATTAATATTACACAATATTATTTTTAAAATAAAATGTTATTACAATTATATATATATATATATATATATATATATATATATATATATATATATATATATATATATATATATTCTAATTAAAATACTTTAATAAAAATGTGATATATAAAGATTAAATATTTATTTAAAATATATATAATAGTTATAATTAACTTATTTAGTAACATATAAATGTAACATATATATATATATATATATATATATATATATATATATATATATATATATATATATATATATATATATATATATATAGAACATTTAAAATAACAAATAAATTACTATTTTAAATAAATAACATATTATATAATTAATATATATATAAACTGGGTTGATTACCATTATATGTTCATTATGTGTTTTAATATATATAAAACTGATATAGGTTCGTGAATCCTAGGCCAACCCTGCATTGTTCAGTTCCGTCGTATACATATTTTTACTACAAAATATCGTATCGTGAGTTTCATTACTCCCTTTTTATATATATTTTTGGGCTGAGAATACATGCTCTGCTTTATAAATGTTTTACAAAATAGATACAAGTACTTGAAACTACATTCTATGTTTGGATTACTATACCGGATATCGCCCCTTTTAGCTTGGTAACCTAAGAATTAGTGAACCAGTCCACTAATTGACGTGAATCCTAAAGATAGATATATGGGCACTAACAAGCCCCAGTCAGAGAATTTGAACTGCTTTAGTACTTCGACTTTTATTATACAGACGGAAAGATTCTGTTTTGGGGATATTCTAGATGCATTTTGTTAATGTCGGTTACCAGGTGTTCACCATATGAATGGTTTTTTGGCAGTGAGCAGACCTGCACCTTTGTACGAAAATGAAATCTTGTGGTCTATTAAAATTATTGAATTGATTGTTATGATAAACTTATGAACTCACCAACCTTTTGGTTGACACTTTAAGCATGTTTATTCTCAGGTATGAAAGAAATCTTCCGCTGTGCATTTGCTCATTTTAAAGATATTATTTGGAGTCATTCATGGAATATTTCAAAAGACGTTGCATTCAAGTTATTTGAGTTCAAAAAGACGTTTATTAAGTCAATGACAGATTAGTCGTTCATATTATAAGAATCATATATCATTTGTATCAAAAGGTTATATTTTGAAATGAGTTGTCTTTTAAAACAAATGCAATGTTTGTAAAACGTATCATATAGAGGTCAGTACCTCACAATGGGACCAAATGTTGATGTATTCGTCCATATGAATTTGGACGGGTTACGACATCTTCCACGGCCTTGCCCATTATTATTCCCTTGGTTTTGGCACTCACTTTTGTAATGGCCCTGCTTTCCGCATCCGAAACAAGTAATGGTGACATTAGTATTCTGTTAGCCGCTGGTCCGTAGACTTCACACTTCGTCACACCATGACCCTTTCTAATACACTTGGTACATGATGCCGAACAGTAAGTAGTCGGATGGTACCCTTCACACCTTTGACACGGAATTTTCTGCCTCTTGTTGTCATTGTTGTTTTTGTTTTTGTTATTGGGATTGTTATTGTTGTGGTGGTTATTGTTGTTGGGACGATTGTTGTAGTTGTTGTTGGAGTTACGATTGTTGTTGCGATGAATGGTGCGATTGTTGTTGTGATTATTATTATTATTGTTGTACTAGTGACCCTTGTCACTGGTTTCTTCCCACTTCCTCTTGCCTTCTTTTAATTTCGCCTCTCATGCCGCCTGTTCTTTAATTATTCCCACAATCTAGCCCATGAGTTTGTGAGCCATTCGACTTGCCTTCTGCATTGAGGCAGGTGTGGATGCATTTACATTCTCTTGAATCCTCACCGGCAGCCCCTTCACATATGCGTCAATCTGTTCTTCTTCGTCCTCAAACACTCCTGGGCACAATAGAGATAACTCTGTGAATCGTCACTCGTATGAGGTGATATCGTACCCATGAGTTCGTAATTCTCTAAGCTCTGCCTTGAACTTATTGACCTCATTCCTGGGACGGTACTGCTCATTCACCATGTGTTTGAATGTTAAGCATGGTAGTGCGTAAGCAGTATCTTGTCCCACCTGCTCGAGATAGGTGTTCCACCATGTTAAATGTAACGACCCGAATTTTTCCATGATTATATTATTATATGAGATTAATATTTACATAAATAAATGTTTCCAACATGTTAAGCAATCAAACTTATTAAGACTTGATTAATTGAAAAGGATTTTATGTAAACGTTTGACCACCAAGTTTGTCCGACGATTCACGAACGTTAAAACTTGTAAAACGACATGACGATATATATATGGATATATATATATATATATATATATATATATATATATATATATATATATATATATATATATATATATATATATATATATATATATATATATATTTAACATGATATAATGATAAGTAAGTATCCCATTAATTATATTAACAATGGATTATATACATAAAATGAGACTACTAAATTACGGAATTCGAAACGATATATATATATATATATATATATATATATATATATATATATATATATATATATATATATATATATATATATATATATATAACGATTATCGACTTAATAACGTCTTAATTAAAATAAATACATATGTATCGTATTAAGATATATTAATAAACTATGTTTAATATGATAAAATGATAATTAAGTATATCATTAAGTGTATTAGCAATGAACTATATACATAAAACGAGACTACTAACTTAAGGGTTTCGAATCAATACAAACATGTAATGATTAACGACGAAATAACGACTTAATTAAAATGTATATATATGCATTGTATTAAGATGTATTAATACACATTTGAAAGACTTAAAGACATATATCAAAATACTTATACTTAACAAAGATAGTTATAATCTCATTCCCATTCATTTTCATCAAGAATTTTACTCGTATTCATACGGTATTTTCACCCGTATAATACCCAGCTTCTAGATGTATATACTATTGGTATATACACTTAAATGATCACCTCTTAGCAACCTTTGATGAGTCAAAAAACATGTGGGAACCATCATTTAACATCTAGCATCAAATAATTAGCAAGATTACAAACAAATGGAGCCTATATGATCTATTCCCATTCATGTGAATGCACACACACACACACACACACAAACACAATCTCATTTCAACTTTATTGAATCAAATTGATCTCTCTCAGGTTTTATCCTTATGTTCTAAGTGTTCTTCATCATATTCATCAGAATATAGCTCAATCTAGCTCAAATATCCTAACCTAGATCATCATACAAAACAATCACTCAAGAACACTTCGAAAACCCTTTCAAGTTTGCTAGATTACTTTCAATCTTGCAAATCCATTTCAAGTGATCATCTAATCTCAAGAAAACTTTATTTATATCAGTAGGTGTTCTTTCTAAATCAAGGTAATAATTATATTTATGCTTTGATTAAATTCTATAAACATAACTATCTTAAGTCAAGTGGTAATCTTACTTGAACTTATTTTCGTGTCATGATTCAACTTCAAGAACTTTCAAGCCATCAAAGATCCTTTAAAGCTCAAGATTAATTCTTTTCATTTCCAGTAGGTTTACCTACTATACTTGAGTTAGTAACAATATTCATAATCTCGGTCAATTCATACTTATATAACTATCTTATTCGAAGAAAATAACTTGTAATCACTAGAACATAGTTTAGTTAATTCTAAACTTGTTCGCAAACAAAGTTTATCCTTCTAACTTGACTTTTAAAAACAACTAAAAACATGTATTATATCTATATGATATGCTAAATTAAGGATATAAAATATGAAAACACGATGAACACCGTAAAACTGGACATACACCGTCGTAGTAAAATCGGGGGCTGTTTTGGGTTGGATAATTAAAAACTATCTTAAAATTTGAATTTAAAGTTTGTTTTTTGAGAAAATTATATTTCATATGAATATGATAATATATCTAAAAATGGTGGTTAAACTCAAAGTAGAAGCATGTTTTTCAAAATGGTCATCAAGGTGTCGTTCTTTCGACAGATATGACCACCTCTTTCAAAATGGACTTATAACCTGCAACTCTAACTATAAACCACCACTTTTTCAGTTTAGTTTTAGAAAATATAGTTCATTAAAAAATCATAGCAATTTGATTCACTCAAAATTGATTTGTAACGAAGAAATTATGGGCAAAACAATATTGGTTAGAAATGGCTAAAATGACTACGGGATTAATTTGTTAAAATCTATACTAACCATATCCTAGCTAACTTTTCCTATATTATACATGTATTTAAACATGTCATGACTATTTCCTTGTAATATACTAGTCTTGATTAAGTCCGAGACAATATAATATAATCTTGATTGATTAAGACAATAGTTATACAATACGTTAGATAAATTGTAAGACACATGTACACAATATGTCTGGGTTAATTCTAAGACAATACGTGTTCAATGGGTCATGATTGAGTCTTGTACAATACACATACAATACATCTTGAAAAAATTCCAGGGTGATATATTGATTTATATATGGACTACTAACATTGGACTACTAACGTTGGACTGCTAACTTGACAACTTAAATCATCAACACGTAAATAAAAACATGATGTGAATGTATTTCTATCATACTTTGATATATATGTATATATTTGTTATAGGTTCGTGAATCGATCTGTGGCTAAGTCTTATTTTCAACGAATTAAAAATATGTGAAAGTGAGTTATAGTCCCATTTTTACTATCTAAATATTTTGAGATGAGAATACATGCAGCTTTGTAAATGTTTTACAAAATAGACACAAGTACTTGAAACTATATTCTATGGTTAGATTATTATACCGAATATCGACCCTTTAACTTGGTAACCTAAGAATTAGGGAAATGGCCCTAATTGACGCGAATCCTAAAGGTAGATCTACAGGGCACTAACCAGCCCCAGTTAATGAATTTGAAGTGCTTTAGTACTTCAATTTATATGGCATACTGATTGCGTGTGTCGGTATGCGGGGGATATTCTATATGCATTATGTTAATGTCAGTTACCAGGTGTTCATCATACGAATGATTTTTATACAGATTGCTATATGCCTGTATGTTGTTTAATACAAAAATGAAATCTTGTGGTCTATTATTATGGCGATTTATTATATAGGTTAAACCTATAACTCACCAACATTTTTGTTGACGTTTTAAGCATGTTTATTCTCAGGTGATTATTAAAGACTTCCGCTGTAGCATTCTATTTAAAAGATAAGATTTGGAGTAAGCATGCTTGTATAATATTGTTTAAAAATTGCATTCGAATGTCTATGATTGTATTATATTGTAATGGTTGTGTAAAAACTTGGTATTTTTGGATTATTGCCGAATCATAATGTAGGTTATTACTTTTAAACCTTTATCGATAAAATAAAGGTTATGGTTTGTTTTAAAATGAATGCATGCTTTGAAAAATGTCTCATATAGAGGTCAAAACCTCGCAATGAAACCAATTAATATGAATGTTTATAATCCATATGAATGGGGCATTTCAGTTGGTATCAAAGATTTGGTCTTAGAGAACCAGAAATTTACATTAGTGTGTCTAACCGAGTTTTTTAGGATGCATTAGTGAGTCTGGACTTCGACCGTGTCTGTTTTAAAAACGATTGCTTAACATTTTTGTTGGAAACTATATATACTTAACATGTAAATATTATGTGATATATTAATCTCTTAACATGCTTGCTATTATGTGTTTGATGACTTCATCTGATCACGCTAGGCTATCAAACAACTCCGATTACAGTAGTCACTCAAGCAACTCAGATATTGAGTCAAAATCTTCAACCAATGTACCAAAGTTAAAAATGGTCGATGGTGTCTCTACTGAGGAAGAAAAAATACTGGGAAGATTTCCAATTCCCTGAGGAACCAGAAGAGAATCTCGATGAGAATTCTGATGAAGTGATAGAAATTACACAGGCTCAGTTTAATAAAGATAAGAAAAAGGGGAAATCTCCATCTATCAAGATAGAGAAACCTGATCCCAAGCCCGATGGACCATTAATTATCAGGAATAACCCTGACCGTTCATACCGTAAACACCCGTATCACTTAAACTTTAATTATCGACCTGGAACATCTCAGAGACTAGCTCCTTCTGAAAAGGGTGTGAAAATAACTGCTCGTATTAGGGGCGGAATGGGTATTGGTAAGAAATTAGCAAAACGAACTAAGTCAGAAGAGGAAGAAACAAGTGAGTCTGATTGAAGAGTTCACAGTAATGAGTTTTACCATGTCTTGTAATATATGTATGATAATGTGCTTGTGCCTTAATGCTATCTGTAAAATTGCTTGTAATGTCTTGTTATTTCCATTATCTTCTACAGACTTAAGTATAATTTTCGTTTCTTTTACAGTATAAAACAAAATACAAAATGGACGTTAGGGATAGACAACCGAATATTTTAGAAGACCTACCACAGGAAATGGTTATTGAAATCTTGTCTAAAGTGGGTCAAGATTCATCGGCTCAATTGTCTATGACGAAGTTAGTTTGCAAGGCATTTGAAAGGCATTTCAAGCATGCCTTGGTTTATAAAAGGCTTTCCTTTGATAGGTGGTGTATCTCACCCTGGGGAAACCATAAGTTGGTCCATATTTTTTTATGGCTATGTATTCGGGAAACCCTAATGAAATTTTCCGCTACGGGTTGAGGGCTTACTTTGACTCCATATATCTCAATATAGGACTTCGTTCATTATAGAAGGCTTTAAATATGCAACTTAAAGAAGCATGTTACGTTTATGGGTTAGTTATGTTTGCCTCTCAAAAAACTGAGATAAAGAACATCGAGTTAGAACTTCTTAATAGAACATTTCCACTGGTAACAGATTTAGTGGTTGAAGTGAGAACTAAGGTTTTCGATTTGTTACGATGCTGTTGGGTATTATGTAACCCCCGTCCTTTTGACGACGTTACAATGTGCTGCACTACCAAAGGTCACAACGGTTATTTCCACTTGATAGGGAAGGGAAATAGTATTGGTTAAACCGGAATGCATGACTTGTTTTTGGTCCTATGACTTGCGTGTTTTTACTGAACGACTTGAGTTTAACTAGAATTGTCTTAACAGCTGCCTTGTATTATAGTTATCTTGTGCTATATTTCATGTTGTATGTAAAATAATAGTATTGTACGATTGTAAAATATTGAACCAAAAGTTTGAACATGATGTATTATTGTAATTAGTTTTTCATGATAGAATTGTAGTAGTTGAATTGTATATTAGCTATTAAGTATGAACTTTAACGGGTAAGTACTACCCGAATTGAAATTATAAAATGCTAATATGAAGAAAAGGCTTTTATAAATAAGTTCATATTATGCTACAAAATACTATTGACTACTCCTAATATTCTATATGATTAACTTAACTCTCTTGGCTATTTTTGAAGGAAATGGCATCGGCTACCAGACAAAAATTGAATATGAGCGAGGAAGAATTCCGTACTTTTCTCGCAGCGAACATAGCCGCAGTGCAGGCGGCATTACACAACAATAACTCAGGGTCCAGCAGTAGGACTAACTCTACAGGGAACCATGTAGAATGCTCCTACAAGGCTTTCACTGCCTGTAAACCTCTTGAGTTCGATGGAACCGAAGGACCAGTTAGACTAAAACGGTGGACCGAGAAGGTCGAATCTGTGTTTGCTATAAGAAAATGTGTTGAAGAGGATAGAGTGAAATACGCCATGCATACTTTCACAGGTACTGCGTTAACATGGTGGATGTAGTGACCCGAACTTTTCCATGTTTATATATATTAATTGAGATCGATATTTACATGATTAAATGTTTCCAACATGTTAAGCAATCAAACTTGTTAAGACTTGATTAATTGATATATGTTTCATATAGAGAATTGACCACCCAAGTTGACCGGCGATTCACGAACGTTAAAACTTGTAAAAACGACATGACGATATATATATATGGATATACATATGGTTAACATGAGATTATGATAAGTAAGTATCTCCATAAGTATATTAACAATGAGTTATATACATATAAACAAGACTACTAACTTAAGGATTTCAAAACGAGACATATATGTAACGATTATCGTTGTAACGACATTTAAATGTATATATATCATATTAAGATATATTAATATATCATAATATCATGATAATATAATAATTTAACATCTCATTAGATATAATAAACAATGGGTTAACAACATTAATTGAGATCGTTAACTTAAAGGTTTCAAAACAACACTTACATGTAACGACTAACGATGACTTAACGACTCAGTTAAAATGTATATACATGTAGTGTATTTAGATGTATTAAAATACTTTTGGAAGAATTCAAGACATATATCAAAACGCTCATACTTAATGAAAATGGTTACAGTTACTTTCCCATTCTTTTCTTTCATCAAGAATTCTAGTTGTATTTTTACCCGTATTATACACAGCTTCAAAACGTACTTACTATGGGTATATACCAATAGGAACTAGCATGGGATTCCACTCTTGATTATGTCATGTATGACTAATCAATTTTAACTTCTACCATGAGCTAGTCAACTAACTAGAACTCCTTTTAACCCCACTCACCACTCACCAGTTACCACTCATCATTCACTCCATTTCACTTCCAATTCTCTTTCTAATTCTCTCTCAACACACCCACACTATTATGAATGTATTTTTCCAGTAGTTAATCATCATCTTCATCAAAAATCACTTCAAGAATCAAGCTATAATCATCATAGGAAGAACACTTCAAGAACACTTCAAAAATCCCTTCAAGTTTACTAATTTACTTCCAAGCTTTCTAATCCATTCCAAGTAATCATCTAAGATCAAGAAACCTTTGTTACATACAGTAGGTTATCATTCTTATTCAAGGTAATATTCATATTAAAACTTTGATTCAATTTCTATAACTATAAACTATCTTAATTCGAGTAAAAATCTTACTTGAACTTGTTTTTGTGTCATGATCCTACTTCAAGAACTTTCAAGCCATCCAAGATCCTTTGAAGCTAGATCATTTCTTGTCACTTCCAGTAGGTTTACCTACTAAACTTGAGGTAGTAATGATGTTCATAACATCATTCGATTCATACATATAAAGCTATCTTATTCGAAGGTTTAAACTTGTAATCACTAGAACATAGTTTAGTTAATTCTAAACTTGTTCGCAAACAAAAGTTAATCCTTCTAACTTGACTTTTAAAATAAACTAAACACATGTTCTATATCTATATGATATGCTAACTTAATGATTTAAAACCTGGAAACACGAAAAACACCGTAAAACCGGATTTACGCCGTCGTAGTAACACCGCGGGCTGTTTTGGGTTAGTTAATTAAAAACTATGATAAACTTTGATTTAAAAGTTGTTATTCTGAGAAAATGATTTTTATTATGAACATGAAACTATATCCAAAAATTATGGTTAAACTCAAAGTGGAAGTATGTTTTCTAAAATGGTCATCTAGACGTCGTTCTTTCGACTGAAATGACTACCTTTACAAAAACGACTTGTAACTTATTTTTCCGACTATAAACCTATACTTTTTCTGTTTAGATTCATAAAATAGAGTTCAATATGAAACCATATCAATTTGATTCACTCAAAACGGATTTAAAATGAAGAAGTTATGGGTAAAACAAGATTGGATAATTTTTCTCATTTTAGCTACGTGAAAATTGGTAACAAATCTATTCCAACCATAACTTAATCAACTTGTATTGTATATTATGTAATCTTGAGATACCATAGACACGTATACAATGTTTTGACCTATCATGTCGACACATCTATATATATTTCGGAACAACCATAGACACTCTATATGTGAATGTTGGAGTTAGCTATACAGGGTTGAGGTTGATTCCAAAACATATATAGTTTGAGTTGTGATCAATACTGAGATACGTATACACTGGGTCGTGGATTGATTCAAGATAATATTTATCGATTTATTTCTGTACATCTAACTGTGGACAACTAGTTGTAGGTTACTAACGAGGACAGCTGACTTAATAAACTTAAAACATCAAAATATATTAAAAGTGTTGTAAATATATTTTGAACATACTTTGATATATATGTATATATTGTTATAGGTTCGTGAATCAACCAGTGGCCAAGTCTTACTTCACGACGAAGTAAAAATCTGTGAAAGTGAGTTATAGTCCCACTTTTAAAATCTAATATTTTTGGGATGAGAATACATGCAGGTTTTATAAATGATTTACAAAATAGACACAAGTACGTGAAACTACATTCTATGGTTGAATTATCGAAATCGAATATGCCCCTTTTTATTAAGTCTGGTAATCTAAGTATTAGGGAACAGATACCCAAATTGACGCGAATCCTAAAGATAGATCTATTGGGCCTAACAACCCCCATCCAAAGTACCGGATGCTTTAGTACTTCGAAATTTATATCATATCCGAAGGGTGTCCCGGAATGATGGGGATATTCTTATATATGCATCTTGTTAATGTCGGTTACCAGGTGTTCACCATATGAATGATTTTTATCTCTATGTATGGGATGTGTATTGAAATATGAAATCTTGTGGTCTATTGTTACGATTTGATATATATAGGTTAAACCTATAACTCACCAACATTTTTGTTGACGTTTAAAGCATGTTTATTCTCAGGTGAATATTAAGAGCTTCCGCTATTGCATACTAAAATAAGGACAAGATTTGGAGTCCATGTTTGTATGATATTGTGTAAAAACTGCATTCAAGAAACTGATTTCGATGTAACATATTTGTATTGTAAACCATTATGTAATGGTCGTGTGTAAACAGGATATTTTAGATTATAATTATTTGATAATCTACGTAAAGCTTTTTAAACCTTTATTTATGAAATAAAGGTTATGGTTTGTTTTAAAAATGAATGCAGTCTTTGAAAAACGTCTCATATAGAGGTCAAAACCTCGCAACGAAATCAATAAATATGGAACGTTTTTAATCAATAAGAACGGGACATTTCAGTTGGTATCCGAGCGTTGGTCTTAGAGAACCATAATTTTGCATTAGTGTGTCTTATCTAGTTTGTTAGGATGCATTAGTGAGTCTGGACTTCGACCGTGTTTACTTGAAAAATGATTGCTTAACAAATTTTGTTGGAAACTATATATTTTTAACATGTGAATATTATGTGATATATTAATCTCTTAACGCGTTTGATATTATGTGATAGATGTCTACCTCTAGAACAAGTCCCATTGACTCACCTAATAATAATGAAGAGTCAAATGTAAATTGGAATGATTCGTGGACTGATTCACAAGTTCCCGAAGAGGAACCGGAAGAAGAGTCGGAACCGAAAGAAGAATCGGAACTGGAAGAAGAATCGGAACCGGATGAAGAAATAGAACCGGTAGGGGAAATAATAAAATGGTTAAGTAAAAGAAAATCCTCAACCAACCGACCAAGGTTAATTATGGTCAATGGTGTTTCCGCCAAGGAAGCAAAATATTGGGAGGATTACCAATTCTCCGATGAATCGGATTCCGACGAGAATTCCGATGATGTTATAGAAATTACCCCAACTGAATTTAAAAAGGCAAAAGAAAATAATAAGGGAAAGGGCATAAAAAATAGGGAAATCTAATTCCAACCCCGATGAACTTTATATGTATCGTCAACCCCCGAAGTCCTTAAGTTGTAACATTGACCCGGGAACCTCTAAACCACCAGGTTTTTTTAAACCAATGTGGATAACGACGGCTCGTATTAGGGGAACATCATATATCCCTAGAAACTTGGCAAAACGAACCAAAACCGAAGAAGAAGAAACAAGCGAGTCGAAATAAGATAGTTGTATTCGTGTGGTGTAATATAAGTAATATAGTGTGCTTATGCTTTATGATATATGTAAAAATTGCTTGTATTAATAAGTATTTTTTTTATGAATCTAACTCTTGTCTATTTTACAGTATAAAAACACAAAATGGATAGACAACCCAATATTTTAAGAGACCTACCCGGAGACATGATTGATGAAATCTTGTCTAGAGTCGGTCAGAATTCTTCGGCACAACTATTTAAGGCGAGATCAGTTTGTAAGACATTCGAAGAACGTTCCAAGAATGCCTTGCTTTATAAAAGGCTTTCGTTCGAAAGATGGGGGATATCACATTGGGAAATCCATAAGTTACGATGTGTTTACTTTGACGCATATATTGCGGGGAACCCAAATGCTATTTTACGCAATGGGTTAAGAAATTATTTTGACTCAATATATCCGAATATTGGACTTCGTGATTTAGAAAAAGCGGCTAACATGCAACATAAAGAAGCATGTTATGCTTACGGATTAGTAATGTTCGCTTCTCACCAAAGTGAGAACAAGAACATCGGGCTACAACTATTAAACAAAACGTTCCCACAAGTGACGGAGTCGGTAATTGGGGTAAGAAATGTGGTTTTTAGATTGTTACGGGACTGTTGGACATTACATAACCCTCGTCCCTTTGACGACGTTACAACACGCTGTCTTATCAACGACCATAACGGTTATGTTCCGCAAGACCAAGGATGGGAAGTAATCCTAGTAAAACCAGAATGCATGACTTGTTTCTGGACGTATGAATTACGTGTCTTTATTGCCTTTGCTGAACGACTTGTGTACTAGCTAGAATTATCTTCACAACCATCTTGTATCAAATTTATTGTGTGCTATATTTCATGCTATATGTAAAATAAGCGGTATTGTAAGTTTGTAAAATATTGTGTAAAAGTTTGAACGCGAAATATTATTATAATCAGTTTTTCATATAGAATTGTAGTAGTTGAATTGTATATTAGCTACTAAGTATGAACTTAACGGGTAGGTACTACCCGAATTTAAACTTATAAAACGCTAATATGAAGAAAAAGCTTTTATAAATGAGTTCATATTATACTACGAAATACTATTAACTACTCTTAATATTCTGTATGATTAACTTGTTCCATTTGACTATTTGAAGGAAATGACACCGACTACTCGACACACCGTGAATATGAATGAAGAGGAATTCCGTACTTTTCTAGCTTCAAACATAGCCGCAGTACAGGCTGCGCTACATACCAACAATAACCTTGGATCTAGCAGTACAGGAAATCGTGTAGGATGCACCTACAAAGAATTCACTGCCTGCAAACCTTTGGAATTTGATGGAACAGAAGGACCGATCGGATTGAAACGGTGGACCGAGAAGGTCGAATCGGTGTTTGCCATAAGTAAGTGTACTGAAGAGGACAAAGTGAAGTACGCTACGCATACCTTCACAGGTTCTGCGTTAACATGGTGGAATACCTATCTAGAGCAAGTGGGACAAGACGATGCGTACGCACTACTGTGGTCAGTATTCAAGCACTTGATGAACGAGAAGTACCGTCCCAGAACCGAGGTCAATAAGCTCAAGACAGAACTTAGAGGGTTACGAACCCAAGGATTTGATATTACCACGTACGAAAGATGATTCACAGAATTGTGCCTATTGTGTCCGGGAGCATTCGAAGATGAGGAAGAGAAGATCGACGCGTTTGTGAAAGGATTACCGGAAAGAATCCAAGAAGATATAAGTTCACACGAGCCCGCCTCCATACAACAGGCATGTAGAGTGGCTCACAAACTAGTGAACCAGATTGAAGAAAGAATTAAAGAACAGACTGCTGAAGAGGCCAATGTGAAGCAAGTCAAAAGAAAGTGGGAGGAAAACGGTGATAAGAATCACCAATACAAAAACAACAGCAATTACAACAATAATCGCAACAATTATCCCAACAATCGCAACATCAATCGCAACTACAACAAACGGCCCAACAACAACAACAACAACAACAACAGCAACTACAACAATCATCCCAACAACAATAATAACCACAACAACAACAACAATCAGAAGCAGCTATGCCAAAGGTGTGAAAAGTATCACTCGGGGTTCTGCACCAAATTTTGCAACAAGTGTAAAAGAAATGGTCATAGCGAGGTGAAGTGTGAGGTCTACGGACCAGGGGTTAATAGAACGAAAGGAACAAATAGTGTCGAAAGTAATGGCGGAGCAAGTAGTGTCGGAGCAAGTTATGCCAATGTAGTTTGTTATAAATGTGGAAAACCGGGCCACATCATTAGAAATTGCCTGAACCAGGAGAACACGAATGGACAAGGCCGCGGAAGAGTTTTCAATATTAATGCGGCAGAGGCACAGGAAGACCCGGAGCTTGTTACGGGTACGTTTCTTATTGACAATAAATCTGCTTACGTTTTATTTGATTCGGGTGCGGATAGAATCTATATGAGTAGAGATTTTTGTGCTAAATTAAGTTGTCCATTGACGCCTTTGGATAGTAAATTTTTACTCGAATTAGCAAATGGTAAATTAATTTCAGCAGATAATATATGTCGGAATCGAGAAATTAAACTGGTTAGCGAAACATTTAAGATTGATTTGATACCAGTAGAGTTAGGGAGTTTTGATGTGATAATCGGTATGGACAGGTTGAAAGAAGTGAAAGCAGAGATCGTTTGTTACAAAAATGCAATTCGCATTATACGAGAAAAAGGAAAACCCTTAATGGTGTACGGAGAAAAGGGCAACCCGAAGCTACATCTTATTAGTAATTTGAAGGCACAAAAACTAATAAGAAAAGGTTGCTATGCTGTTCTAGCACACGTTGAGAAAGTACAAACTGAAGAAAAGAGCATCAATGATGTTCCCGTCACAAAAGAATTTCCCGATGTATTTCCGAAAGAATTACCGGGATTACCCCCACATCGATCCGTTGAATTTCAAATATATCTTGTACCAGGAGCTGCACCAATAGCTCGTGCTCCTTACAGACTCACACCCAGCGAGATGAAAGAACTGCAAAGCCAATTACAAGAACTTTTAGAGCATGGTTTCATTCGACCAAGCACATCACCGTGGGGAGCTCCTGTTTTGTTTGTCAAGAAGAAAGATGGTACATTCAGGTTGTGTATCGACTACCGAGAGTTGAACAAACTTACCATCAAGAACCGCTACCCACTACCGAGAATCGACGACTTATTTGATCAACTACAAGGCTCGTCTGTTTATTCAAAGATTGACTTACGTTCCGGGTATCATCAAATGCGGGTGAAAGAAGATGATATTCCAAAGACTGCTTTCAGAACACGTTACGGTCATTACGAGTTTATGGTCATGCCGTTTGGTTTAACTAATGCACCAGCTATGTTCATGGACCTTATGAACCGAGTGTGTGGACCATACCTTGACAAGTTTGTCATTGTTTTCATTGATGACATACTTATTTACTCAAAGAATGACCAAGAACACGGTGAACATTTGAGAAAGGTGTTAGAAGTATTGAGGAAGGAAGAATTATACGCTAAGTTTTCAAAGTATGCATTTTGGTTGGAAGAAGTTCAATTCCTCGGTCACATAGTGAACAAAGAAGGTATTAAGGTGGATCCGGCAAAGATAGAAACTGTTGAAAAGTGGGAAACCCCGAAAACTCCGAAACACATATGCCAGTTTTTAGGACTAGCTGGTTACTACAGAAGGTTCATTCAAGACTTTTCCAGAATAGCAAAACCCTTGACTGCATTAACGCATAAAAGGAAGAAATTTGAATGGAATGATGAATAAGAGAAAGCGTTTCAGTTATTGAAGAAAAAGCTAACTACGGCACCTATATTGTCATTGTCTGAAGGGAATGATGATTTTGTGATTTATTGTGACGCATTAAAGCAAGGTCTCGGTTGTGTATTAATGCAACGAACGAAGGTGATTGCTTATGCGTCTAGACAATTGAAGATTCATGAACAAAATTATACGACGCATGATTTGGAATTAGGCGCGGTTGTTTTTGCATTAAAGACTTGGAGGCACTACTTATATGGGGTCAAAAGTATTATATATACCGACCACAAAAGTCTTCAACACATATTTAATCAGAAAAAACTGAATATGAGGTAGCGTAGGTGGATTGAATTGTTGAATGATTACGACTTTGAGATTCGTTACCACCCGGGGAAGGCAAATGTGGTAGCGATGCCTTGAGCAGGAAGGACAGAGAACCCATTCGAGTAAAATCTATGAATATAATGATTCATAATAACCTTACTACTCAAATAAAGGAGGCGCAAAAAGGAGTTTTAAAAGAAGGAAATTTAAAGGATGAAATACCCAAAGGATCGGAGCAGCATCTTAATATTCGGGAAGACGGAACCCGGTATAAGGCTGAAAGGATTTGGATACCAAAATTTGGAGATATGAGAGAAATGGTACTTAGAGAAGCTCATAAAACCAGATACTCAATACATCCTGGAACGGGGAAGATGTACAAGGATCTCAAGAAACATTTTTGGTGGCCGGGTATGAAAGCCGATGTTGCTAAATACGTAGGAGAATGTTTGACGTGTTCTAAGGTCAAAGCTGAGCATCAGAAACCATCAGGTCTACTTCAACAACCCAAAATCCCAGAATGGAAATGGGAAAACATTACCATGGATTTCATCACTAAATTGCCAAGGACTGCAAGTGGTTTTGATACTATTTGGGTAATAGTTGATCGTCTCACCAAATCAGCACACTTCCTGCCAACAAGAGAAGATGACAAGATGGAGAAGTTAGCACGACTGTATTTGAAGGAAGTCATCTCCAGACATGGAATACCAATCTCTATTATCTCTGATAGGGATGGCAGATTTATTTCAAGATTCTGGCAGACATTACAGCAAGCATTAGGAACTCGTCTAGACATGAGTACTGCCTATCATCCACAAACTGATGGGCAGAGCGAAAGGACGATACAAACGCTTGAAGACATGCTACGAGCATGTGTTATTGATTTCGGAAACAGTTGGGATCGACATCTACCGTTAGCAGAATTTTCCTACAACAACAGCTACCATTCAAGCATTGAGATGACACCGTTTGAAGCACTTTATGGTAGAAAGTGCAGGTCTCCGATTTGTTGGAGTGAAGTGGGGGATAGACAGATTACGGGTCCGGAGATTATACATGAAACTACCGAGAAGATCATCCAAATTCAACAACGGTTAAAGTTGGAGAGATGGTCATGCTTAAAGTTGCACCTTGGAAAGGCGTTGTTCGATTTGGTAAATGAGGGAAATTAAATCCAAGGTATATTGGACCATTCAAGATTATTGATCGTGTCGGACCAGTAGCTTACCGACTTGAGTTACCTCAACAACTCGCGGTTGTACATAACACTTTCCACGTCTTGAATTTGAAGAAATGTTTTGCTAAAGAAGATCTCACTATTCCGTTAGATGAAATCCAAATCAACGAAAAACTCCAATTCATCGAAGAACCCGTCGAAATAATGGATCGTGAGGTTAAAAGACTTAAGCAAAACAAGATACCAATTGTTAAGGTTTGATGGAATGCTCGTAGAGGACCCGAGTTCACCTAGGAGCATGAAGATTAGATGAAGAAGAAATACCCGCATCTATTTCCAGAAGATTCGTCAAGACCTTCAACAGCTTAAAATTTCGGGACGAAATTTATTTAACGGGTAGGTACTGTAGTGACCCAAACTTTTCTATGTTTATATATATTAATTGAGATCGATATTTACATGATTAAATGTTTCCAACATGTTAAGAAATCAAACTTGTTAAGACTTGATTAATTGATATATGTTTCATATAGACAATTGACCACCCAAGTTGACCGGCGATTCACGAACGTTAAAACTTGTAAAAACGACATGACGATATATATATGGATATACATATGGTTAACATGAGATTATGATAAGTAAGTATCTCCATAAGTATATTAACAATGAGTTATATACATATAAACAAGACTACTAACTTAAGGATTTCGAAACGAGACATATATGTAACGGTTATCGTTGTAACGACATTTAAATGTATATATATCATATTAAGATATATTAATATATCATAATATCATGATAATATAATAATTTAACATCTCATTAGATATAATAAACAATGGGTTAACAACATTAATTGAGATCGTTAACTTAAAGGTTTCAAAACAACACTTACCTATAACAACTAACGATGACTTAACGACTCAGTTAAAATGTATATACATGTAGTGTATTTAGATGTATTAAAATACTTTTGGAAGACTTCAAGACATATATCAAAATGCTCATACTTAATGAAAATGGTTACAGTTACTTTCCCATTCTTTTCTTTCATCAAGAATTCTAGTCGTATTTTTACCCGTATTATACACAGCTTCAAAACGTACTTACTATGGGTATATACCAATAGGAACTAGCATGGGATTCCACTCTTGATTATGTCATGTATGACTAATCAATTTTAACTTCTACCATGAGCTAGTCAACTAACTAGAACTCCTTTTAACCCCACTCACCACTCACCAATTACCACTCATCATTCACTCCATTTCACTTCCAATTCTCTTTCTAATTCTCTCTCAACACACCCACACTATTATGAACGTATTTTTCCAGTAGTTAATCATCATCTTCATCAAAAATCACTTCAAGAATCAAGCTATAATCATCATAGGAAGAACACTTCAAGAACACTTCAAAAATCCCTTCAAGTTTACTAATTTACTTCCAAGCTTTCTAATCCATTCCAAGTAATCATCTAAGATCAAGAAACCTTTGTTATATATAGTAGGTTATCTTTCTTATTCAAGGTAATATTCATATTCAAACTTTGATTCAATTTCTATAACTATAAACTATCTTAATTCGAGTAAAAATCTTACTTGAACTTGTTTTTGTGTCATGATCCTACTTCAAGAACTTTCAAGCCATCCAAGATCCTTTGAAGCTAGATCATTTCTTGTCACTTCCAGTAGGTTTACCTACTAAACTTGAGGTAGTAATGATGTTCATAACATCATTCAATTCATACATATAAAGCTATCTTATTCGAAGGTTTAAACTTGTAATCACTAGAACATAGTTTAGTTAATTCTAAACTTGTTCACAAACAAAAGTTAATCCTTCTAACTTGACTTTTAAAATAAACTAAACACATGTTCTATATCTATATGATATGCTAACTTAATGATTTAAAACCTGGAAACACAAAAAACACCGTAAAACCAGATTTACGCCGTCGTAGTAACACCGCGGGCTGTTTTGGGTTACTTAATTAAAAACTATGATAAACTTTGATTTAAAAGTTGTTATTCTGAGAAAATTATTTTTATTATGAACATGAAACTATATCCAAAAATTATGGTTAAACTCAAAGTGGAAGTATGTTTTCTAAAATGGTCATCTAGACGTCGTTCTTTCGACTGAAATGACTACCTTTACAAAAACGACTTGTAACTTATTTTTTCGACTATAAACATATACTTTTTCTGTTTAGATTAATAAAATAGAGTTCAATATGAAACCATAGCAATTTGATTCACTCAAAACGGATTTAAAATGAAGAAGTTATGGGTAAAACAAGATTGGATAATTTTTCTCATTTTAGCTATGTGAAAATTGGTAACAAATCTATTCCAACCATAACTTAATCAACTTGTATTGTATATTATGTAATCTTGAGATACTATAGACACGTATACAATGTTTCGACCTATCATGTCGACACATCTATATATATTTTGGAACAACCATAGACACTCTATATGTGAATGTTGGAGTTAGCTATACAGGGTTGAGGTTGATTCCAAAACATATATAGTTTGAGTTGTGATCAATACTGAGATACGTATACACTGGGTCGTGGATTGATTCAAGATAATATTTATCGATTTATTTCTGTACATCTAACTGTGGACAACTAGTTGTAGGTTACTAACGAGGACAGCTGACTTAATAAACTTAAAACATCAAAATATATTAAAAGTGTTGTAAATATATTTTGAACATACTTTGATATATATGTATATATTGTTATAGGTTCGTGAATCAACCAGTGGCCAAGTCTTACTTCCCGACGAAGTAAAAATCTGTGAAAGTGAGTTATAGTCCCACTTTTAAGATCTAATATTTTTGGGATGAGAATACATGCAGGTTTTATAAATGATTTACAAAATAGACACAAGTACGTGAAACTACATTCTATGGTTGAATTATCGAAATCGAATATGCCCCTTTTTATTAAGTCTGGTAATCTAAGAATTAGGGAACAGACACCCTAATTGACGCGAATCCTAAAGATAGATCTATTGGGCCTAACAACCCCCATCCAAAGTATTGGATGCTTTAGTACTTTGAAATTTATATCATATCCGAAGGGTATCCCGAAATGATGGGGATATTCTTATATATGCATCTTGTTAATGTCGGTTACCAGGTGTTCACCATATGAATGATTTTTATCTCTATGTATGGGATGTGTATTGAAATATGAAATCTTGTGGTCTATTGTTACGATTTGATATATATAGGTTAAACCTATAACTCACCAACATTTTTGTTGACGTTTAAAGCATGTTTATTCTCAGGTGAATATTAAGAGCTTCCGCTGTTGCATACTAAAATAAGGACAAGATTTGGAGTCCATGTTTGTATGATATTGTGTAAAAACTGCATTCAAGAAACTGATTTCGATGTAACATATTTGTATTGTAAACCATTATGTAATGGTCGTGTGTAAACAGGATATTTTAGATTATCATTATTTGATAATCTACGTAAAGCTTTTTAAACCTTTATTTAAGAAATAAAGGTTATGGTTTGTTTTAAAAATGAATGCAGTCTTTGAAAAACGTCTCATATAGAGGTCAAAACCTCGCAACGAAATCAATAAATATGGAACGTTTTTAATCAATAAGAACGGGACATTTCAGTGGAACACCTATCTCGAGCAGGTGGGACAAGATACTGCTTACGTACTACTATGGTCAGTATTCAAACAATTGTTGAATGAGCAGTACCGTCCCAGGAATGAAGTCAATAAGCTCAAGGGGGAGCTTAGAGAATTAAAAACTCAGGGGTATGATATCAACTCATATAAGCGACGATTAACAGAATTATCTCTATTGTACCCATGAGTGTTTAAGGACGAAGAAGAACAGATTGAAGCCTATGTGAAGGGGCTGTCGGTTAGGATTTAGGAGAATGTAAGTGCATCCGCACCTACCTCAATGCAGAAGGTAAGTCGAATGGCTCACAAACTCATGGGCCAGATTGAGGGAAGAAATAAAGAATTGGTGACCGGGGAGGCCAAAATAAAAGAAGGTAAGAGGAAGTGGGAAGATAATGGTGACAAAGGTCACCAATACAACAACAACAATCACAACAACAATCGCAATATTAATCGCAACCACAATCGCAACAACAACAACAATCGTAACCCCAACAACAACAAGAACAACTACAACAACCGTTCCAACAACAATAATAACCTCAACTATAACAACCTCAACAACAACAACAACAACGACAACAAGAAGCAGAAAATTCCATGCCGAAGGTGTGAAGGATACCATCCAACTGGGTTCTGTCAGACAATATATACCAAGTGTAATAGAAAGGGTCATGGTGTGACAAAGTGTGAAGTTTACGGACCATTGGCTAACAATAATAAAGGAACAAATAATGATGGAACAAATAATAATTGTTATGGATGCGGAAAACCGGGTCATTTCATAAACGAATGCCCAAACCAAGGGAATAATAACGGGAAAGGCCACGGAAGAGCCTTCAACATCAACGCAAAAGAAGCGCAGGAAGACCCGGAGCTTGTTATGGGTACGTTTCTTATTGATGAAAAACCTGCTTATATTTTATTTGATTCGGGTGCGGATAGAAGCTATATGAGTAGAGATTTTTGTGCCAAATTAAGCTGTACATTAACGCCGTTGGATAATAAGTGTTAACTTGAATTAGCTAACGGTAAACTAGTTAAAGCCGATAAAATATGCCGGAACTGAAAATTAAACTGGTTGGCGAAATGTTTAAAATTAATTTGATACCAGTAGAATTGTAAAGTTTTGATGTAATAATCGGCATGAACTGGATGATCAAGGATAAAGCAGAGATTGTTTGTTACAAGAATGTGATCCGCATTCTGCACGAAAAGGGAAAACCCTTAATGGTGTACGGAGAAAAGGGTAACGAGAAGTTAAATCTTATTAGTAGCTTGAAGGCGCAAAAGCTAATAAGAAAAGGTTGCTATGCAATTTTAGCGCACTTCGAAAAAGTCAAACCCGAAGAAAAGAACATCAATGATGTTCCCGTCCCAAAGAATTTCCCGATGTATTTCCGAAAGAATTACCGGGACTGCCTCCACACCGATCCGTTGAATTTCAAATAGATCTTGTACCGGGAGCTGCACCGATATCTCGTGCTCCTTACAGACTTGCACCCAGCTAAATGAAGGAATTACAAAGCCAATTACAAGAGCTCTTGGAGCATGGTTTCATTCGACCAAGCACATCACCGTGGGGAACTCCTGTATTGTTTGTTAAGAAGAAGGATGGTACGTTCAGATTGTGCATCGACTCTCGAGAGTTGAACAAGCTTACCATCAAGAACCATTATCCACAACCGAGAATCGACGATTTATTTGACCAACTGCAAGGTTCGTCAGTTTATTCGAAGATTGATTTACGATCCGGTTATGATCAAATGCGGGTGAAGGAGGATGACATTCCAAAGACTGCTTTCAGAACGTGTTACGGTCATTATGAGTTTATGGTTATGCCGTTTGGATTGACTAACGCACCAGCTGTGTTCATGGATCTCATGAACCGAGTGTGTGGACCATATCTTGACAAGTTTGTCATTGTTTTCATCGATGACATACTTATTTACTCTAAGAATGACCAAGAGCACGGAGAACATTTGAGAATGGTGCTAGAATTATTGAGAAAGGAAGAACTGTACGCTAAGTTTTCCAAGTGTGCATTTTGGTTGAAAGAAGTGCAATTTCTCGGCCACATAGTGAGCAAAGAAGGTATTCAGGTTGATCCGGCAAAGATTAAAACTTTTGAAAACTAGGAAACCCCAAAAACTCCGACGCACATACGTCAATTTTTAGGATTGGATGGTTACTACCGAAGATTCATCCAAGATTTTTCCAAAGTAGCAAAACCCTTAACTGCATTAACGCATAAAGGGAAGAAATTTGAATGGAAGGATGAGCAAGAGAAAGCATTTCAATTGTTGAAGAAAAAGTTAACTACAGCACCTATATTATCATTTCCTGAAAGGAATGATGATTTTGTGATTTATTGTCATGCTTCAAAGCAAGGTCTCGGTTTTGTATTAATGCAACGAACGAAGGTAATTGCTTATGCGTCTAGAAAATTGAAGATTCACGAGCGGAATTACACTACTCACGATTTGGAATTAGGCGCTGTTGTTTTTGAAGGTATTTCGTATGCCCGAGAGACATATTAAATTAATGTGGCTAATATGTTATGATCCAAGTCAGGTCATACCCAATAACAAGCTTACCGATACCTTAAATGTATTTAATCTTAGCGATTGGATCGTTAAATAAATACGCGACACTTGGATTTTAGAAAATCGGTTTTCTAAAATATTATCACTTGAGATAAATTATTTGGATAATTTAAATGATAAGGAATTAATTATTTATAGGTTTTAAATAATTATAATGTGTTATATTTTATAAAAGGTTTATAAAATATATAAGTAACATAACAATAAATGGGTTTTATACAAGTTTTATAAATGAAAAGTTTATTTATAAAAGTGGTGATGGTGGGCAGATTTTTGTGTCCCAAGAAAGACCATCCCATGCTTATTCTTGTTGCTTTCTATAACACAGTTCCATATATGCATGTCCCTTGACTAGAAGTGAGAGAGATATGCAAAAACATCAAGTGAAAAACTAAAAAAAAAACTGCATTCTGCAGCTGTTGGAGCCGTGGGGTTTGAGGCACCAAAACAAGTTCTTCAAGCTCATTTTGCAAGTTAATTTCAAGTGTAAATCAAATCCTAACTAAAGGCTAGGGTGTTGAGGTTATTGCTTGGGGTATTGCACACTTGAGGTTTCAAGTTAGAAGTTTTCATTTCATCTTCTTCATCATCATCTTGCTCATTTGAAAACAACCCTCAACTAGCTTGAGGAGGTATGAATCTTCTCTTCTTGTTCTTATATATAAGCATATTTTCCTGACTTGATATTAAACATGGGATTCAATCAAAATGGTTAAACATAAAAACATGAACTTAACATTTTGCTTCCGCTTACTTTAACTCTAACTAAATTTGGTTTTGTAATTATGTTAACATTAAGAACATGTTATTATGTTGAATTCCATCATTGGTATCTAGAGCCAAAGTCTATGAAATATTCTTCTTATATATGGTCTTTAAAACCCACCAACTTTGCATTCTATTAACATGCATGAAAGTAGAATGCAAAAATTAATGGATTTGGGTGGGTTGGTAATTTGGCCGAATTTAGGAGGGTTCCAAAATGGTTTTGGGTTTGCCATTTGGTTAATATTTGTTGATATATTGATGTTCACAATCATAGCCATGACCTTGTGTTTGAATGAATGTTTGTTTGGTTGATTTGTTAATCTTTCAATATGATTGTAATATTCATTCAATTTGGTTTGTAATATTAATTATTCATTTGGTATGTAATATTAATTTTGGCTATGTAATTTATTTATATTTGGCATGTAAAATAGATTAGGTTGTATTTCATTTTCTAGACAAAATGTATTAGGATATATTTTGTAATAAGATGAAGATACAAGATGAAGACTTGGAAGAACACAAGAAGAAACATTTGAATGCAAGATTTAGTGGGAGTGGTAAAATCTCCTACTTTGTGTCTTAACCCATTAACCGGTGGCATTTTGTTTTCGGCTAAACAAAATGCCTACCAAAAGGCTTGATTGTGAACATATTGTTTTGCATGCATGGTTGTTTGTTTGATTATAGATTGTATGTTTGGTTGCTACAAATTAATCACACAAGTAAACAACAAACAAACTAAAAATTTAATTGGTTAAATTAGACGTTATTAACAACATGCAAAACGACAATTTAAATGGTTAAATTGAAATGGTAAAAGGACATTAATAAATGGTTATTAAGAACAAGAAAAGATCACACATATAAAATGGTTTATATCAAAGTAATAAAATTGGCTTTATTACAAGACATGAAAATGGATTTCAAATGAACCATACGCTAAATGCATGTTGGTGTATGGTATAAAAGTTTTCTCAAACTAGAATTAATGAAAACTTAAAACCCTTTACACACTAGGTTAACAAGTTTAAACGCCATCCTCTTGTATGACACTTAGACATATTAGGGAACTTACAATGGGATAAAGGTCACCTAACCGTTATGAGCAAACTAATATGATTAAGGTAAATTTCACACGCTTGTGGGATAAAGGTCACCTAACCACTTGTATGTTAAATTTACGCGTCTATACAAGTAGGACGACTTAATTTGGGAATCATGAACTTAGGGTCACCGAAGCATGAGGAACAAATAGGCGTTGATGGGATAAATATGCCATGCAAAAGGATTGCATGATACCATAACTTAGAAGTTGCAAAAGGATTGCAATTATCAAATAATGACTACCTAGCTAAATCAAATGACGGGATAAAGGTTACCTAACCGAAATTTAGTTTACCGTTTGATTCTAAAATTTAATATATATCAATTGGATTTAAAAGGGTATTGATTGTTAAATTAAAATTGATATTTAAACAAACTTTGTTAAATTTTGTAGATGGCCGCCAATAACAACAACATCCCAAACGCACCAATCAACTTTAACAACCTATCTCTAAGGTCCTTACTCGAAAAGGAAAAACTCAACCATACGAATTTCATGGATTGGTATCGCAATCCAAGAATTGTCCTCAAGCTTGAGGATAGAGCGTATGTGTTGGAAGACCCCATTCCCGATCAACCCGAGGAGGATGATGCCGAAGGTATGGCATATTGGGAGAAATATTGTGCCGATTCGGTATAAGTTTCTTGCCTTATGCTTGGGACCATGGTCCCCGAACTCCAAAAGGACTTCGAGCATCATAGTGCATATGACATGATCACGCAATTTAAGGAGATGTTCCTTCAACAAGATCTTGTCGAGCGCTTCAAAACGGTTCGAGCGCTTCATGCATGTCGAATGGATGACTCCCAATCTGTTTCATCTTATGTCCTTACGATGAAAAGCCTCATTGATCGATTACATCGTCTAAATTGCAACGTGTCTAATGAATTACCCACGGACCTTATTCTCAACTCATTATCAAAAAGGTTTGACACATTCGTGATGAATTACAACATGAATGGTTGGGATAAGAGCATTGGCGAATTGCATGCCATGCTTAGGACGGCCGAATCAAGCATGGGTAAAAGGGCTTCACCCGTGCTTATGATCAATCAAGATGGGTCCAAGAATGATTCCACTTCTAAGCCAAAGGTGGCTAAGAGGAAAGGACCCGCCTACCAAGGTAAGGGTAAGGGAAAAGGGAAGATGGTTACCCCAACCAACAATAACAAGAAGTAAAAGGTTGCTGGTAAAGCAAACCCTAAGGAAGATCCGTGCTTTGGTTGCGGTGAAATGGGTCACTGGAATCGCAACTGCCCGATCTACCTAAAGGAGTTGAAAGAAAAGAGGGATGCAGGGCAAACCTCAGGTAATGTATATATGGTATACGTTGAGCTTAGTATTACTTCTTCTAATACATGGGTATTAGACACAGGATGTGGAACTCATATTTGTAATACTTTGGAGGAGTTCAAAAGAAGTAAACAAGATGCGGGAACAACAAGTCTCTTCATGGGAAATGGTGCAAAGGTGCACGTAGAAGCTCAAGGAGACTTTGTTTTGAAGCTACAAACTGGGTTGGAGCTTGTTTTGAAAAATGTTTTCTATGCTCTTGATTTAACTCGAAACATTATTTCTATTTCTCGTTTAAGACAATGTGGTTTTGATTTTAATTTTATTGATGATGATATCCATGTTTCTTTAAATAGTGTGTTCTATTTTAAGGCTTCGCCTTTGAATGGTATTTATGAATTGGTTCATGACGACACATCATACAATAGCTCAATGTTCCATGCAAACACCAAGAAACTCAAAACGGATTTGAGTGATTCCTACTTATGGCATTGTCGCCTTGGTCACATAAACAAGAACCGAATGCATACACTTCAAAAGAATGGCCTTTTGAAATCAAATGAACTAGACTCGTTTGATGTATGTGAATCTTGTTTACAAGGCAAAATGACTAAAGCACATTTCAAAGGGACCTATGAAAGGGCTAAAGACTTATTGGGATTGATACATTCGGATGTATGTAGACCCTTTAAGCCCATGACTAGGAATGGTGAAAGATACTTCGTTACCTTCATTGATGACTTCAGTCGTTTCGGATATGTCTACTTATTGAGACACAAGGACGAAACTTTTGAAGCATTCAAAGAATATCAAAACGAAGTACAAAATCAACTCAACAAAACAATCAAGGTACTTCGTACCGATAGAGGAGGTGAATACCTAAGCGATGCTTTCCAAGATCATCTTAAAAGTTGTGGGATTATCTCGCAACTTACTCCATCCGTGACACCCCAGCTTAATGGAGTGTCCGAAAAGAGGAACCGGACCCTAATGGATATGGTTTGATCTATGATGGCTAGAAGCTCATTACCTTTATCATTTTGGGGTTATTGTCTATGCTCCACGGCTCGTATTCTAAATATGGCCCCAACCAAGAAAGTGGAACGAACTCCTCATGAGATGTGGTTTGGAAAACCTCCATCTTTATCATACTTAAAAGTGTGGGGATGTGAAGCTTATCCTAAGCGTTACGTCCCTTATAAGTTGAATGCTCGATCCACGAAGTGTATCTTCATAGGATATCCCAAAGATGATATGGGATATTATTTCTATGATCCTTCCGAGCAGAATGTATTTGTTGCTCGGAAGGCTGAATTCCTTGAAACTAAGTTCCTAATGGAAGGTAATAGTGAAAGGAAGATAGATCTTGAAGAGGTTCAAGATCAAATAAATGATACACAATTGGTTGACACTAGCACTCAACATGAAAATGTTGAGAATGATCAAATAGATGATCAAAGTATACAAAACGTTCGTAGATCTGGTAGGATCAGTAATCCTCCTGAGAGATATGGGTTTCTCATGGATGGTTGCTATGTGGTTGATTTGGATGAACCAACCAACTACCAAGATGCTTTATCACGGATTGATAAAGATAAATGGCAAGGAGCCATGAACGCTGAGATGCAATCCATGTATGACAACCATGTTTGGGAACTGGTTGCACAACCGACTAGCTCCAAGTTAGTTTATTGTAAATGGCTTTTCAAGAAGAAAACCGACATACATGGAAACTTGGATACATATAAAGCTAGACTTGTAGCAAAAGATTTCACTCAAACTCAAGGGGTTGACTATGATGAAACTTTTTCGCCCGTGGCAATGCTAAAGTCTATTAGGATATTACTTGCCATTGCTGCTCATTATGATTATGAAATATGGCAAATGGATGTCAAGACTGCTTTCCTAAATGGATATCTTGAGGAAGATGTCTATATGGTTCAGCCTGAAGGTTTTGTTGATCTGAAATATCCTAAAAAGGTATGCAAGTTAAAGAAGTCAATCTACGGATTGAAACAAGCATCTAGAATGTGGAATCGTCGTTTTAATGAGGATGCCAAGAAATTTGGCTTCATTATAAATGGTGATGAAGCTTGTGTATACAAGAAAGCTAGTGGGAGCACTATCATGTTCCTTGTACTATATGTGGATGATATATTGTTATTTGGAAATGATATTCTGGAAATGCAAGGTGTTAAAGCTTGGCTAAGTAAATGCTTCTCCATTAAGGATCTTGGAGAAGCACAATACGTTTTGGGGATTGGGATCTACAGAGATAGATCCAAGAAATTGATAGGTTTGAATCAAAGTGCATACATTGAAAAGGTCTTGAAAAGGTTCAAGATGGAGAACTCTAAGAAAGGTTTGGTACCTATTTAAAGAGGAACGCTCCTTAGTTCATCTCAGTGCCCCACCACGAAAGATGAACAGGAAAGAATGAAGAATGTCCCATATGCGTCTGCTATTGGGTCAATCATGTATGCAATGATATGCACTAGACCGGATGTGTCATGCGCTCTAAGCTTGACAAGTAGATACCAGAATAACCCGGGAAACAGTCATTGGATTGCGGTTAAATGTATATTGAAATACCTTAGGGGGACTAAGGATATGTTTCTAATATATGGGTCTGGTGAAGAGGAACTCGCTGTAAAAGGTTACGTGGATGCGAGTTTCCAAACTGATTAAGATGATTCTTGATCACAATCCGGTTATGTCTTCATATTAAATGGAGGTGCGGTCTCCTGGAAGAGTTCAAAACAGGATGTTGTTGCTTTATCCACTACAGAGTTGGAGTACATTGCCTCCTCATTGGTAGCTCAAGAAGCTGCATGGATGAAGAAATTCATCGACGACTTAGGAGTAGTCCCTTCCATTCAGGACCCTCTTGAGATCTTTTGTGACAACGAGGGTGCGATTGCTCAAATCAAGGAACCTCGTGCTCACCAAAAGACCCGTCACATTGAGCAGAGATTCAACTACATAAGGGATGAAGTTGAAAAGGGAAAGATATGTATTCGCAAAGTTCACACAGATCTTAATATAGCGGATCCACTCACAAAGCTCTTACATGGAACAAAACATCAAGGACATGTTTGTGCATTAGGGCTTCGATATTTTAGTGATTGGTTATGATCTGTTTTAAGTATTGTAACGAAACGAAGTTGTTCAAACTCATTAATATAATTATGGTGTTAATTTATTAATCTTGAGTCATGTTCCTATTTTGCATATTTTATCCATGAATAATCTATTATTCTAAATTTCGTAGTCGATCACATTTGTGGGAACAAGTGTGAGGTTTAGACTATTATGAACTTGGATTGGTATACATTCACAGATTGAATGTGGGGCAAGGTTGCAACAAAAGTTCATAGATATTTGTGGGATACAAATATTGGAAGACCCGCTCTCAAGATTTACTAAATGGAGCCTTTGTGGTTGATCACATGTAATCTTGAGTAAAGGCAAATATCATTGTATCCTCTGACCTGAGATACATATTGGGTTCAGATATTCACCACGTATTGTACCTTGATTCTTTCCTTCGCTATTCTGAAATATGGTAATTCATAAGGAAGAGCTCAGGTATAATACAAAGTAAATATCTAGGACATATGTAGTCAAGATGGAATTTGTCCCTCTTATTCGTTGAGAGTCATATGTCTAAGGCCTGATAAAGTTAAATTTAGAAAAGAGTGATTACTCTGTGTCTCTTGGATTTAACATGACATCTAGGATGAAAGGATAAATGAAAGATTCACCTATTCATATTAGAGATGGGAACTCGAAAGGGATGATGTTATTGAATGGCACAAAGTCATAACATATTGGGGGTGATGGACGGTCGTTAGGTGGTATCCATCACTTGCATTAATTTCTTATGTTTCTCGTGTAAGTGGGAGATTGAAGGTATTTCGTATGCCCGAGAGACATATTAAATTAATGTGGCTAATATGTTATGATCCAAGTCGGTTCATACCCAATAACAAGCTTACTGACACCTTAAATGTATTTAATCTTAGCGATTGGATCGTTAAATAAATACGCGACACTTGGATTTTAGAAAATCGGTTTTCTAAAATATTATCACTTGAGATAAATTATTTGGATAATTTAAATGATAAGGAATTAATTATTTATAGGTTTTAAATAATTATAATGTGTTATATTTTATAAAAGGTTTATAAAATATATAAGTAACATAACAATAAATGGGTTTTATACAAGTTTTATAAATGAAAAGTTTATTTATAAAAGTGGTGATGGTGGGCAGATTTTTGTGTCCCAAGAAAGACCATCCCATGCTTATTCTTGTTGCTTTCTATAACACAATTCCATATATGCATGTCCCTTGACTAGAAGTGAGAGAGATATGAAAAAACATCAAGTGAAAAACACAAAAAAAAAACTGCATTCTGCAGCTGTTGGAGCCGTGGGGTTTAAGGCACCAAAACAAGTTCTTCAAGCTCATTTTGCAAGTTAATTTCAAGTGTCAATCAAATACTAACTAAAGGCTAGGGTGTTGAGGTTATTTCTTGGGGTATTGCACACTTGAGGCTTCAAGTTAGAAGCTTTCATTTCATCATCTTCATGATCATCTTGCTCATTTGAAAACAACCCTCAACTAGCTTGAGGAGGTATGAATCTTCTCTTCTTGTTCTTATATGTAAGCATATTTTCATGATTTGATATTAAACATGGGATTCAATCAAAATGGTTAAACATAAAAACATGAACTTAACATTTTGCTTCTGCTTACTTTAACTCTAACTAAATTTGGTTTTGTAATTATGTTAACATTAAGAACATGTTATTATGTTGAATTCCATCAGTTTTTGCATTGAAGATGTGGAGACATTACTTATATGGGGTAAAATGTACCATATATACCGACCACAAAAGTCTATAACATATATTTGATCAGAAGCAACTGTACATGAGGCAGCGTAGGTGGGTTGAACTACTAAATGATTATGACTGTAAGATTCGTTATCACTCGGGGAAGGCGAATGTGGTAGCCGACGCTTTGAGTAGAAAGGATGGGGAACCTATGCGAGTAAAAGCTATGAATATAATTATTCATACTAACCTTACTACTTGAATAAAAGAAGCGCAACAGGGGATTTTGAAAGAAGGAAGTTTTGAAAAGGAAATACCCAAAGGATTGGATAAATAGCGTACTATTCGGGAGGACGGAACCCGGTATTTGACTGAAAGAATTTGGGTACCAAAGTTTGGGGATTTGAGAGAAATGGTACTTAGGGAAGCACATAAAACTAGATACTCAATACATCCCGGAGGGGGAAAATGTACCAAGACCTCAAGAAATACTTTTGGTGGTCGGGTATGAAAGCCGATATTGCTACATATGTAGGAGAATGTTTGACTTGTTCTAAAGTCAAAGCTGAACAACAGAAACCATCAGGTCTACTTCAACAACCAGAAATCCTGGAATGGAAATGGGAAAACATTACCATGGATTTCATTACCAAATTACCAAGGACTGCAAGTGGTTATGATACAATTTAGGTAATAGTCGATCGTCTTACCAAGTCAGCACATTTTCTACCAATGAAAGAAGAAGATAAAATGGAGAAATTGGCACGACTATACTTGAAGGAAGTCGTCTCCAGACATGGAATACCAATCTCTATTATCTCTGATCGGGATGGCAGATTTGTTTCAAGATTTGGGCAGACGTTACATCAAGTATTGGGAACTCGTCTAGACATGAGTATTGCCTATCATCCATAAACTTATAGGCAAAGTAAAAGGACGATACAAATACTTGAAGAAAAGCTACGAGCATGTGTTATTGATTTTGGAAATGGTTGGGATCGACATCTACCATTAGCAGAGTTTTCCTACAACAACAGATATCACTCGAGTATTGATGTGGCATCGTTCGAGGTAATTTATGGTAGGAAGTGCATGTCTCCAATTTATTGGAGTGAGGTGGGGGATAAACATATTACAGGTCCGGAAATTATCCAGGAAACCACTGAGAAGATCATTCAGATTCAACAACTGTTGAAAACAGCTAGGAGTTGACAAAAGAGCTACGCGGATGTCAGAAGAAAACTTTTAGAATTTGAGGTTGGTGACATGGTCATGCTTAAAGTATTACCTTGGAAAGGTGTCATTCGTTTTGGCAAACGGGGGAAGCTAAACCCAAGATACATTGGACCATTCAAGATTATTGATTGTGTTAGGCCAGTAGCTTACCGACTTGAACTACCTCAACAACTCGCCAGCGTACATAACACCTTCCACATCTCGAATTTAAAGAAATGCTTAGCTAAAGAAGATCTCACTATTCGTTTAGAAATTGACAAAAAACTACAGTTCGTTGAAGAACCCGTCGAAATAATGGATCGTGAGATTAAAGGACTCAAGCAAAGCAAAATACCAATCGTTAAAGTTCGTTGGAATGCTCGTAAAGGACCTGAGTTCACATGGGAATTTGAATATTAGATGAAGCAGAAATACCCGCATCTATTCCCAAATGATGCGTCAACACCTACAACTGCTTAAAATTTCCGGATGAAATTTATTTAACGTGTAGGTACTGTAACGACCTGGATTTTGTAATGGCCCGTCCAAATTCATATGGACGAATACAATAACATTTGGTCCCATTGCGAGGTACTGACCTCTATATGATACGTTTTACAAACATTGCATTCGTTTTTAAAAGACAATCTTTCATTACAACAATTATTGACAAATATGCATATCATTTCATAATATATCCAAACTATAAATGACTTAATCTGTCATTTACTTAATAATAATATTTTTAAACTCAACGACCTGAATGCAACGTCTTTTGAAATATGCCATGAATGACTCCAAGTATTATCTTTAATTTGAGCAAAAGCACAGCGGAAGATTTCTTTCATACCTGAGAATAAACATGCTTAAAAGTGTCAACCAAAAGGTTAGTGAGTTCATTAGTTTATCATACATAATCATTTCCATCATTTTAATAGACCACAAGATTTTCATTTTCATAAACATCATTCAGGCATTTTGCAATCTGCATAAAGATAAAATCATTCATATGGTGAACTCCTGGTAACCGAACTAACAAGATGCATATAGAATATCCCCCGCATACAGGCATTTCGCAATCTGCATGCTATATACCAGCCGTCGCAATCAGTATATATCAATCGAAGTACTAAAGCATCTATAACCCGGATGGGACTTGTTAGGTCCAATAGATCTATCTTTAGGATTCGCGTCAATTAGGGACCATTTCCCTAATTCTTAGGCTACCAAGCTAACAGGGGCGATATTCGGTATTCTAATCCAAAAATAGAATATAGTTTCAAGTACTTGTGTCTATTTTGTAAAACATTAATAAAAACAGTGCATGTATTCTTAGCCCAAAAATATATATAAAAAGGGAGTAATGAAACTCACTTTCACAAATTTTCAATTCGTCGAAAATCAGACTTAGCCACAGATCGATTCACGAACCTATAAAAATATATACATATATCAAAGTATGATAGAAATACATTCACATCATATTTTTATTTACGTGTTGATGATTTAAGTTGTCAAGTTAGTAGTCCAACGTTAGTAGTCCAATGTTAGTAGTCCATATACATAGTCCAAAATATCACCCGGGAAAAATCAAGACGTATTGTATACGTATTGTACAAGACTCAATCATGACCCAAGGTACAACTATTATCTTAGAATTAATCTAGACGTATTGTGTACATGGTGTCTTTCGATTTATCCGACGTATTGTATAACTATTGTCTTAACTATTCAGAGGAAACAGCAAAATTTTAGATGGTCTTAATGGCCAAAAGTTTGACGATAAAGAATGGAGTGTTAGGAACGCTCGATAGAAAATTTGGTACTGAAAAACGGATTGAGCAAACCATGAAGGAGATCAAGGAAAAATACAAGGACCAAACCGTATATCCAAAGAATCCAGATAATTCTGTATCCAATGAAATCTTTAGAGAATATCTTGCTCCTTACTCATGTTAAATCTTGCGGAAAATCTTTCTTCATCAACCTTCGATCTTTGAAATTTTGAAAATATCATCATAAATATCTTCGATGTTTCTGAAGATATTTTCATAAATATTCTTGTCCGAAATTATCTATCTCTTCGTGCTATCCGTGTTACATCATAAGGGAAACTGTTTTAGTTTCTGAATTTCTATAACATTCAAATTTGAATTATGAATGATTTCTGGAGAAGTGTTGGAAATTGAAGCATGAGTTAGTATAATATAATGGCGCCTGACCAACATGATTATATTACAGTAAGTCATGCTGGAAGTTCTAATGGAACACGATGATTCACATACTATATCATCATCATGTACCATGTTACAAAACTCTTTCATTCTACTTAACCTCTGAACATATCAAGAAATTATATTCTTGATAGTCCTATCCTCAGTGATTCTGGTAATATAACAAATCAAATCTTGCTATTACGTTCCTCTATGCTTAGAACGTTAGGATCATTCGAAACTTTGTACCTACAAATTCTGGCCCATTACTCGCTTTACTAGAGGTCGAGAAGAGAATAAAAAGGCAAAGAGCTCTGAAATGTAAGGGAAGATATAAAGACCCACGACAACACGGAAATTACAAATCGTGTACATTAATACGAATAGCAATATAAAGACACGGGAGTATGATAAACACAATAACCCCAAGAGCATAGTAGAAGTAAACAGATTCCTCTGGTGGTAGTTGAAAAAAAGAATGGCAGATACGATAGTTAAGAAAATATCAAGGATTAGGACTGGATTAAGCATTTTCACAATCTTTTGGATGTATGAACTGAGAAAGAAAGTATAGGAATGGTGAGAATAAGGGAACGGAAGAGTTTAATTTATAATGGAAATATCAGACATAGCAATCATGATAGATCACCGCATTTAATTATAGAGATCCTAATTTCCTTAAATCCCGGAGAATCAGATCTTATTCAGATTATGAAGATTTTCATTTAATCCCTTGAATTCCGGAATTCAACCCTGACTACGTCAAAAGCTAAGACGAATCTCTATTTCCTCATTTCAAATCTTTTGCGATAGTTTCTCTCATATGCTTCGAGTAATCTAATTATTCTATTCAAAATACTCAATGGTGATAAACTCTGCTTTCCAAGTCATATTCGTTGTGAAAATATTCTAGTTGTTGACCATGACAACCTCACTCAAATTTCGGGACGAAATTTCTTTAACGGGTAGGTATTGTAACGACCCAAAAATTTCTGACCAAATTTAAACTTAATCTTTATATGTTTCCGACATGATAAGCAGAGTCTGTAATGTTGAAACCTTAAAAACTTTGAACTGTGTTTAATATATTCATTTGACCTTTGACTATTCTCGACGATTCACGAACATTTGTGTGTAAATAAATATGTAAATAAATATATATATTAATTTGTATTAATATAATATCAATTAATCATGTGATTTAAACATGTAAAGTAATTTACAAAATAGAAAGATATTATTAAAATAAACATATAAATATATGTATATTTATGGATCATGTACACAATTAAATATTCAAATGTGTTATTATAGGTATTACATAACTAATAAAATGTAATATTACTATTTTAAATTTAATTATGAGTTAAAATATAGTTATTATATTACTTTCATTATTAATATTGATATCAGTATTATTAATAGTATAAATTTAATATATAGTATATATATATATATATATATATATATATATATATATATGAGAGTTGATATGTATAAATTGTTACATCAATATTATTAGTACTTTTACTAGTATTATTATAAGTACTATCATTAAGAACCATTATGAGTATTATATATTATTATTATTATCATAAAAACAATACAATTTAATAATAATATTATTAATAATATCATTATTATAACTTTTAGTATTATTAACCTAAATATTATTATTATGATAATTATTGAAATTCGGTATTAATATGCTATTATTATTAATAATATATCATTATTATTATTATTTATTATTAATAGAATTATTATTATTAATATTAATTTTACATAATTTAAATCAAGGAAAAAGGACCCAATTCTGTTGTGTGTAGCTATCAACCAGTACGAATTTTATTTTGCTGTCTCTAAATCTGATTCATGTCAAAAATCCATTCCACATTCAAACAAAATCAGTTGAGAGTCATATTCTACTTTTATATTTTTTTTATGTTCTTCCTAGCTCGGTGGGTATCTGTCGACATATTGGTTATAAAGGAATCGATCAACATTAGAATTGAATAAGTCATTCGTTTCTCCAATCTCTGTATCACTTACTACAATTTTTAAACAGAATCAAAGTGTCAAATTAATCAGATTTTTTTTATTTATTCGTTAACCTCTGTTCATGGAACTTTTTATTCAATTCTCAAATGCAAATGAAATTTAAAAATCTAACAATACAGATTTGTTAAAACTCCATCATTTAAACTATCTGGAAGTTTTCAATCTCCAATTTTTAGTAACGAGTCCTAATTTTCAAGTCAAACTAATTGTTTCAAAAAGTGAAACAGTGTTCTTCATTTAAATTCGAAATTTGTGTTACGAATTGAGTGAAATTGAGGTTTGGTAAAGATTACAGAAAAGTTTTAAAACATTTTTTGTGTTATAAACTTTGTCCAAAACATTCACAAAAGTGAAATCATAATTTTTTTTCCTTGTGCGACGAACAGCAGGACTAGCGGTTCTTTTTTTTATTTTTTTTATTTTTTTTAAGTAATATAATCATAGAGTTTAGTTATTAATATTTTGAAGTATCAAAATCTTGTTTTGATGTTTGCACTCTCGGGTTCGTTTGTTTTGGAGGAAGAAGAAGAATAGGGAACATTATACGGGTTATAAGTATTTTTGGGTCATATGATAACAGAAAGACAGTGTAGCTTGGATGGCTTGGGTGTTGGGTCGGTTAAGGAGAGGTCTCGGGTTCGAGCCCGGCCGGTGCCAATTTTTTTTAAAAACTCTTTTCTTTTGAGGTATAACTTTTATATTTATTATTATTATTCTTATTATTATTATTATTATTATTATTATTATTATTATTATTATTATTATTATTATTACTATTATTATTATTATTATTATTATTATTATTACTATTATTATTATTATTATTATTATTATTATTATTATTATTATTATTATTATTATTACTTCTATTATTATTTATTATTGTTATTGTTATTAATATTAGTAATATACTTATTATTATTGTTATGTATTTATTAATATTGTTAGTATTATTATTATGACTATTATGACTATTATTATTATTATTACCATTATTATTAACTATTGTAATTATTATTAGTATTATAATTATTACCACAGTTATACATAATATGACTATTATTATTATTATTATTAGTATTAATATCATTTTGTGATCATAAGTATTAGTAGTAATATTAAAGTAAGTAGTATTATTAATATTTATATAAGTATTATTATTAACCTTATCATAGTTATTATTATGAGTATCACTCTTAATGAACTATTACTAAAATTAATATCATTAGTAGTAAAAATGGTTATTTTATAGTTATTATTAATATTAGCATTATTATAGTTATCATTAAAACTAAAAGTATCATTATTTTTTTTAAATCTATCATCTTATTAAAAATTTGTATTATGATTAAGAATATTATTGGTAGTATCATAATTACTAACATCATAAGTATTATTAAAATTAGCACTTTACATAAAAATTATCATTTCTTGTATTATTATTATTACTAAATCTAATAGTATTAATATTATTATCTTAGTATAAACAATAATTTAAGAAACAAATGATATTTAAATAAACATATACTTAATATACATAAATAAACTACATCAACACCTTATGTATTAAAACATATAAAACGAATATATGAAACCTAAATATATTATTAATATAAAAATGATATAATTAATAAGTTATATATATATATATATATATATATATATATATATATATATATAAACTTATTCGATTATGATTATGAGTATTGATAAATATACCAATGATAAAGGTTCGTGAATCCGAGGTCAACCCTGCATTGTTCAGTTTCGTCATATGTATTTTTACTACAAAATACATTAAGTGAGTTTCATTATTCCCTTTTATTATATTTTTGGGCTGAGAATACATGCGCTGTTTTTGTAACTGTTTTACGAAATAGACACAAGTACTTAAACTAAATTCTATGGTTGGATTACGAATACCGAATATCACCCCTTGTTAGCTTGGTAGCCTAAGAATTAGGGAAATGGCCCCTAATTGACGCGAATCCTAAAGATAGATCGATGGACCTTGACAAGTCCCATTCGGGGTACGAATGCTTTAGTACTTCGATTGATATATACTGATTGCGACAGCCAGTATATAGCATGCAGATTGCGAAATGCCTGTATGCGGGGGATATTCTATATGCATCCTGTTAGTTCGGTTACCAAGTGTTCACCATATGAATGATTTTATCTTATGCAGATTGCGAAATGCCTGTATAATGATTATGGAAATGAAATTAAAAATGAAAATCTTGTGGTCTATTAAAATATTGGAAATGATCGTTTACGATAAACTAATGAACTCACCAACCTTTTGGTTGATACTTTAAGCATGTTTATTCTCAGGTACGACAGAAATTTTCCGCTGTGCAATTGCTCAATTTAAAGATATTACTTGGAGTCATTTGTGGCATATTTCAAAAGACGTTGCATTCGAGTCGTGAGTTTAAAAATATTATCATTAAATAAATGACAGATTAAGTCATTTATAGTTTGAATATATTATGATTTGGTATGCATACTTATCAAATATTGTTGTAAAGAAAGATTGTCTTTTAAAAACGAATGCAATGTTTGTAAAATGTATCATATAGAGGTTTGTACCTCGCAATGGGACCAAATGTTATTGTATTCGTCCATATGGATTTGGACGGGTCACGACACCTTGCGTTCGTAGTTCTCTAAGCTATGTCTTGAGCTTATTGAACTCATTCCTGGGATGGTACTGCTCATTCATCATGTGTTCGAGATAGGTGTTCCACCATGTTAACGCAGTACCTGTGAAAGTATGCGTGGCGTACTTCACCCTATACTCTTTAGTACATTTGCTTATAGCAAATACAGATTCGACCTTCTCGGTCCACCGTTTTAGTCCGACTGGTCCTTCGGTTCCATCGAACTCAAGAGGTTTACAGGAAGTGAAAGCCTTGTAGGAGCATCCTACGCGATTTCCTGTGGAGTTAACTCCACTGCTAGACCCTGAGTGATTGTTGTTGTGCAATGTAGCCTGCACTGCAGCTATGCTCGCAGCAAGAAATTTACGGAATTCTTCATCGTTCATATTCAGGGTTTGTCTGGTAGTCGGTGCCATTTCCTTCAAAGATAGCCAAAAGAGTTAAGTTAATCAAATAGAATATTAGGAGTAGTCAATAGTATTTAGTAGTATAATATGAACTTATTTATAAAAGCCTATTCTTCATATTAGCGTTTTATAACTGTAATTCGGGTAGTACCTACCAGTTAAAGTTCATACTTAATAGCTAATATACAATTCAACTACTACAATTCTATCATGAAGAACTAATTACAATAATACTTCATGTTCAAATCTTTGGTACAATATTTTACAATCGTACAATACCGTTATTTTACATACAGCATGAAACATAGCACACGATAATTATAATACAAGGCAGTTATTAAGATAATTCTAGTTAAACTCAAATCATTCAGTAAAAACATGTAACTCATAGGACCAAAATTAAGTCATGCATTCCGGTTTAACTAATACTATTTCCCATCACATGTCCAGTGGAAAATAACCGTTGTGGCCCTTGATAGTACAGCACGTTGCGATGTCGTCAAAAGGACGGGGGTTACATAATACCCAACAGCGCCGTAATAAGTCAAAAACCTTATTTCTCACCTCAACCACTAAATATGTTACCAATGGAAATGCTCGATTGATAATTTATAATCCGAGGTTCTTTTTCTCTGTTTGATGTGAAGCAAACAAAACCAAACCATAATCATAACACGCTTCTTTAAGTTGCATATTTTCAGCTTTTTCTAATGAGTGAAGTCTATATTAGGGTATTTGGAGTCAAAGTAAGCCCTCAACCCGTAGCGGAAAATTGCATTAGGGTTTCCAGAATACATAGCCATAAAGAAAATATGGGCCAACTTATGGTTTCCCCAGTGTGAGATACACCACTTATTGAAGGATAGCCTTTTATAAACCAAGGCATGCTCGGAGTGCCTTTTGAATGCTTTGCAAACCAACTTTGTCATAAACAATTGAGCCGATGAATCTTGACCCACTCTAGACAAAATTTCAACAACCATTTCCTGTAGAAGGTCTTCTAAAATATTCGGTTGTCTATCCCTAATGTCCATTTTGTATTTCGTTTTATACTGTAAAAGAGATGAAAATTATACTTAAGTCTTATATTGGAAATAACAAGACATTACAAGTAATTTTACATATAGCATAAAAGCACAAACACGTTATCATACATATATTATAAGACATGGTAAAACTCATTATTACGAACTCTTTAATCAGACTAACTTGTTTCTTCCTCTTCTGACTTAGTTCGTGCTGCTAATTTCTTACCAATACTCATTCCGCCCCTAATACGAGCAGTCATTTTCACACTCTTTTCAGAAGCACCTAGTCTCTGAGGTGTTCCAGGTCAATAATTAAAGTTTAAGTGATACGGGTGTTTACGGTATGAACGGTCAGGGTTATTCCCGATAACTAATGGTCCATCGGGCTTGGGATCGGGTTTCTCTATCTTGATAGATGGAGATTTTCCCTTTTTCTTTTTATTAAACTGAGCCGGTGTAATTTCTATCACTTCATCGGAATCCTCATCGGGATTCTCTTCTGGTTCCTTAGGGAATTGGGAATCTTCCCAGTATTTTTCTTCCTCGGCTGAGACACCATTGACCATTTTTAACTTTGGTACATTGGTTGAAGATTTTGACTCAATATCTGAGTCGCTTGAGTGACTACTGTTATCGGAGTTGTTTGATAGCCTAGCGTGATCGGATAAAGTCATCTAACACATAATAGCAAACATGTTAAGAGATTAATATATCACATAATATTTACATGTTAAGTATATATAGTTTCCAACAAAAATGTTAAGCAATCGTTTTTAAAACAGACACGGTCGAAGTCCAGACTCACTAATGTATCCTAACAAACTCGGTTACACACACTAATGTAAATTTTCTAGTTCTCTAAGAACCTGGCTCTGATACCAAGTGAAATTCCTCGTTCATATCGATTATAAACGTTTCATATTAATTGGTGTCATTGCGAGGTTTTGACCTCTATATGAGACGTTTTTCAAAGCATGCATTCGTTTTTAAAACAAACCATAACCTTTATTTATTTGATAAAGGTTTAAAAGACACAACATTGATTATCAATCAATGATAATCTAAAATATTACGTTTACACACGACCACTACATAATGAATAACAATAATATGTTACAACAAAGTGTTTCTGAATGTAGTTTTTAAACATTATCATACCAGAATGCTGACTCCAAATCTTGTCTTTAAATAGCATGCAACAGCGGAAGTCTTTTAATAATCACCTGAGAATAAACATGCTTAAAATATCAAAAAAAAATTTGGTGAGTTATAGTCGGAGTTACAGGTTACAAGTCAATTTATAAAGAGTAGTCATATCTGTCGAAAGAACGACACCTTGATGACCATTTTTGAAAAATATGTTTATACTTTGAGTTTAACCACCATTTTTAGATATATTATCATGTTCATATGAAATATCATTTTCTCAGAAAACCAACTTTAAATTCAAAGTTTAAGATAGTTTTTAATTATCCAACCCGAAACAGCCCCCGGTTTCACTACGACGGCGTATGTCCAGTTTTACGGTGTTCTTCGTGTTTTCAAGTTTTAAATCCTTAAGTTAGCATACCATATAGATATAATACATGTGTTTAGTTGTTTTTAAAATTCAAGTTAGAAGGATTAATTTTGTTTGCGAACAAGTTTAGAATTAACTAAACTATGTTCTAGTGATTACAAGTTATTTTCTTCGAATAAGATAGTTATATAAGTATCAATTGAACGATGTTATGAACATCATTACTACCTCAATTATAGTAGGTAAACCTACTGGAAATGATAATAAATGATCTTGAGCTTCAAAGGATCTTTGATGGCTTGAAAGTTCTTGAAGTAGAATCATGACACGAAAACAAGTTCAAGTAAGATTACTACTTGAATTAAGATAGTTATGTTTATAAATTTTAATCAAAGCTTAAATATAATTATTACCTTGATTTAGAAAGAACACCTACTGATATAAATGAAAAGATCTTGAGGTTGGATGATCACTTGAAATGGATTTGCAAGATTGAAAGTAATCTAGCAAACTTGAAAGGGTTTTCAAAGTGTTCTTGAGTGTTTGTTTTGTATGATTATCTAGGTTAGGATATTTGAGCTAGATTGGGCTAGATTTTGATGAAAATGATGAAGAACACTTAGAACATAAATAAAGAACTTGAGAGAGATTAATTTGATGCAAGAAAATTGAAAAATGAAAGTGTTTGTGTGTGCAATGGAAGTCGTGATTCTTGCTTAGTCATATAGGCTCCATTAGTTTGTAATGTTGCTAATTATTTGATGCTAGATATTAAATGATGGTTCCCACATGTTTGATGACTCATTAAGGGCTGCTAAGAGCTGATCATTTGAGTATATTTACCAATAGTATATACATCTAGAAGCTAGGTATTATACGGGTGAAAATACCGTATGAATACGAGTAAAATTCTTGATGAAAACGAATGGGAATACGATTATAACTATCTTTGTTAAGTATAAGTATTTTGATATATGTCTTTAAGTCTTTAAAATGTGTATTAATACATCTTAATACAATGCATATATATACATTTTAATTAAGTCGTTATTTCGTCGTTAATCGTTAGATGTTTGTATTGATTCGAAACTCTTAAGTTAGTAGTCTCATTTTATGTATATAGTTCATTGTTAATACACTTAATGATATAATTAATTATCATTTTATCATATTAAACGTAGTGTATTAATATATCTTAATACGATACATATGTATTTATTTTAATTAAGACGTTATTACGTCGATAATCGTTACATATATATATCGTTTCGAATTCCTTAATTTAGCAGTCTCATTTTATGTATATAATCCATTGTTAATATACTTATTGAGATACTTACTTATCATTATATCATGTTAAATATATATATATATATATATATATATATATATATATATACATATATATATATATATATACATACATATATATATATATATATATATATATATATATATATATATATATATATATATATATATATATGTCCATATATATATCATCATGTCATTTTTACAAGTTTTAACGTTCGTGAATCGTCGGACAAACTGGGTGGTCAAACGTTTACATAAAATCGGTTTCAATTAATCAAGTCTTAAAAAGTTTGATTGATTAACATGTTGAAAACATTTATTCATGTAAATATTAGTCTCAAATATATATAATCATGGAAAAATACGGGTTGTTACACATAATAGTCCATCAGTCATAAATTTAAAGTGCCAGTGTCCTCGTCAAATTAACCTTATACCCGAAGTCAAATATTCCAACTAATTAGGGATTTAAACTGTAACAAGGTTTTAATACTTTGTTAATAATTACACCAGGTTATCAACTGTATGTAATCCAAGGTCTCAATACTTTATGAACAATTACCCCAATTATCATTGTATGTAATCCACTCCTGTTTTAATAAGTCCATTGACTATTAATCTATTCCCGTGTCCGGTCAAATGAACAATTATTAGTATTTATAAATATCCCGCTCACCGTATCCGATCGAGCATATGTGGTTATTTATAGACACATCAAATTGTAAATCTCTATATTAAATTAACGAACTATCATTCAGTTAAACAAATATAAAGTCCATTAATAGTCCATAGTCCAATGTCCACAAGTGAAATGTCCCGTTCTTATTGATTAAAAACGTTCTATATTAATTGATTTCGTTGCGAGGTTTTGACCTCTATATGAGACATTTTTCAAAAACTGCATTCATTTTTAAAACAAACCATAACCTTTATTTCATAGATAAAGGTTTTAAAAAACTTTACGTAGATTATCAAATAATGATAATCTAAAATATCCTGATTACACACGACCATTACATAATGGTTTACAATACAAATATGTTACAACAAAATAAGTTTCTTGAATGCAGTTTTTACACAATATCATACAAGCATGGACTCCAAATCTCGTCCTTATTTAAGTATGCGACAGCGGAAGCTCTTAATAATCACCTGAGAATAAACATGCTTAAAACGTCAACAAAAATGTTGGTGAGTTATAGGTTTAACCTATATATATCAAATCATAATAATAGACCACAAGATTTCATATTTCAATACACATCCCATACATAGAGATAAAAATCATTCATATGGTGAACACCTGGTAACCGACATTAACAAGATGCATATATAAGAATATCCCCATCATTCCGGGACACCCTTCGGATATGATATAAATTTCGAAGTACTAAAGCATCCGGTACTTTGGATGGGGTTTGTTAGGCCCAATAGATCTATCTTTAGGATTCGCGTCAATTAGGGTGTCTGTTCCCTAATTCTTAGATTACCAGACTTAATAAAAAGGGGCATATTCGATTTCGATAATTCAACCATAGAATGTAGTTTCACGTACTTGTGTCTATTTTGTAAATCATTTATAAAACCTGCATGTATTCTCATCCCAAAAATATTAGATTTTAAAAGTGGGACTATAACTCACTTTCACAGATTTTTACTTCGTCGGGAAGTAAGACTTGGCCACTGGTTGATTCACGAACCTATAACAATATATACATATATATCAAAGTATGTTCAAAAATATATTTACAACACTTTTAATATATTTTGATGTTTTAAGTTTATTAAGTCAGCTGTCCTCGTTAGTAACCTACAACTAGTTGTCCACAGTTAGATGTACAGAAATAAATCGATAAATATTATCTTGAATCAATCCACGACCCAGTGTATACGTATCTCAGTATTGATCACAACTCAAACTATATATATTTTGGAATCAACCTCAACCCTGTATAGCTAACTCCAACATTCACATATAGAGTGTCTATGGTTGTTCCGAAATATATATAGATGTGTCGACATGATAGGTCGAAACATTGTATACGTGTCTATGGTATCTCAAGATTACATAATATATAATACAAGTTGATTAAGTTATGGTTGGAATAGATTTGTTACCAATTTTCACGTAGCTAAAATGAGAAAAATTATCCAATCTTGTTTTACCCATAACTTCTTCATTTTAAATCCGTTTTGAGTGAATCAAATTGCTATGGTTTCATATTGAACTCTATTTTATGAATCTAAATAGAAAAGTATAGGTTTATAGTCGGAAAAATAAGTTACAAGTCGTTTTTGTAAAGGTAGTCATTTCAGTCGAAAGAACGACGTCTAGATGACCATTTTAGAAAACATACTTCCACTTTGAGTTTAATCATAATTTTTGGATATAGTTTCATGTTCATAATAAAAATAATTTTCTCAGAATAACAACTTTAAAATCAAAGTTTATCATAGTTTTTAATTAACTAACCCAAAACAGCCCGCGGTGTTACTACGACGGCGTAAATCCGGTTTTACGGTGTTTTTCGTGTTTCCAGGTTTTAAATCATTAAGTTAGAATATCATATAGATATAGAACATGTGTTTAGTTGATTTTAAAATTCAAGTTAGAAGGATTAACTTTTGTTTGCGAACAAGTTTAGAATTAACTAAACTATGTTCTAGTGATTACAAGTTTAAACCTTCGAATAAGATAGCTTTATATGTATGAATCGAATGATGTTATGAACATCATTACTACCTTAAGTTCCTTGGATAAACCTACTGGAAAAGAGAAAAATGGATCTAGCTTCAATGGATCCTTGGATGGCTCAAAGTTCTTGAAGCAAAATCATGACACGAAAACAAGTTCAAGTAAGATCATCACTTGAAATAAGATTGTTATAGTTATAGAAATTGAACCAAAGTTTGAATATGATTATTACCTTGTATTAGAATGATAACCTACTGTAAGAAACAAAGATTTCTTGAGGTTGGATGATCACCTTACAAGATTGGAAGTGAGCTAGCAAACTTGAAAGTATTCTTGATTTTATGAAACTAGAACTTTTGGAATTTATGAAGAACACTTAGAACTTGAAGATAGAACTTGAGAGAGTTCAATTAGATGAAGAAAATTGAAGAATGAAAGTGTTTTTAGGTGTTTTTGGTCGTTGGTGTATGGATTAGATATAAAGGATATGTAATTTTGTTTTCATGTAAATAAGTCATGAATGATTACTCATATTTTTGTAATCTTATGAGATATTTCATGCTAGTTGCCAAATGATGGTTCCCACATGTGTTAGGTGACTCACATGGGCTGCTAAGAGCTGATCATTGGAGTGTATATACCAATAGTACATACATCTAAAAGCTGTGTATTGTACGAGTACGAATACGGGTGCATACGAGTAGAATTGTTGATGAAACTGAACGAGAATGTAATTGTAAGCATTTTTGTTAAGTAGAAGTATTTTGATAAGTGTATTGAAGTCTTTCAAAAGTGTATAAATACATATTAAAACACTACATGTATATACATTTTAACTGAGTCGTTAAGTCATCGTTAGTCGTTACATGTAAGTGTTGTTTTTAAACCTTTAGGTTAACGGTCTTGTTAAATGTTGTTAACCCAATGTTTATAATATCAAATGAGATTTTAAATTATTATATTATCATGATATTATCATGTATGAATATCTCTTAATATGATATATATACATTAAATGTCTTTACAGCGATAATCGTTACATATATGTCTCGTTTAAAAATCATTAAGTTAGTAGTCTTGTTTTTACATATGTAGTTCATTATTAATATACTTAATGATATGTTTACTTATCATAGTATCATGTTAACTATATATATATCCATATATATGTCATCATATAGTTTTTACAAGTTTTAACGTTCGTGAATCACCGGTCAACTTGGGTGGTCAATTGTCTATATGAAACCTATTTCAATTAATCAAGTCTTAACAAGTTTGATTGCTTAACATGTTGGAAACATTTAATCATGTAAATATCAATCTCAATTAATATATATAAACATGGAAAAGTTCGGGTCACTACAGTACCTACCCGTTAAATAAATTTCGTCCCGAAATTTTAAGCTGTTGAAGGTGTTGACGAATCTTCTGGAAATAGATGCGGGTATTTCTTCTTCATCTGATCTTCACGCTCCCAGGTGAACTCGGGTCCTCTACGAGCATTCCATCGAACCTTAACAATTGGTATCTTGTTTTGCTTAAGTCTTTTAACCTCACGATCCATTATTTCGATGGGTTCTTCGATGAATTGAAGTTTTTCGTTGATTTGGATTTCATCTAACGGAATAGTGAGATCTTCTTTAGCAAAACATTTCTTTAAATTCGAGACGTGGAAAGTGTTATGTACAGCCGCGAGTTGTTGAGGTAACTCTAGTCGGTAAGCTACTGGTCCGACACGATCAATAATCTTGAATGGTCCAATATACCTTGGATTTAATTTCCCTCGTTTACCAAATCGAACAACGCCTTTCCAAGGTGCAACTTTAAGCATGACCATCTCTCCAATTTCAAATTCTATATCTTTTCTTTTAATGTCAGCGTAGCTCTTTTGTCGACTTTGGGCGGTTTTCAACCGTTGTTGAATTTGGATGATCTTCTCGGTAGTTTCTTGTATAATCTCCGGACCCGTAATCTGTCTATCCCCCACCTCACTCCAACAAATCGGAGACCTGCACTTTCTACCATAAAGTGCTTCAAACGGCGCCATCTCAATGCTTGAATGGTAGCTGTTGTTGTAGGAAAATTCTGCTAACGGTAGATGTCGATCCCAACTGTTTCCGAAATCAATAACACATGCTCGTAGCATGTCTTCAAGCGTTTGTATCGTCCTTTCGCTCTGCCCATCAGTTTGTGGATGATAGGCAGTACTCATGTCTAGACGAGTTCCTAATGCTTGCTGTAATGTCTGCCAGAATCTTGAAATAAATCTGCCATCCCTATCAGAGATAATAGAGATTGGTATTCCATGTCTGGAGACGACTTCCTTCAAATACAGTCGTGCTAACTTCTCCATCTTGTCATCTTCTCTTATTGGTAGGAAGTGTGCTGATTTGGTGAGACGATCAACTATTACCCAAATAGTATCAAAACCACTTGCAGTCCTTGGCAATTTAGTGATGAAATCCATGGTAATGTTTTCCCATTTCCATTCCGGGATTTCGGGTTGTTGAAGTAGACCTGATGGTTTCTGATGCTCAGCTTTGACCTTAGAACACGTCAAACATTCTCCTACGTATTTAGCAACATCGGCTTTCATACCCGGCCACCAAAAATGTTTCTTGAGATCCTTGTACATCTTCCCCGTTCCAGGATGTATTGAGTATCTGGTTTTATGAGCTTCTCTAAGTACCATTTCTCTCATATCTCCAAATTTTGGTACCCAAATCCTTTCAGCCCTATACCGGGTTCCATCTTCCCGAATATTAAGATGCTTCTCCGATCCTTTGGGTATTTCATCCTTTAAATTTCCCTCTTTTAAAACTCCTTGTTGCGCCTCCTTTATTTGAGTAGTAATGTTATTATGAATCATTATATTCATAGATTTTACTCGAATGGGTTCTCTATCCTTCCTGCTCAAGGCATCGGCTACCACATTTGCCTTCCCCGGGTGGTAACGAATCTCAAAATCGTAATCATTCAATAATTCAATCCACCTACGCTGCCTCATATTCAGTTGTTTCTGATTAAATATGTGTTGAAGACTTTTGTGGTCGGTATATATAATACTTTTGACCCCATATAAGTAGTGCCTCCAAGTCTTTAATGCAAAAACAACCGCGCCTAATTCCAAATCATGCGTCGTATAATTTTGTTCGTGAATCTTCAATTGTCTAGACGCATAAGCAATCACCTTCGTTCGTTGCATTAATACACAACCGAGACCTTGCTTTGATGCGTCACAATAAATCACAAAATCATCATTCCCTTCAGGCAATGACAATATAGGTGCCGTAGTTAGCTTTTTCTTCAATAACTGAAACGCTTTCTCTTGTTCATCATTCCATTCAAATTTCTTCCCTTTATGCGTTAATGCAGTCAAGGGTTTTGCTATTCTGGAAAAGTCTTGGATGAACCTTCTGTAGTAACCAGCTAGTCCTAAAAACTGGCGTATGTGTTTCGGAGTTTTCGGGGTTTCCCACTTTTCAACAGTTTCTATCTTTGCCGGATCCACCTTAATACCTTCTTTGTTCACTATGTGACCGAGGAATTGAACTTCTTCCAACCAAAATGCACACTTTGAAAACTTAGCGTACAATTCTTCCTTCCTCAATACTTCTAATACCTTTCTCAAATGTTCACCGTGTTCTTGGTCATTCTTTGAGTAAATAAGTATGTCATCAATGAAAACAATGACAAACTTGTCAAGGTATGGTCCACACACTCGGTTCATAAGGTCCATGAACACAGCTGGTGCATTAGTTAAACCAAACGGCATGACCATAAACTCGTAATGACCGTAACGTGTTCTGAAAGCAGTCTTTGGAATATCATCTTCTTTCACCCGCATTTGATGATACCCGGAACGTAAGTCAATCTTTGAATAAACAGACGAGCCTTGTAGTTGATCAAATAAGTCGTCGATTCTCGGTAGTGGGTAGCGGTTCTTGATGGTAAGTTTGTTCAACTCTCGGTAGTCGATACACAACCTGAATGTACCATCTTTCTTCTTGACAAACAAAACAGGAGCTCCCCACGGTGATGTGCTTGGTCGAATGAAACCACGCTCTAAAAGTTCTTGTAATTGGCTTTGCAGTTCTTTCATCTCGCTGGGTGCGAGTCTGTAAGGAGCACGAGCTATTGGTGCAGCTCCTGGTACAAGATCTATTTGAAATTCAACGGATCGATGTGGGGGTAATCCCGGTAATTCTTTCGGAAATACATCGGGAAATTCTTTTGCAATGGGAACATCATTGATGCTCTTTTCTTCAGTTTGTACTTTCTCGACGTGTGCTAGAACAGCATAGCAACCTTTTCTTATTAGTTTTTGTGCCTTCAAATTACTAATAAGATGTAGCTTCGTGTTGCCCTTTTCTCCGTACACCATTAAGGGTTTTCCTTTTTCTCGTATAATGCGAATTGCATTTTTGTAACAAACGATCTCCGCTTTCACTTCTTTCAACCAGTCCATACCGATTATCACATCAAAACTCCCTAACTCTACTGGTATCAAATCAATCTTAAATGTTTCGCTAACCAGTTTAATTTCTCGATTCCGACATATATTATCTGCTGAAATTAATTTACCATTTGCTAATTCGAGTAAAAATTTACTATCCAAAGGCGTCAATGGACAACTTAATTTAGCACAAAAATCTCTACTCATATAGCTTCTATCCACACCCGAATCAAATAAAACGTAAGCAGCTTTATTGTCAATAAGAAACGTACCCGTAACAAGCTCCGAGTCTTCCTGTGCCTCTACCGCATTAATATTGAAAACTCTTCCACGGCCTTGTCCATTCGTGTTCTCCTGGTTCGGGCAATTTCTAATAATGTGGCCTGGTTTTCCACATTTATAACAAACTACATTGGCATAACTTGCTCCGACACTACTTGCTCCGCCATTACTCGTTCCGACACCATTTGTTCCTTTCGTTCTATTAACCCCTGGTCCGTAGACCTCACACTTCGCCGCGCTATGACCATTTCTTTTACACTTGTTGCAAAATTTGGTGCAGAACCCCGAGTGATTCTTTTCACACCTTTGGCATAGTTGCTTCTGATTGTTGTTGTTGTTGCGGTTATTATTGTTGTTGGGATGATTGTTGTAGTTGTTGTTGTTGTTGTTGTTGTTGTTGTTGGGCCGTTTGTTGTAGTTGCGATTGATGTTGCGATTGTTGGGATAATTGTTGCGATTATTGTTGTAATTGCTGTTGTTGTTGTATTGGTGATTCTTATCACCGTTTTCCTCCCACTTTCTTTTGACTTGCTTCACATTGGCCTCTTCAGCAGTCTGTTCTTTAATTCTTTCTTCAATCTGGTTCACTAGTTTGTGAGCCATTCTACATGCCTGTTGTATGGAGGCGGGCTCGTGTGAACTTATATCTTCTTGGATTCTTTCCGGTAATCCTTTCACAAACGTGTCGATCTTCTCTTCCTCATCTTCGAATGCTCCCGGACACAATAGGCACAATTCTGTGAATCGTCTTTCGTACGTGGTAATATCAAATCCTTGGGTTCGTAACCCTCTAAGTTCTGTCTTGAGCTTATTGACCTCGGTTCTGGGACGGTACTTCTCGTTCATCAAGTGCTTGAATGCTGACCACGGTAGTGCGTACGCATCATCTTGTCCCACTTGCTCTAGATAGGTATTCCACCATGTTAACGCAGAACCTGTGAAGGTATGCGTAGCGTACTTCACTTTGTCCTCTTCAGTACACTTACTTATGGCAAACACCGATTCAACCTTCTCGGTCCACCGTTTCAATCCGATCGGTCCTTCGGTTCCATCAAATTCCAAAGGTTTGCAGGCAGTGAATTCTTTGTAGGTGCATCCTACACGATTTCCTGTACTGCTAGATCCAAGGTTATTGTTGGTATGTAGTGCAGCCTGTACTGCGGCTATGTTTGAAGCTAGAAAAGTACGGAAATCCTCTTCATTCATATTCACGGTGTGTCGAGTAGTCGGTGCCATTTCCTTCAAAATAGTTAAATGGAACAAGTTAATCATACAGAATATTAAGAGTAGTTAATAGTATTTCGTAGCATAATATGAACTCATTTATAAAAGCTTTTTCTTCATATTAGCGTTTTATAAGTTTAAATTAGGGTAGTACCTACCCGTTAAGTTCATACTTAGTAGCTAATATACAATTCAACTACTACAATTCTATATGAAAAACTGATTATAATAATATTTCGCGTTCAAACTTTTATACAATATTTTACAAACTTACAATACCGCTTATTTTACATAAAGCATGAAATATAGCACACAATAACTTTGATACAAGATAGTTGTGAAGACAATTCTAGCTAGTACACAAGTCGTTCAGCAAAGGCAATAAAGACACGTAATTCATACGTCCAGAAACAAGTCATGCATTCTGGTTTTACTAGGACTACTTCCCATCCTTGGTCTTGTGCAACATAACCGTTATGGCCGTTGATAAGACAGCGTGTTGTAACGTCATCAAAGGGACGAGGGTTACGTAATGTCCAACAGTCCCGTAATAATCTAAAAACCTCATTTCTTACCCCAATTACCGACTCCGTCACTTGTGGAAACGTTTTGTTTAATAGTTGTAGCCCGATGTTCTTGTTCTCACTTTGGTGAGAAGCGAACATTACTAATCCGTAAGCATAACATGCTTCTTTATGTTGCATGTTAGCCGCTTTTTCTTAATCACGAAGTCCAATATTCGGATATATTGAGTCAAAATAATTTCTTAACCTGTTGCGTAAAATAGCATTTGGGTTCCCCGCAATATATGCGTCAAAGTAAACACATCGTAACTTATGGGTTTCCCAATGTGATATCCCCCATCTTTCAAACGAAAGTCTCTTATAAATCAAGACATTCTTGGAACGTTCTTCGAATGTCTTACAAACTGATCTCGCCTTAAATAGTTGTGCCGAAGAATTCTGGCCGACTCTAGACAAGATTTCATCAATCATGTCTCCGGGTAGGTCTCTTAAAATATTGGGTTGTCTATCCATTTTGTGTTTTTAAACTGTAAAATAGACAAGAGTTAGATTCATAAAAAAAATACTTATTAATACAAGCAATTTTTTTACATATATCATAAAGCATAAGAACACTATATTCCATATATTACACCACACGAATACAACTATCTTATTCCGACTCGCTCGTTTCTTCTTCTTCGGTTTTGGTTCGTTTTGCCAAGTTTCTAGGGATATATGATGTTCCCCTAATACGAGCCGTCGTTGTCCACATTGGTTTAGAAAAACCTGGTGGTTTTAGAGGTTCCCGGGTCATTGTTACAACTTAAGGACTTCGGGGTTTGACGATACATATAAAGTTCATCGGGGTTGGAATTAGATTTCTCTATTTTTATGCCCTTTCCCTTATTATTTTCTTTTGCCTTTTTAAATTCAGTTGGGGTAATTTCTATAACATCATCGGAATTCTCGTCGGAATCCGATTCATCGGAGAATTGGTAATCCTCCCAATATTTTGCTTCCTTGGCGGAAACACCATTGACCATAATTAACTTTGGTCGGTTGGTTGAGGATTTTCTTTTACTTAACCGTTTTATTATTTCCCCCACCGGTTCTATTTCTTCATCCGGTTCCGATTCTTCTTCTGGTTCCGATTCTTCTTCCAGTTCCGACTCTTCTTCCGGTTCCTCTTCGGGAACTTGTGAATCAGTCCACAAATCATTCCAATTTATATTTGAATCTTCATTATTATTAGGTGAGTCAATGGGACTTGTTCTAGAGGTAGACATCTATCACATAATATCAAACACGTTAAGAGATTAATATATCACATAATATTCATATGTTAAAAATATATAGTTTCCAACAAAAATGTTAAGCAATCATTTTTAAAGAAAACACGGTCGAAGTCCAGACTCACTAATGCATCCTAACAAACTCGATAAGACACACTAATGCAAATTTTCTGGTTCTCTAAGACCAACGCTCGGATACCAACTGAAATGTCCCGTTCTTATTGATTAAAAACGTTCCATATTAATTGATTTCGTTGCGAGGTTTTGACCTCTATATGAGACATTTTTCAAAGACTGCATTCATTTTTAAAACAAACCATAACCTTTATTTCATAGATAAAGGTTTTAAAAAACTTTACGTAGATTATCAAATAATGATAATCTAAAATATCCTGATTACACACGACCATTACATAATGGTTTACAATACAAATATGTTACAACAAAATAAGTTTCTTGAATGCAGTTTTTACACAATATCATACAAGCATGGACTCCAAATCTCGTCCTTATTTAAGTATGCGACAGCGGAAGCTCTTAATAATCACCTGAGAATAAACATGCTTAAAACGTCAACAAAAATGTTGGTGAGTTATAGGTTTAACCTATATATATCAAATCATAATAATAGACCACAAGATTTCATATTTCAATACACATCCCATACATAGAGATAAAAATCATTCATATGGTGAACACCTGGTAACCGACATTAACAAGATGCATATATAAGAATATCCCCATCATTCCGGGACACCCTTCGGATATGATATAAATTTCGAAGTACTAAAGCATCCGGTACTTTGGATGGGGTTTGTTAGGCCCAATAGATCTATCTTTAGGATTCGCGTCAATTAGGGTGTCTATTCCCTAATTCTTAGATTACCAGACTTAATAAAAAGGGGCATATTCGATTTCGATAATTCAACCATAGAATGTAGTTTCACGTACTTGTGTCTATTTTGTAAATCATTTATAAAACCTGCATGTATTCTCATCCCAAAAATATTAGATTTTAAAAGTGGGACTATAACTCACTTTCACAGATTTTTACTTCGTCGGGAAGTAAGACTTGGCCACTGGTTGATTCACGAACCTATAACAATATATACATATATATCAAAGTATGTTCAAAAATATATTTACAACACTTTTAATATATTTTGATGTTTTAAGTTTATTAAGTCAGCTGTCCTCGTTAGTAACCTACAACTAGTTGTCCACAGTTAGATGTACAGAAATAAATCGATAAATATTATCTTGAATCAATCCACGACCCAGTGTATACGTATCTCAGTATTGATCACAACTCAAACTATATATATTTTGGAATCAACCTCAACCCTGTATAGCTAACTCCAACATTCACATATAGAGTGTCTATGGTTGTTCCGAAATATATATAGATGTGTCGACATGATAGGTCGAAACATTGTATACGTGTCTATGGTATCTCAAGATTACATAATATAAAATACAAGTTGATTAAGTTATGGTTGGAATAGATTTGTTACCAATTTTCACGTAGCTAAAATGAGAAAAATTATCCAATCTTGTTTTACCCATAACTTCTTCATTTTAAATCCGTTTTGAGTGAATCAAATTGCTATGGTTTCATATTGAACTCTATTTTATGAATCTAAATAGAAAAGTATAGGTTTATAGTCGGAAAAATAAGTTACAAGTCGTTTTTGTAAAGGTAGTCATTTCAGTCGAAAGAACGACGTCTAGATGACCATTTTAGAAAACATACTTCCACTTTGAGTTTAATCATAATTTTTGGATATAGTTTCATGTTCATAATAAAAATCATTTTCTCAGAATAACAACTTTAAAATCAAAGTTTATCATAGTTTTTAATTAACTAACCCAAAACAGCCCGCGGTGTTACTACGACGGCGTAAATCCGGTTTTACGGTGTTTTTCGTGTTTCCAGGTTTTAAATCATTAAGTTAGAATATCATATAGATATAGAACATGTGTTTAGTTGATTTTAAAAGTCAAGTTAGAAGGATTAACTTTTGTTTGCGAACAAGTTTAGAATTAACTAAACTATGTTCTAGTGATTACAAGTTTAAACCTTCGAATAAGATAGCTTTATATGTATGAATCGAATGATGTTATGAACATCATTACTACCTTAAGTTCCTTGGATAAACCTACTGGAAAAGAGAAAAATGGATCTAGCTTCAATGGATCCTTGGATGGCTCAAAGTTCTTGAAGCAAAATCATGACACGAAAACAAGTTCAAGTAAGATCATCACTTGAAATAAGATTGTTATAGTTATAGAAATTGAACCAAAGTTTGAATATGATTATTACCTTGTATTAGAATGATAACCTACTGTAAGAAACAAAGATTTCTTGAGGTTGGATGATCACCTTACAAGATTGGAAGTGAGCTAGCAAACTTGAAAGTATTCTTGATTTTATGAAACTAGAACTTTTGGAATTTATGAAGAACACTTAGAACTTGAAGATAGAACTTGAGAGAGTTCAATTAGATGAAGAAAATTGAAGAATGAAAGTGTTTGTAGGTGTTTTTGGTCGTTGGTGTATGGATTAGATATAAAGGATATGTAATTTTGTTTTCATGTAAATAAGTCATGAATGATTACTCATATTTTTGTAATCTTATGAGATATTTCATGCTAGTTGCCAAATGATGGTTCCCACATGTGTTAGGTGACTCACATGGGCTGCTAAGAGCTGATCATTGGAGTGTATATACCAATAGTACATACATCTAAAAGCTGTGTATTGTACGAGTACGAATACGGGTGCATACGAGTAGAATTGTTGATGAAACTGAACGAGAATGTAATTGTAAGCATTTTTGTTAAGTAGAAGTATTTTGATAAGTGTATTGAAGTCTTTCAAAAGTGTATAAATACATATTAAAACACTACATGTATATACATTTTAACTGAGTCGTTAAGTCATCGTTAGTCGTTACATGTAAGTGTTGTTTTTAAACCTTTAGGTTAACGGTCTTGTTAAATGTTGTTAACCCAATGTTTATAATATCAAATGAGATTTTAAATTATTATATTATCATGATATTATCATGTATGAATATCTCTTAATATGATATATATACATTAAATGTCTTTACAACGATAATCGTTACATATATGTCTCGTTTAAAAATCATTAAGTTAGTAGTCTTGTTTTTACATATGTAGTTCATTATTAATATACTTAATGATATGTTTACTTATCATAGTATCATGTTAACTATATATATATCCATATATATGTCATCATATAGTTTTTACAAGTTTTAACGTTCGTGAATCACCGGTCAACTTGGGTGGTCAATTGTCTATATGAAACCTATTTCAATTAATCAAGTCTTAACAAGTTTGATTGCTTAACATGTTGGAAACATTTAATCATGTAAATATCAATCTCAATTAATATATATAAACATGGAAAAGTTCGGGTCACTACAACAAGTGTCGGTCTTTTGTCCAAACCCTAATTATGGTCCAAAGTCCAATAACCCCGTCTTAATATTTAGTCCAACATCACTATTGCTTCGGCTCAAATAAGCATAATAATAACTTAGCTACGAGACATTAATTTAAAATGGAAGAACATAACTTACAATGATTATTAAACGTGTAGCATTACACGGACAGAGTTTCGACTTTAAAAACCGTAAAACATTCGTTACAATAGCCCAATTATTATTAATCTTAATTTAAACTTAATTATAATTATATATATATATATATATATATATATATATATATATATATATATATATATATATATATATATATATATATATATATTCGTTTACAGATCAAAGAAAAGGAAAGAAAGAAAGAAAAGAGGTGTGTGTAACTCGGCAGAATTCGTGGCCTTTTATAGACTTTTCTGATTCCTGGTGGCCATGCGATCGCATGGCTTTGGTGCCCATATCCTATGCGATCGCATGAAGTCCTGATCCAGCTCACATGGTTTTGTTTTCTTGTTTTGTCGACACTTTATTTAAATATATATATATATATATATATATATATATATATATATATATATATATATATATATATATATATATATATATAATTTTATATAATTATATATATATATATATATTATATTTTTGTGCATAGTTGGCTTATAGTTTTAGCTCCGTTGACTTGCACATTGATGCTCGGTTTATGTCTCGGTTCCGGATTTTCGAACGTCTTTTCGTATAGTTTGAAATCTTGTACTTTACGTTCCGCGGCTTGTACTCTTGTCAATCTTTAGACATAATTCATCAATAAATAGTATCATTTGGAGTGTAACTTATACGTTTGAGCTTTCTGGTCATTTACGTCTTCAAATCTTCGTTTCTGTCTTCCATCTTCGCATTTTAATATTTAAACGATTATCACTTGGAAATAGAACAATTGCAACTAAAAGCTTGTCTTTCTGGAATGATAATGCTATGAAATATGTATTCGTTTTTAGCATTATCACTTTTCTGCTAACGCAGTTACATAAGCGGTATGATGGTATCTTTCTAGGAACAACACATAAAAAACTTGACTTTGGTTGAAAAGACTTTAAACATGCCCTTGCATTTTACTGTGCTCTACTTAATGGCTTAATGCCGCAACTCCCAACACCCATTGCTCCTCCGATCGAGTTGCTCCGTTTTCCATCTTTCATTGTGTTGTTCCCTGAGACCTGTTTAGACCAGTTCAATGTTTTTTTGTAAATCGGCGAATGAGCGTGAGTATGCGTTAATGTGCATTTAAATGTGCGTCTTATGTTTCAGATTATACAAGATTGTGCTCATTTAAATACGGTAAGCGCGCTGAACTGTTTGCGCGTTTTAAGCATCTATTCAGATCAAGTGACCACCTTATAATCGCGAAACTAGCAGTTAGTGAATTACCTGTTCGTCGTTGCTTCCTGGTGATTTTGATATCATTGCTGTAATTCCATCTTTCATGGGAAATTCAAACGAACCGCGTGCGATAGAGAGTATTGCTTCAAACTCTTGCAGAGATGGGCAATCTAACAGCGCATTTGTAACGACCCAACCCGTCGTATTTCCGGCCCATAGCCCTTTTTTTTTTCCTTTTTATCACAATAATATATGCAACATTAGTCCATGTGCGTTTCTGGAAACATCATCATTACAATGTTAAGTTTAAACATCTTTAAAACACAGAATTTATAAATTAAGTTTACAAAACAGGAATGCAATCCCGGACCCATTTGACGTATCCAAAATATAGTTCATGACCCGACTAGTTCACTTTACAACCAAAACTGAGCATGGTGATTGGGAACGCTACCCAATCCTAATCAAAAGTATAAGGCAAGCCTTAAGCACTAGTCCCCATGCAAGCCCGATCCACCACTTGCAACCTATAAAAAAAATGTAAACAACGAGAGGGTAAGCTAACTGCTTAGTGAGTAAAACATTTATACACATATATATATAGTTTACCTACACACATGAAATGTCCCGTTCTTATTGATTAAAAACGTTCCATATTAATTGATTTCGTTGCTAGGTTTTGACCTCTATATGAGACGTTTTTCAAAGACTGCATTCATTTTTAAAACAAACCATAACCTTTATTTCATAAATAAAGGTTTAAAAAGCTTTACGTAGATTATCAAATAATGATAATCTAAAATATCCTGTTTACACACGACCATTACATAATGGTTTACAATACAAATATGTTACATCGAAATCAGTTTCTTGAATGCAGTTTTTACACAATATCATACAAACATGGACTCCAAATCTTGTCCTTATTTAAGTATGCAACAGCGGAAGCTCTTAATATTCACCTGAGAATAAACATGCTTTAAACGTCAACAAAAATGTTGGTGAGTTATAGGTTTAACCTATATATATCAAATCGTAACAATAGACCACAAGATTTCATATTTCAATACACATCCCATACATAGAGATAAAAATCATTCATATGGTGAACACCTGGTAACAGACATTAACAAGATGCATATATAAGAATATCCCCATCATTCCGGGACACCCTTCGGATATGATATAAATTTTGAAGTACTAAAGCATCCGGTACTTTGGATGGGGTTTGTTAGGCCCAATAGATCTATCTTTAGGATTCGCGTCAATTAGGGTGTCTGTTCCCTAATTCTTAGATTACCAGACTAAATAAAAAGGGGCATATTCGATTTCGATAATTCAACCATAGAATGTAGTTTCACTTACTTGTGTCTATTTTGTAAATCATTTATAAAACCTGCATGTATTCTCATCCCAAAAATATTAGATTTTAAAAGTGGGACTATAACTCACTTTCACAGATTTTTACTTCGTCGGGAAGTAAGACTTGGCCACTGTTGATTCACGAACCTATAACAATATATACATATATATCAAAGTATGTTCAAAATATATTTACAACACTTTTAATATATTTTGATGTTTTAAGTTTATTAAGTCAGCTGTCCTCGTTAGTAACCTACAACTAGTTGTCCACAGTTAGATGTACAGAAATAAATCGATAAATATTATCTTGAATCAATCCACGACCCAGTGTATACGTATCTCAGTATTGATCACAACTCAAACTATATATATTTTGGAATCAACCTCAACCCTGTATAGCTAACTCCAACATTCACATATAGAGTGTCTATGGTTGTTCCGAAATATATATAGATGTGTCGACATGATAGGTCGAAACATTGTATACGTGTCTATGGTATCTCAAGATTACATAATATACAATACAAGTTGATTAAGTTATGGTTGGAATAGATTTGTTACCAATTTTCACGTAGCTAAAATGAGAAAAATTATCCAATCTTGTATTACCCATAACTTCTTCATTTTAAATCCGTTTTGAGTGAATCAAATTGCTATGGTTTCATATTGAACTCTATTTTATGAATCTAAACAGAAAAAGTATAGGTTTATAGTCGGAAAAATAAGTTACAAGTCATTTTTGTAAAGGTAGTCATTTCAGTCGAAAGAACGACGTCTAGATGACCATTTTAGAAAACATACTTCCACTTTGAGTTTAACCATAATTTTTGGATATAGTTTCATGTTCTTAATAAAAATCATTTTCTCAGAATAACAACTTTTAAATCAAAGTTTATCATAGTTTTTAATTAACTAACCCAAAACAGCCCGCGGTGTTACTACGACGGCGTAAATCCGGTTTTACGGTGTTTTTCGTGTTTCCAGGTTTTAAATCATTAAGTTAGCATATCATATAGATATAGAACATGTGTTTAGTTGATTTTAAAAGTCAAGTTAGAAGGATTAACTTTTGTTTGCGAACAAGTTTAGAATTAACTAAACTATGTTCTAGTGATTACAAGTTTAAACCTTCGAATAAGATAGCTTTATATGTATGAATCGAATGATGTTATGAACATCATTACTACCTTAAGTTCCTTGGATAAACCTACTGGAAAAGAGAAAAATGGATCTAGCTTCAATGGATCCTTGGATGGCTCGAAGTTCTTGAAGCAGAATCATGACTCGAAAACAAGTTCAAGTAAGATCATCACTTGAAATAAGATTGTTATAGTTATAGAAATTGAACCAAAGTTTGAATATGATTATTACCTTGTATTAGAATGATAACCTACTGTAAGAAACAAAGATTTCTTGAGGTTGAATGATCACCTTACAAGATTGGAAGTGAGCTAGCAAACTTGAAAGTATTCTTGATTTTATGAAACTAGAACTTTTGGAATTTATGAAGAACAATTAGAACTTGAAGATAGAACTTGAGAGAGATCAATTAGATGAAGAAAATTGAAGAATGAAAGTGTTTGTAGGTGTTTTTGGTCGTTGGTGTATGGATTAGATATAAAGGATATGTAATTTTGTTTTCATGTAAATAAGTCATGAATGATTACTCATATTTTTGTAATTTTATGAGATATTTCATGCTAGTTGCCAAATGATGGTTCCCAAATGTGTTAGGTGACTCACATGGGCTGCTAAGAGCTGATCATTGGAGTGTATATACCAATAGTACATACATCTAAAAGCTGGGTATTGTACGAGTACGAATACGGGTGCATACGAGTAGAATTGTTGATGAAACTGAACGAGGATGTAATTGTAAGCATTTTTGTTAAGTAGAAGTATTTTGATAAGTGTCTTGAAGTCTTTCAAAAGTGTATAAATACATATTAAAACACTACATGTATATACATTTTAACTGAGTCGTTAAGTCATCGTTAGTCGTTACATGTAAGTGTTGTTTTGAAACCTTTAGGTTAACGATCTTGTTAAATGTTGTTAACCCAATGTTTATAATATCAAATGAGATTTTAAATTATTATATTATCATGATATTATCATGTATGAATATCTCTTAATATGATATATATACATTAAATGTCTTTACAACGATAATCGTTACATATATGTCTCGTTTAAAAATCATTAAGTTAGTAGTCTTGTTTTTACATATGTAGTTCATTGTTAATATACTTAATGATATGTTTACTTATCATAGTATCATGTTAACTATATATATATCCATATATATGTCATCATATAGTTTTTACAAGTTTTAACGTTCGTGAATCACCGGTCAACTTGGGTGGTCAATTGTCTATATGAAACATATTTCAATTAATCAAGTCTTAACAAGTTTGATTGCTTAACATGTTGGAAACATTTAATCATGTAAATATCAATCTCAATTAATATATATAAACATGGAAAAGTTCGGGTCACTACAGTACCTACCCGTTAAATAAATTTCGTCCCGAAATTTTAAGCTGTTGAAGGTGTTGACAAATCTTCTGGAAATAGATGCGGGTATTTCTTCTTCATCTGATCTTCACGCTCCCAGGTGAACTCGGGTCCTCTACGAGCATTCCATCGAACCTTAACAATTGGTATCTTGTTTTGCTTAAGTCTTTTAACCTCACGATCCATTATTTCGACGGGTTCTTCGATGAATTGAAGTTTTTCGTTGATTTGGATTTCATCTAACGGAATAGTGAGATCTTCTTTAGCAAAACATTTCTTCAAATTCGAGACGTGGAAAGTGTTATGTACAGCCGCGAGTTGTTGAGGTAACTCAAGCCGGTAAGCTACTGGTCCGACACGATCAATAATCTTGAATGGTCCAATATACCTTGGATTTAATTTCCCTCGTTTACCAAATCGAACAACGCCTTTCCAAGGTGCAACTTTAAGCATGACCATCTCTCCAATTTCAAATTCTATATCTTTTCTTTTAATGTCAGCGTAGCTCTTTTGTCGACTTTGGGCGGTTTTCAACCGTTGTTGAATTTGGATGATCTTCTCGGTAGTTTCTTGTATAATCTCCGGACCCGTAATCTGTCTATCCCCCACTTCACTCCAACAAATCGGAGACCTGCACTTTCTACCATAAAGTGCTTCAAACGGCGCCATCTCAATGCTTGAATGGTAGCTGTTGTTGTAGGAAAATTCTGCTAACGGTAGATGTCGATCCCAACTGTTTCCGAAATCAATAACACATGCTCGTAGCATGTCTTCAAGCGTTTGTATCGTCCTTTCGCTCTGCCCATCAGTTTGTGGATGATAGGCAGTACTCATGTCTAGACGAGTTCCTAATGCTTGCTGTAATGTCTGCCAGAATCTTGAAATAAATCTGCCATCCCTATCAGAGATAATAGAGATTGGTATTCCATGTCTGGAGATGACTTCCTTCAAATACAGTCGTGCTAACTTCTCCATCTTGTCATCTTCTCTTATTGGCAAGAAGTGTGCTGATTTGGTGAGACGGTCAACTATTACCCAAATAGTATCAAAACCACTTGCAGTCCTTGGCAATTTAGTGATGAAATCCATGGTAATGTTTTTCCATTTCCATTCCGGGATTTCGGGTTGTTGAAGTAGACCTGATGGTTTCTGATGCTCAGCTTTGACCTTAGAACACGTCAAACATTCTCCTACATATTTAGCAACATCGGCTTTCATACCCGGCCACCAAAAATGTTTCTTGAGATCCTTGTACATCTTCCCCGTTCCAGGATGTATTGAGTATCTGGTTTTATGAGCTTCTCTAAGTACCATTTCTCTCATATCTCCAAATTTTGGTACCCTAATCCTTTCAGCCCTATACCGGGTTCCGTCTTCCCGAATATTAAGATGCTTCTCCGATCCTTTGGGTATTTCATCCTTTAAATTTCCCTCTTTTAAAACTCCTTGTTGCGCCTCCTTTATTTGAGTAGTAAGGTTATTATGAATCATTATATTCATAGATTTTACTCGAATGGGTTCTCTGTCCTTCCTGCTCAAGGCATCGGCTACCACATTTGCCTTCCCCGGGTGGTAACGAATCTCAAAGTCGTAATCATTCAATAATTCAATCCACCTACGCTGCCTCATATTCAGTTGTTTCTGATTAAATATGTGTTGAAGACTTTTGTGGTCGGTATATATGATACTTTTGACCCCATATAAGTAGTGCCTCTAAGTCTTTAATGCAAAAACAACCGCGCCTAATTCCAAATCATGCGTCGTATAATTTTGTTCGTGAATCTTCAATTGTCTAGACGCATAAGCAATCACCTTCGTTCGTTGCATTAATACACAACCGAGACCTTACTTTGATGCGTCACAATAAATCACAAAATCATCATTCCCTTCAGGCAATGACAATATAGGTGCCGTAGTTAGCTTTTGTAACGACCCGCACTTTTTCGATCGTACTATACTTATAAGATTGATATTTACATAAATTAAACATTACCAACTTGATAAGCAATCCAAATTGTTGAGATTTATATTTCCGAAAAGAGTTTTACACAACGTTTGACCGTCTAGTTTGACGGATGATATCACGAACTATACAATATATGATAATTATACGTTTGTGTATATATATGTATATATACATATTTAACATGATTAATAAATGTTTTAATATCTCATTTTGTATTAATAACAACAAGTTATAAGTATATTTTGAAACTACTAACTTAAGTTTTCAAAACGATAACAATACGTAACGTTATTTGACTTAAATACTTAAGACTATAATGTTTATACATATATTGTATAAGTAATGTATTTAATCACTTTTAAGAACTTAAATACATAAAATCATATAAGTGTATTCACAAAAGATAGCTATATTTGAATCGTCATTCCATTTTTCACAAAATTTCTATACGTATATTTAGAGTATTTGTACTCGTATCATACCTAGCTTCTATACGTATTTACTATTGGTATATACATGTCAAATCACCACCTAACCAGCCCTTATTACTGCCCTTGATGAGAGGTAATTGGAATTTGGATGCATGCATGAATTATTACACAAAAATACAACATGTGAACTTGTCCATCATCATCATCATTCACGTTTTTAAGGGGTGTTCCCCCATTCATTTTTGGTTCAATTTTTATCATCATTTCTAAGTTAAAAACACACAATTCCATAACCCTTAAACCCCTTAATCATCTCAGCTCACATCTATGAAGATCTAGCTTCAAAAACCATACTAAAACACCATAAGAAAACCATACAAAAACACTTCAAGAAAACCCTCCAAGAACACCAACTTACTTCCAATCTTTCATCCACTTCTATCACCCTTTTGATTCTAGCTTCTTACTTCTCTTTTACAGCAAACTTATCCAAGGAACTTGAGGTAGAATCTATGTTCATAACCTTATTCGATTCATATATATATAGCTATCTTATTTTGTGGTACAAAAGTTTAACAACAAGAACATAGTTTGAATGTTTTCAAACTTGTTTGCAAACTAAATAGATCCTTCTAACTTAACTTTTAAAATACTTCAAGACCTGTAATATAACTTATGTATATGCTAATTTAACAAGGTAAAACTTGGTTTTTCAAAGTATAAGTATTTTTAGAAAAATGGTCATTAAATGATTTTGTTGTAACAAAAATGTTTAACTTCATATGTTTCACTAATGTTTCACTTATGCCGTATGATTTTGAATACAAACCAAGGTATTTACAGTTCATAGTCTTAAAGAAGAACTCGATCCAAGAAGATGGCAATTTGAATCAACGAAAACGGATTTGTAACGAAGAAACTATGACCGAAACAAAATTGGTTATCCTAGATCATTTCAACTACGGGATCAATTGGAAAAAAATGATATAAATCACATATTTCTAAGATAACATGATATTTTATATATATGTACTTATAATTCAATTTTATATGGTTCAGGATCACCCGTAAACAACACGAGAAGATTAATCATAAGATCCCATGATTGTACGCAACACGTCATTTGACAACACCGGTACTTTATGTACGCAACACGTCATTTGACAACACCGGTACCATGGGTCAAGATTAATCTCGACCAACACATATACGATGGGGTTTTATTGATTTCGTTGGGGGTTTTATTTATTTCATTGCGGGTATATTAAACATCTAAAAATGAACCATTAAAATTGAATTACTAACATCGGACTGCTAACTACGGACTAAGGAATTATTCAAAGTATTAAAAGTATAACAAGTATATATATATATAACGTTTGTTTCAAAATGAAAACATATTGATATATTATATATGGATAGGTTCGTGATATCAACCGGAAGACCGAGTCAAAATATATATATCATCAAGACAAGAGTGAGTATATAGTCCCACTTTTAAACTCTAAATATTTCGGGATGAGAATACATGTATTTTATGTTTTACATTATGGACACAAGTAACTGAAAAATATATTCTACGTTGAGTTGTACCACTGGCATACTTCCCTGTAGCTTGGTAACTAATATTTACAGCGGTATTGTAAACGCGAATCCTGTTGATAGATCTATCGGGCCTGACAACCCCAACCGGACTGGACGACCAGTATTCAACGGTTGCACAGTACTTCGTTTTGTGACTACACTTGGTACGGTGTAGTAAGATTTCATATTAAAGGGAATATGCGACGTGAAAATGTTAAGTATGGTTACCAAGTGCTCAACCACTTAGAATATTTTTATTGAAATGTTTATGTACGAAATCTTGTGGTCTATATATATATATTGCTGCGCACTAAACCTATATCTCACCAACTTTATGTTGACGTTTTTAAACATGTTTATTCTCAGGTGATAATTAAAGCTTCCGCTGCATTATGTTGAATCTAAGCAGGATCATGCGTACTCATATTTGTGTCAAAAATAAAACTGCATATCCGAGGACGTGTGTTGTAAAATATGCTAGAAATCGTGTTGTTATTATCATTTGTAAAGTTTGTAAGTCGAAGATTATCGTTAAATGATAATCATCTTTTTATTGTCTAAAGCTTGTAACAAAAATAATGGTTTGGTTTGTAATGTATAATATATGCAGTTTTCCTTTTTAAAAATGTCGCATATAGAGGTCAATACCTCGCAATGAAATCATACGTTATCTAACACGTTCTTATGGTTAAGGACGGGTTATGACATGTGGTATCAGAGCGTTGGTCTTAGCGAACCAGGTCTGCATTAGTGTGTCTAACCGAGAAGCCGTTAGGATACATTAGTAAGTCTGGACTTTGACCGGGTCTGATTTAAAAAAAAAAAAAAACCATTGCTTATCACTGTTGGTTAAAATTTATATGTAAATATTATATAAGTACTAATGGGTTAGTTGTTGTGTGATAGATGTCGAGCTCAAAAATTGTTATCACAATCAACGACTCCGAATCAGAATCTTCAGATGGCGTTCCAGTCATTAACCTGTCCGATGACGAAAATGATATCCTTGGGGAAGACTCACAAATTCCGGATGAACCAACTATAGAGAACCAGGAAAGTGAACCCGAGGAGGAAAGTGAACCCGAGGAGGAAAGTGAACCCGAGGAGGAAAGTGAACCCGAGGAAGAAATACAGGAAATTACAAAAGACGAGTTCGAACTAGGAAAGAAACGAAAGGCTAATGAATTAGAAAATCCAAATCCCGAGTTTAATGAGAATGATGTGGCACCAATTCCACTCAACACTACCACCCCTATCCCCGCTATTCCTATTTGTTCTGTCCCGGCATCCAGTTCTTCAGTCCCACAGCCAAAATATAGGCAGACAGTTAGGATAAGCGTTAAGCAAATCTTTGTGTCTAAACGTCCTAGAAAATAGATCAAACGATGCGCTGCTGTGTCAAACCATGGAACCGAATAATGTTTTGTATAATATTAATAGTGTGGTTTGCTTAATGTTCGATGTAAGATAAGCATATGTAAAATATTGAAGTATGAAATGCAATAATTTTCCATGGTTAAGTATTATTTAGATTGTAGTAATTGATTCTGTACTAAGCTATTAAGTATGAACATTAACGGGTAGGTACTACCCAAGATATAATTATAAAACGCTAATAAGAAGAAAAGGCTTTTATAATAATACCTAGTTCATATTATTAATAAGCTATAATGTACTATAAATACACACTACATCTATAATAATCCATGTGAATAATTATTTTCTTTCATTAGGAAATGGCGCGATTGAATCGAATGACGGAACAAGAACTCGAGGAACTCATCAACCAGCGAGTGAACGACAGAATGTTATGGGTTGAGGCTGCAAGAGCTGCTGCAGTTAATCCAAATCCTCGTGTAGGATGCTCCTACAAGACGTTCCAAGCTTGCAAGCCATCATCATTCAGTGGAACGGAAGGACCTATCGGTTTAACCCGATGGATAGAAAAGATGGAGACGGTGTTCAAAATCAGCGGTTGTGATGAAAAAGACATGACCAAGTTTGCATCGTGCACTTTACAAGATAGTGCACTCACATGGTGGAAGAATTATGTGAAGGCGGTAGGAGGAGATGTAGCTTATGATACTCCATGGGAAGAATTCAAAGCAATGATAATCACCGAGTATTGTCCAAGGAATGAGGTTATTAAGTTAGAAGATGAGTTACGAAGTTTGAAGGTGGTTGGTACTGAAATCACCAACTACAACCAGCGATTCATGGAATTAGTTTTGCTATGTCCTGAATTGGTTCCAACCGAAGAACGGAAGATTGAAATGTACAAAGCTGGTTTGCCCAAAAAGGTCAAGGCAAATGTTACAGCATCGAAACCTAAGACAATTCATGAAGCTATAACCATGGCAAACGAGCTAATGGATCAGGTCATCATGGATAAGAAAGTATCCAATACTGATGTGAAGGTATCAGGTAACAAAAGAAAGTGGAATGGAAATTATGATCGAGGTAACCAACAACAATCTTTTAAGAAACAAGAAAACACGCAAGGTGCGGGTAGTGGTTTAAGCTTTGGTTATAAAGGACAAAATCCTTTATGCAACCGTTGCCACAAACATCACTTTGGTTACTGTAGTGTGTTATGCACCAAGTGTAATCGACAAGGTCATCTTGCGGAAGATTGTAAGGCTCTCGTTACAAATGGCAACAAGACTCCTGCCACCAACGCAAATAGAACTGCTTTGGCTACCATTACTTGTTTTGGTTGTGGAAAACAAGGTCACTATAAGAGTCAGTGCCCGAATCAGAATGGCGGACCTGCACGTGGAAGAGCGTTTGTTATTAATGCTAGAGAGGCACGAGAAGACCCGGAGCTTGTTACGGGTACGTTTACCATTAATAACTTATCAGCATCTATTTTATTTGATACTGGCGCCGATAGAAGTTACGTGTGTATAAATTTTTACACTAAATTGAATTGTTCATCATTACCTCTAGATGCTAAGTACATGATTGAGTTAGCTAATGGTAAACTAATTAAAGCCGATAAAATTTGTCGTGATTGTAAGATAAATTTAGCCGGAGAAACATTTAAGATTGATTTGATACCCGTAGAATTAGGAAGTTTTGATGTAATAGTCGGCATGGACTGGATGTCCAAAATAGGAGCGGAAGTTGTTTGTGCCAAGAAGGCAATTCGTATTCCTGGTAAGGATAAAATGCCAGTGATGATTTATGGAGAGAAGGGTAATTCAAAGCTAAAACTCATTAGCTGTTTGAAAGCCAAGAAGTGTTTAGAAAAGGGATGTTACGCTATTTTAGCACATGTTAATAAAGTCGAAAAGAAAGAAAAGTGCATCAACGACGTGCCTGTGGCAAGAGATTTTCCTGAAGTTTTTCCGGAAGAATTGCCGGGATTACCTCCATTTAGATCGGTAGAATTTCAAATAGATTTAGTACCAGGAGCTGCACCAGTGGCTCGTGCACCATATAGACTTGCACCGTCCGAATTAAAAGAACTTCAAAGTCAGTTAAAAGAATTATTGGACCGTGGATTCATACGACCAAGTACATCACCGTGGGGAGCTCCAATTTTGTTTGTCAAGAAGAAAGACGGATCTTTCCGAATGTGTATAGATTATCGTGAATTAAATAAGTTAACTATCAAGAATCGGTATCCACTACCGAGAATTGATGACTTATTTGATCAATTGCAAGGATCATGTGTTTATTCGAAAATCGACTTAAGATCGGGCTATCATCAACTACGCGTTAAAGAAGAGGACATTCCGAAAACTGCTTTTCGGACACGTTATGGTCATTACGAATTTTTGGTTATGCCGTTTGGATTGACGAATGCGCCAGCTGTATTCATGGACCTCATGAATCGAGTTTGTAGTCCGTATTTAGATAAGTTTGTTATCGTTTTCATTGATGATATTCTTATCTATTCCAAGAGTGAGCAAGAGCATGAAGAGCATTTAAGGTTGATACTGGAGTTGTTGAGAAAAGAACAACTGTATGCTAAATTTTCTAAGTGTGCTTTCTGGTTGAAAGAAGTGCAATTTCTTGGTCACGTTGTTAATAGCGAAGGAATTCAGGTTGATCCAGCAAAAATTGAAGCCATTGAAAAATGGGAGACTCCTAAGACACCAATGCAGATACGCCAATTTTTGGGTTTAGCCGGTTATTATAGAAGGTTTATTCAAGATTTTTCCCGAATAGCTAAACCGTTGACAGCGTTAACGCAAAAAGGGAAGAAATATGAATGGACCTCGGAGCAGGAGAACGCATTTCAATTACTGAAGAAGAAGTTAACTACGGCGCCTATTTTATCGTTACCAGAAGGGAACGATGATTTTGAAATATATTGTGACGCTTCGCGACAAGGTTTTGGTTGTGTTCTTATGCAACGGAAGAAAGTTATTGCATTCGCATCCCGACAATTGAAGATTCACGAGCGAAATTATACGACGCATGATCTAGAATTGGGAGCAGTCGTGTTTGCATTGAAGATGTGGAGACATTACTTGTATGGGGTTAAATTCACTGTGTTTACTGATCATAAAAGCCTTCAACATATTTTCGATCAAAAACAGCTGAACATGAGGCAACGTAGGTGGGTTGAGTTAATAAATGACTATGATTGTGAAATTCGTTATCATCCCGGGAAAGCGAATGTGGTGGCTGACGCACTAAGCAGAAAGGAACGAGAACCAATTCGAGTACGAGCGATGAACATAAAAATTCGCATGAATCTCAACTCACAAATCAAAGAAGTTCAACGAGAAGCACTTACTAAAGAAAATATAGGAAATGAAATAATGAAGAAGTATGCGAAGCAACTCGTTATGCGGGAAGATGGAATTCGATATTTTGCAAATCGTATTTGGGTACCGAAGTTGGGTGGATTAAGGAAGTTGATATTGAACGAGGCACATAAGACAAGATATTCGATACATCCTGGAGTTGGAAAGATGTACCAAGATCTTAAGACGCATTATTGGTGGCCTAATTTAAAAACAGACGTTGCAACATATGTTGGGGAGTGTTTAACTTGTTCCAAGGTTAAAGCAGAACACCAGAAGCCGTCAGGGTTACTTCAACAACCAGAAATTCCAGAATGGAAATGGGACGGTATTACCATGGATTTCATCACGAAGTTACCAAAGACTGCCTGGGGATACGACACCATTTGGGTGATTGTTGATCGTCTCACCAAGTCTGCACATTTCTTGCCTATAAAGGAAACAGATAGAATGGAGAAACTATTACGATTGTATATAAAGGAAGTTGTTTCAAGGCATGGAATACCTATTTCCATTATATCCGATCGTGATAGTAGATTTACCTCAAAGTTTTGGCAATCACTACAGGAGGCACTAGGAACTCGTTTGGATATGAGTACCGCATATCATCCGCAGACCGACGGGCAGAGTGAAAGAACAATTCAGACTCTTGAAGACATGCTCAGGGCATGTGTGATCGATTTTGGAAACGGATGGGATAAATATCTACCGTTAGCAGAATTCTCGTATAATAATAGTTATCATGCGAGCATTGGAGCTGCACCATTCGAAGCATTGTATGGAAGGAAGTGTAGATCTCCTATCTGCTGGAATGAAGTAGGAGATCGGCATTTAACTGGTCCCGAGATCATACACGAAACGACCGAGAAGATAGTACAAATCAAGGAGAGATTAAAAACAGCCCGTAGTCGCCAAAAGAGCTACGCCGATGTCCGAAGGAAACCATTAGAGTTTCAGGTTGGGGACATGGTTATGCTAAAGGTGTCACCTTGGAAAGGTGTAATACGTTTCGGCAAAAGGGGTAAACTGAACCCAAGATACGTAGGCCCGTTTAAGATCATCGAACGCATTGGACCGGTAGCTTATCGACTCGAGTTACCACAACAACTCGCCGGAATACATAATACCTTTCACGTCTCGAACCTTAAGAAGTGTCTTGCAAAGGAAGACCTTACCATTCCTCTTGAAGAAATTCATGTCGACGAGAAACTACAATTCGTCGAAGAACCAATCGAAATCATGGACCGTGAAGTTAAACAGCTCAAACAGAGTAATATACCGATTGTTAAGGTTCGTTGGAATGCTAGAAGAGGTCCCGAGTTTACTTGGGAACGAGAGGATCAGATGAAACGAAAGTATCCGCATTTGTTTCTCGATGACGCAAAATAGGTACAATTTTAAAATTTCGGGACGAAATTTATTTAACGGGGAGGTAATGTAACGACCCGCACTTTTTCGATCGTACTATACTTATAAGATTGATATTTACATAAATTAAACATTACCAACTTGATAAGCAATCCAAATTGTTGAGATTTATATTTCCGAAAAGAGTTTTACACAACGTTTGACCGTCTAGTTTGACGGATGATATCACGAACTATACAATATATGATAATTATACGTTTGTGTATATATATGTATATATACATATTTAACATGATTAATAAATGTTTTAATATCTCATTTTGTATTAATAACAACAAGTTATAAGTATATTTTGAAACTACTAACTTAAGTTTTCAAAACGATAACAATACGTAACGTTATTTGACTTAAATACTTAAGACTATAATGTTTATACATATATTGTATAAGTAATGTATTTAATCACTTTTAAGAACTTAAATACATAAAATCATATAAGTGTATTCACAAAAGATAGCTATATTTGAATCGTCATTCCATTTTTCACAAAATTTCTATACGTATATTTAGAGTATTTGTACTCGTATCATACCTAGCTTCTATACGTATTTACTATTGGTATATACATGTCAAATCACCACCTAACCAGCCCTTATTACTGCCCTTGATGAGAGGTAATTGGAATTTGGATGCATGCATGAATTATTACACAAAAATACAACATGTGAACTTGTCCATCATCATCATCATTCACGTTTTTAAGGGGTGTTCCCCCATTCATTTTTGGTTCAATTTTTATCATCATTTCTAAGTTAAAAACACACAATTCCATAACCCTTAAACCCCTTAATCATCTCAGCTCACATCTATGAAGATCTAGCTTCAAAAACCATACTAAAACACCATAAGAAAACCATACAAAAACACTTCAAGAAAACCCTCCAAGAACACCAACTTACTTCCAATCTTTCATCCACTTCTATCACCCTTTTGATTCTAGCTTCTTACTTCTCTTTTACAGCAAACTTATCCAAGGAACTTGAGGTAGAATCTATGTTCATAACCTTATTCGATTCATATATATATAGCTATCTTATTTTGTGGTACAAAAGTTTAACAACAAGAACATAGTTTGAATGTTTTCAAACTTGTTTGCAAACTAAATAGATCCTTCTAACTTAACTTTTAAAATACTTCAAGACCTGTAATATAACTTATGTATATGCTAATTTAACAAGGTAAAACTTGGTTTTTCAAAGTATAAGTATTTTTAGAAAAATGGTCATTAAATGATTTTGTTGTAACAAAAATGTTTAACTTCATATGTTTCACTAATGTTTCACTTATGCCGTATGATTTTGAATACAAACCAAGGTATTTACAGTTCATAGTCTTAAAGAAGAACTCGATCCAAGAAGATGGCAATTTGAATCAACGAAAACGGATTTGTAACGAAGAAACTATGACCGAAACAAAATTGGTTATCCTAGATCATTTCAACTACGGGATCAATTGGAAAAAAATGATATAAATCACATATTTCTAAGATAACATGATATTTTATATATATGTACTTATAATTCAATTTTATATGGTTCAGGATCACCCGTAAACAACACGAGAAGATTAATCATAAGATCCCATGATTGTACGCAACACGTCATTTGACAACACCGGTACTTTATGTACGCAACACGTCATTTGACAACACCGGTACCATGGGTCAAGATTAATCTCGACCAACACATATACGATGGGGTTTTATTGATTTCGTTGGGGGTTTTATTTATTTCATTGCGGGTATATTAAACATCTAAAAATGAACCATTAAAATTGAATTACTAACATCGGACTGCTAACTACGGACTAAGGAATTATTCAAAGTATTAAAAGTATAACAAGTATATATATATATAACGTTTGTTTCAAAATGAAAACATATTGATATATTATATATGGATAGGTTCGTGATATCAACCGGAAGACCGAGTCAAAATATATATATCATCAAGACAAGAGTGAGTATATAGTCCCACTTTTAAACTCTAAATATTTCGGGATGAGAATACATGTATTTTATGTTTTACATTATGGACACAAGTAACTGAAAAATATATTCTACGTTGAGTTGTACCACTGGCATACTTCCCTGTAGCTTGGTAACTAATATTTACAGCGGTATTGTAAACGCGAATCCTGTTGATAGATCTATCGGGCCTGACAACCCCAACCGGACTGGACGACCAGTATTCAACGGTTGCACAGTACTTCGTTTTGTGACTACACTTGGTACGGTGTAGTAAGATTTCATATTAAAGGGAATATGCGACGTGAAAATGTTAAGTATGGTTACCAAGTGCTCAACCACTTAGAATATTTTTATTGAAATGTTTATGTACGAAATCTTGTGGTCTATATATATATATTGCTGCGCACTAAACCTATATCTCACCAACTTTATGTTGACGTTTTTAAACATGTTTATTCTCAGGTGATAATTAAAGCTTCCGCTGCATTATGTTGAATCTAAGCAGGATCATGCGTACTCATATTTGTGTCAAAAATAAAACTGCATATCCGAGGACGTGTGTTGTAAAATATGCTAGAAATCGTGTTGTTATTATCATTTGTAAAGTTTGTAAGTCGAAGATTATCGTTAAACGATAATCATCTTTTTATTGTCTAAAGCTTGTAACAAAAATAATGGTTTGGTTTGTAATGTATAATATATGCAGTTTTCCTTTTTAAAAATGTCGCATATAGAGGTCAATACCTCGCAATGAAATCATACGTTATCTAACACGTTCTTATGGTTAAGGACGGGTTATGACAGCTTTTTCTTCAATAACTGAAACGCTTTCTCTTGTTCATCATTCCATTCAAATTTCTTCCCTTTATGCGTTAATGCAGTCAAGGGTTTTGCTATTCTGGAAAAGTCTTGGATGAACCTTCTGTAGTAACCAGCTAGTCCTAAAAACTGGCGTATGTGTTTCGGAGTTTTCGGGGTTTCCCACTTTTCAACAGTTTCTATCTTTGCCGGATCCACCTTAATACCTTCTTTGTTCACTATGTGACCGAGGAATTGAACTTCTTCCAACCAAAATGCACACTTTGAAAACTTAGCGTACAATTCTTCCTTCCTCAATACTTCTAACACCTTTCTCAAATGTTCACCGTGTTCTTGGTCATTCTTTGAGTAAATAAGTATGTCATCAATGAAAACAATGACAAACTTGTCAAGGTATGGTCCACACACTCGGTTCATAAGGTCCATGAACACAGCTGGTGCATTAGTTAAACCAAACGGCATGACCATAAACTCGTAATGACCGTAATGTGTTCTGAAAGCAGTCTTTGGAATATCATCTTCTTTCACCCGCATTTGATGATACCCGGAACGTAAGTCAATCTTTGAATAAACAGACGAGCCTTGTAGTTGATCAAATAAGTCGTCGATTCTCGGTAGTGGGTATCGGTTCTTGATGGTAAGTTTGTTCAACTCTCGGTAGTCGATACACAACCTGAATGTACCATCTTTCTTCTTGACAAACAAAACAGGAGCTCCCCACGGTGATGTGCTTGGTCGAATGAAACCACGCTCTAAAAGTTCTTGTAATTGGCTTTGTAGTTCTTTCATCTCGCTGGGTGCGAGTCTGTAAGGAGCACGAGCTATTGGTGCAGCTCCTGGTACAAGATCTATTTGAAATTCAACGGATCGATGTGGGGGTAATCCCGGTAATTCTTTCGGAAATACATCAGGAAATTCTTTTGCGACGGGAACATCATTGATGCTCTTTTCTTCAGTTTGTACTTTCTCGACGTGTGCTAGAACAGCATAGCAACCTTTTCTTATTAGTTTTTGTGCCTTCAAATTACTAATAAGATGTAGCTTCGTGTTGCCCTTTTCTCCGTACACCATTAAGGGTTTTCCTTTTTCTCGTATAATGCGAATTGCATTTTTGTAACAAACGATCTCCGCTTTCACTTCTTTCAACCAGTCCATACCGATTATCACATCAAAACTCCCTAACTCTACTGGTATCAAATCAATCTTAAATGTTTCGCTAACCAGTTTAATTTCTCGATTCCGACATATATTATCTGCTGAAATTAATTTACCATTTGCTAATTCGAGTAAAAATTTACTATTCAAAGGCATCAATGGACAACTTAATTTAGCACAAAAATCTCTACTCATATAGCTTCTATCCGCACCCGAATCAAATAAAACGTAAGCAGATTTATTGTCAATAAGAAACGTACCCGTAACAAGCTCCGGGTCTTCCTGTGCCTCTGCCGCATTAATATTGAAAACTCTTCCACGGCCTTGTCCACTCGTGTTCTCCTGGTTCGGGCAATTTCTAATAATGTGGCCCGGTTTTCCACATTTATAACAAACTACATTGGCATAACTTGCTCCGACACTACTTGATCCGCCATTACTCGTTCCGACACCATTTGTTCCTTTAGTTCTATTAACCCCTGGTCCGTAGACCTCACACTTTGCCGCGCTATGACCATTTCTTTTACACTTGTTGCAAAATTTGGTGCAGAACCCCGAGTGATTCTTTTCACACCTTTGGCATAGCTGCTTCTGATTGTTGTTGTTGTTGCGGTTATTATTGTTGTTGGGATGATTGTTGTAGTTGCTGTTGTTGTTGTTGGGCCGTTTGTTGTAGTTGCGATTGATGTTGCGATTGTTGGGATAATTGTTGCGATTATTGTTGTAATTCCTGTTGTTGTTGTATTGGTGATTCTTATCACCGTTTTCCTCCCACTTTCTTTTGACTTGCTTCACATTGGCCTCTTCAGCAGTCTGTTCTTTAATTCTTTCTTCAATTTGGTTCACGAGTTTGTGAGCCATTCTACATGCCTGTTGTATGGAGGCGGGCTCGTGTGAACTTATATCTTCTTGGATTCTTTCCGGTAATCCTTTCACAAACGCGTCGATCTTCTCTTCCTCATCTTCGAATGCTCCCGGACACAATAGGCACAATTCTGTAAATCATCTTTCGTACGTGGTAATATCAAATCCTTGGGTTCGTAACCCTCTAAGTTCCGTCTTGAGCTTATTTACCTCGGTTCTGGGACGGTACTTCTCGTTCATCAAGTGCATGAATGCTGACCACGGTAGTGCGTACGCATCATCTTGTCCCACTTGCTCTAGATAGGTATTCCACCATGTTAACGCAGAACCTGTGAAGGTATGCGTAGCGTACTTTACTTTGTCCTCTTCAGTACACTTACTTTTGGCAAACACCGATTCGACCTTCTCGGTCCACCGTTTCAATCCGATCGGTCCTTCGGTTCCATCAAATTCCAAAGGTTTGCAGGCAGTGAATTCTTTGTAGGTGCATCCTACACGATTTCCTGTACTGCTAGATCCAAGGTTATTATTGGTATGTAGCGCAGCCTGTACTGCGGCTATGTTTGAAGCTAGAAAAGTACGGAATTCCTCTTCATTCATATTCACGGTGTGTCGAGTAGTCGGTGCCATTTCCTTCAAAATAGTTAAATGGAACAAGTTAATCATACAGAATATTAAGAGTAGTTAATAGTATTTCGTAGCATAATATGAACTCATTTATAAAAGCTTTTTCTTCATATTAGCGTTTTATAAGTTTAAATTCGGGTAGTACCTACCCGTTAAGTTCATACTTAGTAGCTAATATACAATTCAACTACTACAATTCTATATGAAAAACTGATTATAATAATATTTCGCGTTCAAACTTTTATACAATATTTTACAAACTTACAATACCGCTTATTTTACATAAAGCATGAAATATAGCACACAATAACTTTGATACAAGATAGTTGTGAAGATAATTCTAGCTAGTACACAAGTCGTTCAGCAAAGGCAATAAAGACACGTAATTCATACGTCCAGAAACAAGTCATGCATTCTGGTTTTACTAGGACTACTTCCCATCCTTGGTCTTGTGCAACATAACCGTTATGGCCGTTGATAAGACAGCGTGTTGTAACGTCGTCAAAGGGATGAGGGTTACGTAATGTCCAACAGTCCCGTAATAATCTAAAAACCTCATTTCTTACCCCAATTACCGACTCCGTCACTTGTGGAAACGTTTTGTTTAATAGTTGTAGCCCGATGTTCTTGTTCTCACTTTGGTGAGAAGCGAACATTACTAATCCGTAAGCATAACATGCTTCTTTATGTTGCATGTTAGCCACTTTTTCTAAATCACGAAGTCCAATATTCGGATATATTGAGTCAAAATAATTTCTTAACCCGTTGCGTAAAATAGCATTTGGGTTCCCCGTAATATATGCGTCAAAATAAACACATCGTAACTTATGGGTTTCCCAATGTGATATCCCCCATCTTTCAAACGAAAGTCTCTTATAAACCAAGACATTCTTGGAACGTTCTTCGAATGTCTTACAAACTGATCTCGCCTTAAATAGTTGTGCCGAGGAATTCTGGCCGACTCTAGACAAGATTTCATCAATCATGTCTCTGGGTAGGTCTCTTAAAATATTGGGTTGTCTATCCATTTTGTGTTTTTAAACTGTAAAATAGACAAGAGTTAGATTCATAAAAAAAATATACTTATTAATACAAGCAATTTTTACATATATCATAAAGCATAAGCACACTATATTACATATATTACACCACACGGATACAACTATCTTATTCCGACTCGCTTGTTTCTTCTTCTTCGGTTTTGGTTCGTTTTGCCAAGTTTCTAGGGATATATGATGTTCCCCTAATACGAGCCGTCGTGATCCACATTGGTTTAGAAAAACCTGGTGGTTTAGAGGTTCCCGGGTCATTGTTACAACTTAAGGACTTCGGGGGTTGACGATACATATAAAGTTCATCGGGGTTGGAATTAGATTTCTCTATTTTTATGCCCTTTCCCTTATTATTTTCTTTTGCCTTTTTAAATTCAGTTGGGGTAATTTCTATAACATCATCGGAATTCTCGTCGGAATCCGATTCATCGGAGAATTGGTAATCCTCCCAATATTTTGCTTCCTTGGCGGAAACACCATTGACCATAATTAACCTTGGTCGGTTGGTTGAGGATTTTCTTTTACTTAACCGTTTTATTATTTCCCCCACCAGTTCTATTTCTTCATCCGGTTCCGATTCTTCTTCCGGTTCCGATTCTTCTTCTGGTTCTGACTCTTCTTCCGGTTCCTCTTCGGGAACTTGTGAATCAGTCCACGAATCATTCCAATTTACATTTGACTCTTCATTATTATTAGGTGAGTCAATGGGACTTGTTCTAGAGGTAGACATCTATCACATAATATCAAACGCGTTAAGAGATTAATATATCACATAATATTCACATGTTAAAAATATATAGTTTCCAACAAAATTTGTTAAGCAATCATTTTTCAAGTAAACACGGTCGAAGTCCAGACTCACTAATGCATCCTAACAAACTCGATAAGACACACTAATGCAAAATTCTGGTTCTCTAAGAACAACGCTCTGATACCAACTGAAATGTCCCGTTCTTATTGATTAAAAACGTTCCATATTAATTGATTTCGTTGCGAGGTTTTGACCTCTATATGAGACGTTTTTCAAAGACTGCATTCATTTTTAAAACAAACCATAACCTTTATTTCATAAATAAAGGTTTAAAAAGCTTTACGTAGATTATCAAATAATGATAATCTAAAATATCCTGTTTACACACGACCATTACATAATGGTTTACAATACAAATATGTTACATCGAAATCAGTTTCTTGAATGCAGTTTTTACACAATATCATACAAACATGGACTCCAAATCTTGTCCTTATTTAAGTATGCAATAGCGGAAGCTCTTAATATTCACCTGAGAATAAACATGCTTTAAACGTCAACAAAAATGTTGGTGAGTTATAGGTTTAACCTATATATATCAAATCGTAACAATAGACCACAAGATTTCATATTTCAATACACATCCCATACATAGAGATAAAAATCATTCATATGGTGAACACCTGGTAACCGACATTAACAAGATGCATATATAAGAATATCCCCATCATTCCGGGACACCCTTCGGATATGATATAAATTTCGAAGTACTAAAGCATCCGGTACTTTGGATGGGGTTTGTTAGGCCCAATAGATCTATCTTTAGGATTCGCGTCAATTAGGGTGTCTGTTCCCTAATTCTTAGATTACCAGACTTAATAAAAAGGGGCATATTCGATTTCGATAATTCAACCATAGAATGTAGTTTCACTTACTTGTGTCTATTTTGTAAATCATTTATAAAACCTGCATGTATTCTCATCCCAAAAATATTAGATTTTAAAAGTGGGACTATAACTCACTTTCACAGATTTTTACTTCGTCGGGAAGTAAGACTTGGCCACTGTTGATTCACGAACCTATAACAATATATACATATATATCAAAGTATGTTCAAAATATATTTACAACACTTTTAATATATTTTGATGTTTTAAGTTTATTAAGTCAGCTGTCCTCGTTAGTAACCTACAACTAGTTGTCCACAGTTAGATGTACAGAAATAAATCGATAAATATTATCTTGAATCAATCCACGACCCAGTGTATACGTATCTCAATATTGATCACAACTCAAACTATATATATTTTGGAATCAACCTCAACCCTGTATAGCTAACTCCAACATTCACATATAGAGTGTCTATGGTTGTTCCGAAATATATATAGATGTGTCGACATGATAGGTCAAAACATTGTATACGTGTCTATGGTATCTCAAGATTACATAATATACAATACAAGTTGATTAAGTTATGGTTGGAATAGATTTGTTACCAATTTTCACGTAGCTAAAATGAGAAAAATTATCCAATCTTGTATTACCCATAACTTCTTCATTTTAAATCCATTTTGAGTGAATCAAATTGCTATGGTTTCATATTGAACTCTATTTTATGAATCTAAACATAAAAAGTATAGGTTTATAGTCGGAAAAATAAGTTACAAGTCGTTTTTGTAAAGGTAGTCATTTCAGTCGAAAGAACGACGTCTAGATGACCATTTTAGAAAACATACTTCCACTTTGAGTTTAACCATAATTTTTGGATATAGTTTCATGTTCATAATAAAAATCATTTTCTCAGAATAACAACTTTTAAATCAAAGTTTATCATAGTTTTTAATTAACTAACCCAAAACAGCCCGCGGTGTTACTACGACGGCGTAAATCCGGTTTTACGGTGTTTTTCGTGTTTCCAGGTTTTAAATCATTAAGTTAGCATATCATATAGATATAGAACATGTGTTTAGTTGATTTTAAAAGTCAAGTTAGAAGGATTAACTTTTGTTTGCGAACAAGTTTAGAATTAACTAAACTATGTTCTAGTGATTACAAGTTTAAACCTTCGAATAAGATAGCTTTATATGTATGAATCGAATGATGTTATGAACATCATTACTACCTTAAATTCCTTGGATAAACCTACTGGAAAAGAGAAAAATGGATCTAGCTTCAATGGATCCTTGGATGGCTCGAAGTTCTTGAAGCAGAATCATGACTCGAAAACAAGTTCAAGTAAGATCATCACTTGAAATAAGATTGTTATAGTTATAGAAATTGAACCAAAGTTTGAATATGATTATTACCTTGTATTAGAATGATAACCTACTGTAAGAAACAAAGATTTCTTGAGGTTGAATGATCACCTTACAAGATTGGAAGTGAGCTAGCAAACTTGAAAGTATTCTTGATTTTATGAAACTAGAACTTTTGGAATTTATGAAGAACAATTAGAACTTGAAGATAGAACTTGAGAGAGATCAATTAGATGAAGAAAATTGAAGAATGAAAGTGTTTGTAGGTGTTTTTGGTCGTTGGTGTATGGATTAGATATAAAGGATATGTAATTTTGTTTTCATGTAAATAAGTCATGAATGATTACTCATATTTTTGTAATTTTATGAGATATTTCATGCTAGTTGCCAAATGATGGTTCCCACATGTGTTAGGTGACTCACATGGGCTGCTAAGAGCTGATCATTGGAGTGTATATACCAATAGTACATACATCTAAAAGCTGTGTATTGTACGAGTACGAATACGGGTGCATACGAGTAGAATTGTTGATGAAACTGAACGAGGATGTAATTGTAAGCATTTTTGTTAAGTAGAAGTATTTTGATAAGTGTATTGAAGTCTTTCAAAAGTGTATAAATACATATTAAAACACTACATGTATATACATTTTAACTGAGTCGTTAAGTCATCGTTAGTCGTTACATGTAAGTGTTGTTTTGAAACCTTTAGGTTAACGATCTTGTTAAATGTTGTTAACCCAATGTTTATAATATCAAATGAGATTTTAAATTATTATATTATCATGATATTATCATGTATGAATATCTCTTAATATGATATATATACATTAAATGTCTTTACAACGATAATCGTTACATATATGTCTCGTTTAAAAATCATTAAGTTAGTAGTCTTGTTTTTACATATGTAGTTCATTGTTAATATACTTAATGATATGTTTACTTATCATAGTATCATGTTAACTATATATATATCCATATATATGTCATCATATAGTTTTTACAAGTTTTAACGTTCGTGAATCACCGGTCAACTTGGGTGGTCAATTGTCTATATGAAACATATTTCAATTAATCAAGTCTTAACAAGTTTGATTGCTTAACATGTTGGAAACATTTAATCATGTAAATATCAATCTCAATTAATATATATAAACATGGAAAAGTTCGGGTCACTACAACACATACCCAACACACAACACGTATCCACGTATAAGCAATCTAGCATTACCGTATACAACAATCAACAACATTAGTATATAAACCGCCACAATAATATGCTAAAACATAACAAACGCGTAAACATACCAAACCATTCCCCGCTATTGCACTACTGACTTGTAGATGCCCAATAACGTCGAGTCTCACTCGTATGATGTCACCAACTTGTGAATCATCATATGGTGTCACCGACTTGTGAATCACCAAAGGGTGTCACGGACTTGTGAATCCCCCACCAATACATATGGGTCACCGACTTGTGAACGCCATGTGGTGTCACCTACTCGTGAAGCACCACTTAGTGTCACCGACTTGTGAAACACTATGAAGTGTCACCAACTTGTGAATCACTTCCCGACATATGGTGTCACTGACTTTTGAATCACCATTAGGTGGCACAGACTTGTGAATCACCTATCGAGACACTACCGACTTGTAGTTCTCATCCCATCATACCAACAAATAAGTCACCGTCTTGTGATACATACCATCAATACTCACGATGTGGCACCTAAGGCCCACATCGCGTACGAGTAAATAAACTACATACATACATGTATAAATATTCCACTCACCACGATTACTTGAAGAAGCGTATCCCGCACTCGAACTTCTTCCACCAACTTTACGTAATTCACCTACGCAAATCATACATGCAAATAAGCTACAACTTAAGCTTATTCGACTTAAAACATCACAAGTGTAATTTCGACCATTTACACTTGACCAACTTTGACTGAGTCAAATCTCGCCCGAACCACCCATAATCACAATCGAATAGTGATTATGTTCCACTATTACATTTTACACAAGGTTTGAATCAACCGATCCCCCATTTGGACTCACGACCCGCCCAAATTGACCTAAAGTGTAATTTACACCCTTTTGCACTTTTAACGATACTCAAAAGTCCAAAACTAATGAGATCACTTCCCGAGTTCCCGAAATACCTAAATACATCCCTTTTTGTCTTTGAACGCATTTAAAATCAATATTTACACAAAAACCCATTTTGACCTAAAACTTGTCAAAACACCAAATTTGCATACTTACACTTCAAATTACATTCAACACAAGTTAAATGGTGTTTTAAACTCCTAAACATGTTTATCAACACGCCAAATTCATCATCCAACCCTAAATCCACCAAAATGGTCTTCCTCACCATTTACTAGTTCAAACCTTCAATTTAACAACTAGTGGGGTTTTGTTCAAGAACATACAATCAAAAGCCCCAAATCAAATGATGAACACGAAAACGAAATTCGTAGTTAGAGCTTACCACTAGTATCAACTTGTAGCTAAGAACGAGGGGAACAATATTACCACTTGCTCCTAAGATCGATTCACAATTCCTCACTTTCAAATCTTAGTTTGAATCTAAGTGGGTTTTTAGTTTGAGAGCAAAATGAAGAAAGAAAACAGAAAAGAAATGAATAAAGATAAATAAGTGGTTGAGATTTAATGTCTCAATCAGATCCATACGTGAAAAGACGAAAATACCATTGGACCACCCCTCTTTAAATAAGAAAAACGGGTCAGATCTGCAGGTTTGTCGCGGCGCGACCTCCATTCCCGCGGCGCGGCAATACACTAGATTTTCAAACTGTCTTAATCCATTCCTGATCCTGGTTTGCGTTCATTGTTGCGGCGCGACCTATACCCTCCGTGGAGCGACAATGGCCTTCAACTGACCATTTCAACAACTTTAAACCCACAATTAAATTATACGACTAGCACACCTCGCTCCCGCTTTATATATTCGTCTAGACTTCACCACATAGTCTTACTCAGCTTAATACCTTCTTAAGCCATGTTTACATTACCATATATATACATATATATAAAATTCCATGCTCATGCATATATATATGCATATATATATGCATATATATATATATATATATATATATATATATATATATATATATATATATATATATATATATATATATATATATATATATATATATATATATATATATATATATATATATATGTATTTTACGCGTACAAAAATATTCGGGTCTTACAACTCTCCCCCACTAAAACTCGATCACGTCCTCATGATCTTCGTTACTTACCCAGCCAGACCTACACTCCACGGTCCTTCATCACTACACATCCGAGCGTTACGCCTCGCATCTTACTTTCCAATTCGTGAAAGTTCGACTAAAACTCACACATAGCGACTCTTAGAGAGAATTTGGCACTTATCTCTCATCTAGGGGACTTCATACCGCTCGTCGGACTCAACCATTCGACTCTTAACTAATTCTTACCACGTCGCTACCTCTAGTAGCAATTTAAATTCCCAAAACTCGTCCACCATTACATGGTGAACATCATTTTGATCGCCCGTTAAATATGATCTTGCCACTTCTCGCGCATACAAGTCCTCAATACTCTCGAGAACTCGCTCTCGAATGCTTACTACACTAGAATATCTCTACACGAGACAGTCCAATTTAACACTCTACGTCTCTAGTTGGCTCCCAAAACGAGACGACTTTCGGCAAATGGCTCAAACACGCCTACCAAACCGAGGGACCACCGTACCCTCCGGGTACATACTCCCCCACTTAGGGTTTTAAACCCACGCTATCACCGTCGAGATGATAATACCTTGTGGAATTTCAACATTCCACAACACACATGACCGGTATCAATGTTGGCCATACTCAAAAATCTTCCGCGGGCTTACTACAAGGTACTCGAACCTCGACCGTTCGAATCGGTCAAATGTTAACGCCCGCTAATCATCACGATAAACTATAATCGTACCTTTGGGTTTCTCATCGGTACCCAAGTATAAAGTAATCACACCACCGGAGTGAAACATTTCCATTAGCAGGTATACGGAGGCACCTGATGCAGAGTTATGCAACTCCCATTACTACCACCGAGTCTCAATAGCTCGACCCTTACGGGGTCCATCCTTGGAGTCATATGTCACTTGACTATTCGAAGTCACACAATCGCACGAACCTTACGGCTCAATGCCCATAACTCCCTAGCAATCAACTGCTAGTCACGATCTACTTAGGCCGCAAAGCGAGCCTAGTAACCCCTCACTTACAATGGCGATGCTTGGGGTCACCAAGACTTATACCCTACTCGCACCGTCTCGACCGTTAACACGGTCACTTACACACAATCAAAGATAGTCAACAACCATGACTATAATCGCACACCTACATGGTCAACGTAAATGCCTCTCGAACGGCATACCATTACAATGCTAACCTTTATGGAGAGCAATACAAGTAACCCTCCAATCAGATCCCGGTTACACCCGACTTGGTTAAGCCTCCAACACCAAAACGATTAACTCGACTTGGTTAGTCAAACACGCCCGGTCAACCTACCTAGGTCAACTCCTAACAACAATCGATTAACCCAACCCGGTTAGTCAAACACGCTCAGTCAACCTACCTCGGTCAACTCCTAACAACAATTGATTAACCCGACCCGGTTAGTCAAACACGCTTGGTCAACCTACCTCGGTCAACTCCTAACAACAATTGATTAACCTGACCCGGTTAGTCTAACACGCTTGGTCAACCTGCCTCGGTCAACACCTAACATCTAATTGATTAACCCGACCTGGTTAGTCAAACACGCTTGGTCAACCCGCCTCGGTCAACACCTAACATCTAATTGATTAACCCGACCTGGTTAGTCAAACACGCTTGGTCAACCCGCCTCGGTCAACTCCTAACAACAATTGATTAACCCGACCCAGTTAGTCAAACACGCTTGGTCAACCTGCCTCGGTCAACACCTAACATCTAATTGATTAACCAGACTCGGTTAAGTCAAACTCACTTGGTCAACCCGGCCTGGTCAACACCTAACATCTAATTGATTAACCCCACATGGCTAATCGAACTGCAATGGACTAACTCGACCTAGCTAGTCACTACATCACATGGATAAACTCAATTATTACCCAAAAGCCACCCGCACAAAGATAGTACTAAAATCGAATAGTACCTGAATCAAGCGTCGCCAGATCTTCGCGTTCTGTCACTATTTCACTCGGGGCACTCTGACTTTCGGTGTCCCTCTTTCCGGCACTTAAAACATGTGACCTTACCCGACGGACAATCACGAGACTTATGTCCCGTTTGCCCACAATTATAACACGCAAATTTAGAACCACCCGTGCCACTCATCATTACGCTTCCGCCACCCTCGGAAGTACTCTTACTTTTCTTGTTCGAATGCATCGTAGTTTCGAACTTTCGCTTACTAACATCGGAAACACTTGTCTTCGACACCTCCGGTTCGAAACCCCGAGCTAATTCAAACAACTCTTCAAAAGACTTAGCCATCCCCCGACTAATCTTACATTTTAATTCATCGCTTAAAGTACGATAGAAATCTAGCATCAACATTCGGTCATCACCGACATACTCCGGACAAAAACGAGTCTTTGACAAGAAAGTAGACTTGAGAGTAACCAAGTCCATCGAACCTTGTGGCAAATCGCGTAAATCGTCCCAGATTTTATTAAGGTCGGATTGAGTTCGGTATTCATCAAAGAACTCCTTTTTGAACTCTTCCCACAACAAGCTCATACATTGCTCTTCGCCATACAATTGAATCTTGTCATCCCACCACATTTTGGCTTCTTCACGTAACATACTAGAACCGTATCTCGTTTTCTTTTCGGGAGGACATTCACTAGTACGGAAAGCCCCCTCGATGTCGGAAACCCAACATGTACTCTTCAACGGATCCCTCACTCCATTAAACATAGGAGGTTGAGCATCCTTGAAGTTCTTGTAATGGAAGTCTCGCCTTCCATGTCCACCGTTACCATCACCTCCTTCACCACGAGGATAAATGTTTCTAGCTTCGAATGCATCTTCGATCGCGGCATTCATTCGTTCGTTGATTAATTCGGTTACCTGCCCATCAACCGATTCCTGGAAAACCTTTCTAACATCCTCGAGAAACTCTGCTTTTTGACGTTTAAGGATGGCCTCAACCTTGGCCGTGAAATCGCTCTCGTTGCCTTGGTCTTCGTTAGCTTGTTTGTTCCTTGTCGTCATTCTAAGAAATGAACTCGGTTAGGAAAGCAACATGAATAAATTAAATACACTGCCACGATCTATATTCATAATCATATAAATATGTCACCGTTCGTACACCCCATCTAGTTCAATACTTGTTGTACATCACTTGCTTGACTTGGCTTGCAACCGTAATAATAGTCGCGAAGCATCATTACGCTCACACGCCATGCCGAGCTCATAAATATAACAACTATCTCGCTAGAAGTTCAACACAAAACAACGTGATTAGTAACAACATAATCAATACATAGTTAGTTCACCTATTGTCTAAGGCACTAACTAAAAACCCGAACCGACCCGCAATCCTACATGTCCCGCAACAAATAAGCACACACAAAAGTCTAAGTCTAGGTGCCTATCTCAAGTCAGCTAAATCCCTTAGACCATGCTCTGATACCACTTGTAACGACCCAACCCGTCGTATTTCCGGCCCATAACCCTTTTTTTTCCTTTTTATCACAATAATACATGCAACATTAGTCCATGTGCATTTCTGGAAACATCATCATTACAATGTTAAGTTTAAACATCTTTAAAACACAGAATTTATAAATTAAGTTTACAAAACGGGAATTCAACCCCGGACCCATTTAACGTATCCAAAATATAGTTCATGACCCGACTAGTTCACTTTACAACTAAAACCGAGCATGGTGATTGGGAACGCTACCCAATCCTAATCAAAAGTATAAGGCAAGCCTTAAGCACTAGTCCCCATGCAAGCCCGATCCACCACTTGCAACCTATAAAAAAAATGTAAACAACTAGAGGGTAAGCTAACTGCTTAGTGAGTAAAACATCTATACACATATATATATATATATATATATATATATATATATATATATATATATATATATATATATATATATATATATATATATATATATATATATATATATATATATATATATAGTTTACCTACACGCATACCCAACACACAACACGTATCCACGTATATGCAATCTAGCATTACCGCATATAACAATCAACAACATTAGTATATAAACCGCCACAATAATATGTTAAAACATAACAAATGCGTAAACATACCAAACCATTCCCCGCTATTGCACTACCGACTTGTAGATGCCCAATAACGTCGAGTCTCACTCGTATGATGTCACCGACTTGTGAATCATCATATGGTGTCACCGACTTATGAATCACCAAAGGGTGTCACCAACTTGTGAATCCCCCACCAATACATATGGGTCACCGACTTGTGAACACAATGTGGTGTCACTGACTCGTGAAGCACCACTTAGTGTCACCGACTTATGAAACACTATGAAGTGTCACCGACTTGTGAATCACTTCCCGACATATGGTGTCACCGACTTGTGAATCACCATTAGGTGTCACCGACTTGTGAATCACCTATCGAGACACTACCGACTTGTAGTTCTCATCCCATCATACCAAAAAATAAGTCACCGTCTTGTGACACATACCATCAATACTCACGATGTGGCACCTAAGGCCCACATCGCGTACGAGTAAATAAACTACATACATACATGTATAAATATTCCACTCACCACGATTACTTGAAGAAGTGTATCCCGCACTCGAACTTCTTCCACCAACTTCATGTAATTCACCTACGCAAATCATACATGCAAATAAGCTACAACTTAAGCTTATTCGACTTAAAACATCACAAGTGTAATTTCGACCATTTACACTTGACCAACTTTGACTGAGTCAAATCTCGCCCGAACTACCCATAATCATAATCGAATAGTTATTATGTTCCACTATTACATTTTACACAAGGTTTGAATCAACCGATCCCCCATTTGGACTCACGACCCGCCCAAATTGACCTAAAGTGTAATTTACACCCTTTTGCACTTTTAACGATACTCGAAAGTCTAAAACTAACGAGACCACTTCCCGCGTTCCCAAATACCTAAATACATCCCTTTTTGTCTTTGAATGCATTTAAAATCAATATTTACACAAAAACCCATTTTGACCTAAAACTAGTCAAAACACAAAATTTGCATACTTACACTTCAAATTACATTCAACACAAGTTAAATGGTGTTTTAAACTCCTAAACATGTTTATCAACTTGCCAAATTCATCATCCAACCCTAAACCCACCAAAATGGTCTTCCTCACCATTTACTAGTTCAAACCTTCAATTTAACAACTAGTGGGGTTTTGTTCAAGAACATTCAATCAAAAGCCCCAAATTAAATGATGAACACGAAAACAAAATTCGGAGTTAGAGCTTACCACTAGTATCAACTTGTAGCTAAGAACGAGGGGAACAATATTACTTCTTGCTCCTAAGATCGATTCACAATTCCTCACCTTCAAATCTTAGTTTGAATCTAAGTGGGTTTTTAGTTTGAGAGCAAAATGAAGAAAGAAAAGAGAAAAAAATGAATAAAGATGAATAAGTGGTTGAGATTTAATGTCCCAATCAGATCCATACGTGAAAAGACGAAAATACCATTGGACCACCCCTCTTTAAATTAGAAAAACGGGTCAGATCTGCAGGTTTGTCGCGGCGCGACCTCCATTGCTGCAGCGCGGCAATACACTAGATTATCGAACTGTCTTAATCTATTCCTGATCCTGGTTTGCGTTCATTGTCGTGGCGTGACCTATACCCTCTGCGGCGCGACAATGGCCTTCAACTGACCATTTCAACAACTTTAAACCCACAATTAAATTATACGACTAGCACACCTCGCTCCCGCTTTATATATTAGTCTAGACTTCACCACATAGTCTTACTCAGCTTAATACCTTCTTAAGCCATGTTTACATTACCATATATATATAATTCCATGCTCATGCATATATATATATTTTGTATGTGTGTGTGTGTGTGTGTGTGTATTTTACGCGTACAAAAATATTCGGGTCTTACAGCATTGTAGTTTGATGATGCGTGAATGGTACTAAACTGTACTGTATCAGTATGCTCCTTTGTCAAATTGTCATCGTCTTAGAGCTGTAGATTGACCTCTAATGTTCCTAGTGTCAGCAGAGGGCCGCCAGAGAGTCCTCGAAATCTTTCCTTCGATGGCTTCAGGCTAAGCTTGAGTTGGCGCGGGACCTTTTGAATACATTGCTCAAACGTAACATCTTTGCAACTGCCAGTATCTACGCAGAGGCGTTTGACCTCAAATTTGATCTCTGGCAGATGTCCGCTAATCAGGATGGGGTTGCTCTTGACTTTTTAAACTTCGCAGATTGGCAATGTGTTCTGCGCACACCTTTAAGAATGCATAGATCTTATCTTGGTGCTGATGCGTTCTTTTGTGACAACATGAATTACCTTGTCCCGCCTTTTTTTTTTGTCTTCATCGTACTCTTCCTTGCGCGAGCGTTCCTTTGGCTCCTTTAAATGCTGGAGCTCGTCTCGTTTCAAACACGCAACTACCATATCTGTTAGCGCCTTGCACCTATTAGTCTCATGGCCGTAATCATTGTGGAAGTCGCAGAACTTGGACTTGTCGAGTCTTGCGAATTCAGACATGCGTGTTGGTCTACCGAAAGTTTGTGATATCGGTTCTGTCGCCAAGATTTCTTTGAGACTTTTTGCCAAGTTTTTGATGAGTGTTTGGTTGTGTTCCCTGTCTCTATTCCTCTGATTGTTGCTCTCGTGGCACCCGTTAGCGTGCCCGCGCCTGTTGTTATTGACGTGATGATAGGGGCCATTATATTGGTATCCTCAGTGAGAGTTATGCAAACTGCGTCCTCCTCTTAATGAGTCATGGTCATCGCGTTGACCATGGTTGCTCCCATACCCGAAATACCGCAAGGTGTCTTTAGTCGCGCGTAAGTGTTCATGCGCTTCTCTGATGGTTTCTGCTAACGTTTCTGGTGGTCTCTTTTTCAATTTTTACCACAACTGCAAGTGTCGCTCTTTGCAGATCCCATGAATAAATCCAGAAACTTTCTGCGATTCAGCTAGGTTGGGGATACGCGTAACTTCTTGACTATATCTATCGATAAACTGTCCCATAGATTCTCCGCGTACTTGTTTGATGTCGTGACACTCGACATGTGTTCTCCTTGATGTCCTCATGTTGTGAAAGTTGAGCAAGAAGCGCTCTCTCAAATCTCGATACGAGACGATGAGTGGTGCAATGAAGTTGTTAAACCATTGACGCGCTATTCCCTCGAGAAGGGGAGGGAACTCCGCGCATTTGGTCTCATCGGTCCACCTTTGATTGCGGGCAATCCCTTCGTATTTTTGCAAGAAATCATCGGGATCTGTGAGCCTGTCGTAGTACCCTAGTGTGAGCGGAATAGTAGGCAAAGTAGGAGCAATGTAGTTAAGTATATGAGGCGCAAATTTCTCGGAGGTAGGTGCAGTTTTGAAGTTGGGCTTAACACTGACTCCCTTCATGCCTGCGAACAAATTCCTAATCATGCGTTCGGACTTTTCTGGCTGCTCGAAATCTTCAACCATATCATCTGGTGCAGCTTTTATTAGCGAATAAATCAAGTTCGCCTGGTTTTGGGCGCGCTCTTCAAGTGTTCGAGTGATTGGCACAGAGTTCGACGCTGTGTTGAGAGGTGTCTGCTGGGAGGCATGGATTGTTGGGGTAGGACGTGGTTCCGCCAATGGCATTGTTCGGTCAACCCTGAGCTCAGTTGAGTGCTTTGTATGTTCAGTTCTCTAGTATCAAGGCCCATTCTTTGCAAGGCCTCTATCGCGCTGGCCGGGGTAGTGGCCGTGCGCGACTCAATACTTGAGAATTTAGCGTTGGTAACGTGTGTAGACGACCCAGACGCACGAACATAAATGGGAATGGTTCCTACGTATGTGGTGTTCGCCGCCCATGGTATTGGTCGAGTGACTTCCGGGATTTTGAATCCTTGAGTAGGGGTCTTCGGTGAGGAAGGAAAAGTAGTCTGAAATGTCCCGTTCTTATTGATTAAAAACGTTCCATATTAATTGATTTCGTTGCGAGGTTTTGACCTCTATATGAGACGTTTTTCAAAGACTGCATTCATTTTAAAACAAACCATAACCTTTATTTCATCAATAAAGGTTTAAAAAGTTTTACGTAGATTATCAAATAATGATAATCTAAAATAACCTGTTTACACACGACCATTACATAATGGTTTACAATACAAATATGTTACAACAAAATAAGTTTCTTGAATGCAGTTTTTACACAATATCATACAAGCATGGACTCCAAATCTCGTCCTTATTTAAGTATGCGACAGCGGAAGCTCTTAATAATCACCTGAGAATAAACATGCTTAAAACGTCAACAAAAATGTTGGTGAGTTATAGGTTTAACCTATATATCAAATCATAATAATAGACCACAAGATTTCATATTTCAATACACATCCCATACATAGAGATAAAAATCATTCATATGGTGAACACCTGGTAACCGACATTAACAAGATGCATATATAAGAATATCCCCATCATTCCGGGACACCCTTCGGATATGATATAAATTTCGAAGTACTAAAGCATCCGGTACTTTGGATGGGGTTTCTTACGTCCAATAGATCTATCTTTAGGATTCGCGTCAATTAGGGTGTCTGTTCCCTAATTCTTAGATTACCAGACTTAATAAAAAGGGGCATATTCGATTTCGATAATTCAACCATAGAATGTAGTTTCACGTACTTGTGTCTATTTTGTAAATCATTTATAAAACTTGCATGTATTCTCATCCCAAAAATATTAGATTTTAAAAGTGGGACTATAACTCACTTTCACAGATTTTTTACTTCGTCGGGAAGTAAGACTTGGCCACTGGTTGATTCACGAACCTATAACAATATATACATATATATCAAAGTATGTTCAAAATATATTTACAACACTTTTAATATATTTTGATGTTTTAAGTTTATTAAGTCAGCTGTCCTCGTTAGTAACCTACAACTAGTTGTCCACAGTTAGATGTACAGAAATAAATCGATAAATATTATCTTGAATCAATCCACGACCCAGTGTATACGTATCTCAGTATTGATCACAACTCAAACTATATATATTTTGGAATCAACCTCAACCCTGTATAGCTAACTCCAACATTCACAGATAGAGTGTCTATGGTTGTTCTGAAATATATATAGATGTGTCGACATGATAGGTCGAAACATTGTATACGTGTCTATGGTATCTCAAGATTACATAATATACAATACAAGTTGATTAAGTTATGGTTGGAATAGATTTGTTACCAATTTTCACGTAGCTAAAATGAGAAAAATTATCCAATCTTGTTTTACCCATAACTTCTTCATTTTAAATCCGTTTTGAGTGAATCAAATTGCTATGGTTTCATATTGAACTCTATTTTATGAATCCAAACAGAAAAAGTATAGGTTTATAGTCGGAAAAATAAGTTACAAGTTGTTTTTGTAAAGGTAGTCATTTCAGTCGAAAGAACGACGTCTAGATGACCATTTTAGAAAACATACTTCCACTTTGAGTTTAACCATAATTTTTGGATATAGTTTCATGTTCATAATAAAAATCATTTTCTCAGAATAACAACTTTTAAATCAAAGTTTATCATAGTTTTTAATTAACTAACCCAAAACAGCCCGCGGTGTTACTACGACGGCGTAAATCCGGTTTTACGGTGTTTTTCGTGTTTCCAGGTTTTAAATCATTAAGTTAGCATATCATATAGATATAGAACATGTGTTTAGTTGATTTTAAAAGTCAAGTTAGAAGGATTAACTTTTGTTTGCGAACAAGTTTAGAATTAACTAAACTATGTTCTAGTGATTACAAGTTTAAACCTTCGAATAAGATAGCTTTATATGTATGAATCGAATGATGTTATGAACATCATTACTACCTTAAGTTCCTTGGATAAACCTACTGGAAAAGAGAAAAATGGATCTAGCTTCAACGGATCCTTGGATGGCTCGAAGTTCTTGAAGCAGAATCATGACACGAAAACAAGTTCAAGTAAGATCATCACTTGAAATAAGATTGTTATAGTTATAGAAATTGAACCAAAGTTTGAATATGATTATTACCTTGTATTAGAATGATAACCTACTGTAAGAAACAAAGATTTCTTGAGGTTGGATGATCACCTTACAAGATTGGAAGTGAGCTAGCAAACTTGAAAGTATTCTTGATTTTATGTAACTAGAACTTGTAGAATTTATGAAGAACACTTAGAACTTGAAGATAGAACTTGAGAGAGATCAATTAGATGAAGAAAATTGAAGAATGAAAGTGTTTGTAGGTGTTTTTGGTCGTTGGTGTATGGATTAGATATAAAGGATATGTAATTTTGTTTTCATGTAAATAAGTCATGAATGATTACTCATATTTTTGTAATTTTATGAGATATTTCATGCTAGTTGCCAAATGATGGTTCCAACATGTGTTAGGTGACTCACATGGGCTGCTAAGAGCTGATCATTGGAGTGTATATACCAATAGTACATACATCTAAAAGCTGTGTATTGTACGAGTACGAATACGGGTGCATACGAGTAGAATTGTTGATGAAACTGAACGAGGATGTAATTGTAAGCATTTTTGTTAAGTAGAAGTATTTTGATAAGTGTATTGAAGTCTTTCAAAAGTGTATAAATACATATTAAAACACTACATGTATATACATTTTAACTGAGTCGTTAAGTCATCGTTAGTCGTTACATGTAAGTGTTGTTTTGAAACCTTTAGGTTAACGATCTTGTTAAATGTTGTTAACCCAATGTTTATAATATCAAATAAGATTTTAAATTATTATATTATCATGATATTATCATGTATGAATATCTCTTAATATGATATATATACATTAAATGTCTTTACAACGATAATCGTTACATATATGTCTCGTTTAAAAAATCATTAAGTTAGTAGTCTTGTTTTTACATATGTAGTTCATTGTTAATATACTTAATGATATGTTTACTTATCATAGTATCATGTTAACTATATATATATATATATCCATATATATGTCATCATATAGTTTTTACAAGTTTTAACGTTCGTGAATCACCGGTCAACTTGGGTGGTCAATTGTCTATATGAAACATATTTCAATTAATCAAGTCTTAACAAGTTTGATTGCTTAACATGTTGGAAACATTTAATCATGTAAATATCAATCTCAATTAATATATATAAATATGGAAAAGTTCGGGTCACTACATAGTCCTTGCCGGTATTGGGCTTGTGCCGCTGCTTGCTTGTGTATTAGCAGGTTTGGACACGCGCGGTGCTTGCAGATGTGCTGTCACTACCATTGAAGTCTCTGGTTGACTCGTCATTTCTTCGCGGCTCGCTGGAAGTTACCTGGGACTGAAACACACACAAAAAAGAGACGTTTTGAATGTAAAGAACTTTAAGGAAAAAAGATTTTAACAAAACCTTTTAACTTAGAGTCCCACGAATGGCACCATTTGATTAAACATACAATGGTCCAAGGGGTTAGGTTCATGCGAGATCAACAATAATGAAGGGTTTAAGGGTTTTTTGAGTTTAACTCTCCGGTCCGGAGTACCGTGAATAACCCTCATACGAGATGAAGATCTCAGAAAGGGTGGTTAAATGTAACCCACCATCATTTGGGTTAACCGGAGTTGATGGCCCAAGGGCGATGTTAGGATTTACGTGATATGCGCTACCTGAAATCGCTAAGTCTTTGTGAATGCTATGCCGGTTGCGCGAGTTAGCTGAGGAGAAAATACTTGAGTGTATTTTTTGTGGGTGAAGTGCGATGCCAATTTTTTTGGATCTCCTTTAATTCGTTCTAGTTACGCCTATTTATACTTGTTGGCTTTTGTCCCTTAGTGCCACGTAAGGACACAAAGAGGATATGTTGTTTCCACGTAGCATTGTCTCTGTCCTTTTATTCCAAAAAGCTGAAAAAGTACTTCCATTATTTTAGTGTTGTCCCCTTGATACCCTGCTATCCTTTTCTATCCGTTTCGTACTGTCAGGATCGTGTCGTGCAGCCACAAGTGTCCTTTCTTCTTTTTGCGTCGCCATAGTACTTTCCTAGCCTTATCTGTTCCTTAACGTGGCGCTTTTATTAAAATGCGCAATCAGTGTTCGTGAGATCCATGCTAAAGCGTGGCGAGATTGCGCGCTAGTCAACGTAAGATATAAGCTTGCGCGATTTATGTGGGGTGACGTGCGCTAATCAGATAAAGCGCGTATAGATGTGCAGCTATCCGCCTCATTAGTGACTCTAGAGCAGGGTGCACAAATGAAGGAGGGTCTTGGACTTTAAATACCACGTGACTTATAATGAGATAAACGTGGATTTGGCCCTAAGTAGCTCTCGTTTTTCGGCTTTAGCCATAAAAAGGCTCTCTTTATCATGGAATAACTGTTTTACTGACATTTTGTACATGAGGCATCCACCGAAGTAGATGAACTCAAATGGGGGTTACAACTGCGAAGACTGAGCTATCGTGCAATATAACACCTGCTCCAACTTCACACTGTAATCAGTCACACACTAGACGGTGGCCCGAATTTAACCTACCAAGCAAATTTGGTTTAAGTGTTCAAGACTCTCTCTTCCCACGGTACCTTTACATCTTGAAATGATGTTGGTATGAAATGATATAGTTTAGGAAGTATGCTATATCAAGTAAAACGAAACTCGGAATACTTTACTTCCTTTTAGGATGGAACAAATACATCCTTAAACACACACACACACACATGCACAAAAAACACAAAAACACTACAAAACTCTAAATCCATCCAGGCACCTGCACAATTTATCTAACAATGGTGATAACAGCTGCTCAATCAAAACAATTACAACTTGGCTTTTGAATGATCCAAAAATTTTAAAAATCTTCAAATTTTTCAAAAATATGACTCAAAAATAACACATAAAACCAAGTGTAATACATCCGCGAGAATTTATATCTCTCCCCCACACTTAAGATCATGTAATGCCCTCATTACAGGAAATAAGATAAAACAATATAAATTCGAGAAGACAAGAGAGTAATGGGAGTAAATATAATGTAAAGGCCCGTCTGAATCCACCTAGACAAAGTCTTCAACATCTGGTCCCATTGCGAGGTACTGACCTCTATATGATACGTTTTACAAACATTGCATTCATTTTTAAAAGACAAACTTTCATTACAACAAAAGTCGACAGGTATGCATACCATTTCAAAATACATCCACTCTATACCAATGATATAAATCTATTTCCCAAAATATAAATGACTAATATGTTATTCATTTAATAATAATCTTTTTGAACTCGAATGATTTGAATGCAACGTCTTTTGAAATATGCCATTAATGACTCCAAGTAATATCTTTAAAATGAGCAAATGCACAGCGGAAGATCTCTTTCATACCTGAGAATAAACATGCTTAAAAGTGTCAACCAAAAGGTTGGTGAGTTTATAGGTTTATCATAAACAATCATTTCAATAATTTTAATAGACCACAAGATTTCATTTTCATAAACAATGTGCAGGAACTCTCATCTGCAAAATCCATTCATACGAATAAACACCCGGTAACCGACATTAACAAAATACATATAGAATATCCCCATCATACGGGAACTCTCATCTGTATAATAATAATTGAAGTACCAAAGTAGTTCATATCACTGACTGGGGTGTGTTAGTGCTCATAGATCTATATTTAGGATTCGCGTCAATTAGTGGTCATTTCACTAATGTGACGACCCGGAAATTTCCGACCAAATTTAAACTTAATCTTTATATGATTTCAACAAGATAAGCAAAGTCTGTAATATTGATTCTCAAAATTTTTGAACTATTGTTATATATTCAGTTAACCTTTGACTATTGACCGACGATTCACGAACAACTATTATAAATGGACATGTATACATAAATATATATATATACAATAAGTTGGAATATTAAATATTAGAATTTGATATATAGATAACTTGCAACGTGTATTTAGAAACATGTTTATATATATATATATATATATATATATATATATATATATATATATATATATATATATATATATATATATATATATATATATATATATATATATATATATATATATATAGTTTCAAGTTATGTAATAAACAATAATAGTATTTGATTGTTGACTCGGTTAACATTTAAATAAGTTAATTGAACTTATGGAAGTTTGGTACATAAATGAATTCTATCAATTTAAGTTTTAAAGTGAAAACATTACGTGATATAACAATTACTAGTATTTAAATGATTTTAAATTATATATTAAATTTTGAAATATAATTAGTTTTGAAAAACTAAATATTATATTTCAAATATATATAATATGTACAAATTTATATTTCTAAATGAAAATATATATATATATTTTACAATGTGATAAAATATAATATTAACTTAGTCTTTAAACGTTTTGATTTAAAATAATATTATATATATATATATATATATATATATATATATATATATATATATATATATATATATATATATATATATATATATATTGAGACGATGATTTAAAGAAGCAAATGACCAAAACACTCAAATGAATAAGTTACATTTCATGTAATATAATTTAGGGACGAATGAGTCTAATTATTAATAAATGTACTAGTCACGAAACGTAAAGTACAAGTTTTCTAAGCGTACGAAACAACGTTCGAAAAACCGAAATCGGGACATTAGTCGAGCGACAACGTACAAGTCATTGGAACTAAATTTACAAGTCAACTATGCACGTAAATATAATATAATATATAATTAATTATATAAATTAAATATATTATATATTAAATAATAATATAAGTGTCGGCAGCCCATGTGTTAAACAATTTGGAGCTGGAATCCAAAGCCATGCGATCGCATGGCATATGGCCTTCAGTCCCATGCGATCGCATGGGGACTGATTTCAGAAAAGTCTATAAAACTCGATCACTTCTCTCTGCCCGACTCAAATTCAATCTCTCTTCTCTATATACTCCGTAAAATTTATTTTATTTATTATTATTATTATTAAACCTAATATTATTATTAGTAGTATTAGTATTATTGATATTAGTATTATACAAAAAATACTACGACGAGGGTACGTGGGAGCAATATCAAAATGGGTTTTCGAGTGGGTTTATAGCTATGGAAATTATGGGTTATGGCTAAGGTGGTTTTGGGTATAATGATGATAACGAGTCAATGGCGATAAGATTAGGATGGTATAACTCTCGTCACTTTTATTATTATTATCGCTATTATTATTATTATCTTGTTATGAGTATTATTATCATTATTATTAATATTATGATTATGAAATTGCGATGACTAAAAGCTTTTAAGTCAGATAACTATGAGATAATGAATATAAGTATTAGAATTTAGTTTAGATGTTGTTAATATTATGAACTAGATAAAATTATCATTTTTATCATTATTAGAATTATCATTAATTTTAGTATTATTATTAAAATGATTATTATAAATATTATCATTGATATTATTACTGAAATTATCATTATTATTAAAAAGTAACATTTTTATAAAAACTATCATTTTTATTATTTTTATCATTATTATTATTATTATTAAAAGTATCATTAATATTAAGATTACCATTTCTAATAGAAATGTCATTTTTATTATAAAATATTATTATTATCATTTTATAATTATTATTATTATTAAGAATTATCATTTTTGATAGAATTATTATTTTCATAAAATATTATTATTATATTATGACAAATATTATTAGTAAATATTATTATTAAGATAATTTATATTATCGAAATTGTTATTATCATTATTATTAATTATCATTTAAAATTTATCATTTTTATTAAAACTATCCTTTTTATTCAAAATTATTATTATTATTATTAAAATTATCATGTTTGTTAGAAAATATCATAATAAATCTTAAAACTATCATTTTTGTTAACATTATCATTTTCATTAAAGATTATCATTTTTATTAATATTATTAATAATAACAATATTATTATTATTATTATTAACATTAACATGATTATAACATTTTTATCATTATTATCAATATTATTATTATTATTATAATATTAGTATCACTACAAATGATTATTATTTACTATCAAAATTATTATTATCATTAGTAAATATAATTATTATTATTATTATTATTATTATTATTATTATTATTATTATTAAAATAATAATGATTATTATTATTACAAAATAATACAACTTTCGTTCATTATTATTATTGTTAATATTATTTTATCAAATAAATATTTGATAGAAAGATATATTTACTACATGTAACACAATTATATTAATAATACATATCACTATATTTTTATCATTTAAAAGGATATGAAGTAAACATTATAAATTATTTTGTAAAAATATATTTTTATCATATATAAATCTTAACATAAATTTTTATTAATATAATGAATGGTAATATAGATTTAAGACGTGTCTAGACTTAAGAATGATAAGCAGGTCATTTTCGACAAGAAATGATAAGCAAAACTTTTTGACATACAGACACGGTCGAAGTCCAGACTTACTAATGCATCATAATAACTATTAGTTAGACACACTAATGCAAGACCTGGTTCACTAAGACCAACGCTCTGATACCAACTGAAACGATACGTCCTAATCCATATGGACGGATACAATAACATTTGGTCCCATTGCGAGGTATTGACCTCTATATGATACGTTTTACAAACATTGCATTCATTTTTAAAAGATAACTTTTATTACAACAATAGTTGACAAATATGCATGCCATTTCACAATATATCCAATCTATAAATGACTTAATCTTGTCATTTACTTAATAATAATCTTTTTGAACTCACGACTCGAATGCAACGTGACTCCAAGTAATATCTTTAATTCGGGCAAATGCAACGTCTTTTAAAATATACCATGAATGACTCCAAGTAATATCTTTAATTCGGGCAAATGCACAGCGAAAGATTTCTTTCATACCTGAGAATAAACATGCTTAAAAGTGTCAACCAAAAGGTTGGTGAGTTTCATTAGTTTATCATAAACATTCATTTCCATCATTTTAATAGACCACGAGATTTTCATTTCCATTTTTCATAAACGTCATACAGGCATTTCGCAATCTGCATAAAAATATCATTCATATGGTGAACGCTTGATAACTGAACTAACAAGATGCATATAGAATATCCCCCGCATACAGGCATTTCGCAATCTGCATGCTATATACTGGCCGTCGCAATTAGTATATATCAATCGAAGTACTAAAGCATTCGTAACCCAAATGGGACGTGTCAAGGTCCATAGATCTATCTTTAGGATTAGCATCAATTAGGGGCCATTTCCCTAATTCTTAGGCTACCAAGCTAACAAGGGGTGATATTCGGTATTCGTAATCCAACCATAGAATATAGTTTATGTGATGACCCAGAAATTTCGACTAAATTTAAACTTAATCTTTGTATGATTAACATTTCCGACACGATAAGCAAAGTCTGTAAAACTGAATCTCAAAATTTTTGAACTACTTTTATATATTTAAATACCTTTCGGTTGTTTTCGACGATTCGCGAACAATTATATGTAAATAGATACATATATACTATAACTTGAAAAGGTAACAATGTATTAATTATTTGATACCGTACATTAAACTTATTGGTTTAAATATCTATTTGAATATATATGATAAGTTGAAATATTTATTATTAAAATTTATTTATAAATAACTTCCAATGTGTATTTAAAAACTGATTTATATATATTAAAAAGATATATACATATATATAATTTCAAGTTATTTAGTAAACGATAGTAACATTTCAAATTGCTACAGTACCCAAAATGCTACAGTGTTTTTGAAAATCACTATTTGCTACAGTGAAATTGACTTTGCTACAGTGAATTGCTACAGCAAAAATTGCCTTTGCTACAGTAACTTTGCTACAGTGGTATATTTTATGGATGATTTAAGACTATATTTTGACAAAGGTACGATTCACGAAACGTAAAGTACAAGTTTTCTCAGCGTACGAAAGGGCGTTCGAAAAACCGGAACCGGGACATAAGTCGAGTGACAACGTACGACTTATCGGAACAAAAATTACAAGTCAACTATGCACGTGAATTTAATATAATATATAATTAATTAATTTAAATTATATATATTATATTTATATTTATTTTATATTATGTCGACAAGCTAGGAGCCAAAACAATGTGAGCTGTCCCTGGTCCTCATGCGAGTCGCATGGCCAGAAGGCCATTTCCATGCGAGTCGCATGACTCCAGATTTCAGGCCACATCTATAAATTTCAGTGTTTTCGCTCGATTTAAATCACACACATACACAAATATATATATACTCCGTAATATTATTTATTATTTATTATTATTATTATTATTATTATTATTATTATTATTATTATTATTAATAAGATTATTATTAATCTTATTATTTTTTTTTTTATTATTATTAGTGTTATTATTTTTGCGATACAAAAATAATAATGTACAAAAAAATATTACGACGGAGTGATGTCCAAGTAATTTTCAAAACGAGTTTCCGAGCGAGCTAGAGCTAAGGAAGATATGGGTTATTGCCAAGGAAATTATGGGTAATGTTCGGGGGTATTTTTGTGAATCAAACCTCGTGTTTATCATCTCCGATGCGTCTACGTGCTTTCCTGCAATATTGTATATCAATATTAAACTGTGAGTTTCATATGATCCCTTTTACTCTCTACATTTTTGGGCTGAGAATACATGCAAATGCTTTATTAACCGATATACAATATTTATATGTGTGAGTTTCATTGCTCCCTTTTTAATTGCTTTTGCAATCTATATTTTTGGGCTGAGAATACATGCAATTTATTTTAAACGCAATGGATACAAGTACATACTTAATTCTACACCGAGTTTGAACTGAAAATCCCTTAGCTTTGGTAACTAGTAACTGCCGGTTATAAGAACTGGTGGGCGCGAGTAGTAGTATATGGATCCATAGGGCTTGATATCCCCGTCCGAGCTAGAGCGCTAGCCTTTTAATGGACGTATGCTATTTGAGAAGCGTACACGTTGGTTTGCGTGTATTATTAAGATGATTATACAAAGGGTACAAATTATATAAACGTTAAAGTTTAGTTACCAGGGTGCTCAATTTTGTAGAACCGATTGATAAACGTTTCGGATGAAACAACTGAAATCTTGTGATCCACCTTTTATTTAAAACATAATGATAAACGTTTTGAATAAAACAACTGAACTTTTGTAATCCACATTGATTTACGGATTATGTGTAATATTAAAACTATGAACTCACCAACCTTTGTGTTGACACTTGAAGCATGTTTATTCTCAGGTTTCTAGAAGTCTTCCGCTGTTTGCTTATACGTGATACAAGATATGTGCTTGGAGTCATACATGCTATATACAAGAAACTTGCATTCACCAAACCATTACCATGTATCTTATTTTAACTGTATTGTCAACAGATGTATTATTGTAAACCATTTAAATGGTGATTGTCTATACGTAGGAATCATCAGATGTTAAAAACCTGGAATTTATATATTCATTTATGAAATACCTTTTCAAACGAATACAATGTTACAAAATGTATCACATAGAGGTCAAATACCTCGCAATGAAATCAATGAATGACGTGTTCGTCCATATGGATTTGGAGCGATCGTCACAGTTGGTATCAGAGCGTTGGTCTTAGCGAACCAGAATTTGCATTAGTGTGCCTAACCGGTTATTGTTAGGATACATTAGTGAGTCTGGACTTCGACCATGTCTGCATGATAAAAGTTGTTGCTTATAATTTTTTTTGTTAGAAATTACCTGCTTATCATTCCTTGTGTGGAAAATTACCTGCTTATCATTTGTAGTCTAGACACACCTTATTGCATGGATTGCATGACTAGTGTATAGACAAAATGAATATCTTAGCGTATCTGTTACTGTTACCTTTACTTGACAGTTTCCGAAAGTTTCTCCATAATTTACGGATCCTTTGTACTATATAAAGGTATTCTATGTAATTAAAATATCATCCGATATCCGAAAATCATTTCACATCGAAAATTATTTATCTAACCGTGTAAGATGAATTCTGCAAGTAATTCGAGTTCTTCGGATTCCGATATGAATTTCCACCTGAGTTCCGAAAGCAGTGTAACCGGAATGAATCAACCAATCAGTCATCACCAATTCTGGATGAATTGGGGATGGGTTCGTAATCAACTTAATCAATGGAGACAAGAGGAAGGCGATCCTTTCCACCAACCGAATTCACCTCTTAGTGAGGAACCTGAGGCACTTACCGGCGAACCCGTTCGAAACACTATCTTTACCCTCATTTCCAGGATATTTCGCAACGATTATATGATAACTAGAATTTTAAACTTTATTCATCCTCTCGTACCAACCGCCAATCATCCCGGAATAATAGAAGAAGTTAACGAGCTTCGCGCTCGAGTTGTGGCTTTGGAGAATATGATGCACAATTTGCAGGCATCACAGGCAGCACCGATAGCACCACCAGAACCAGCAGCACAACCAACAACAGTACCAGTACCACCAACAATAACATCCGCACCGTAAACCTTAACCTCACAATCTGTCCCACGAGTATCAACCTCATACGCACTGTAGGCACCGAAGAATACTAATAACCATAAACGATGAAGTATTAATTCATAACTTCATTGGAGAAATATCCTGCGACGATTATGTAATCTTTAATATAGAAGAGATTATTCGTTTCTAGTTCCAACCGAAAATCAAATGAGTTTAATAACTCATTAAATCTATATTACATCTGAAGGAAATATACATACATATATTTTCATAAAGATTGTAATTAAAAATCCTTTTGTACAAACTGTTAATGATGAGAATATTTTAACGGGTAGGTAATACCCTAGAGATATATAAATTCACAATTAGCATGTTACATTTTTCGATTCTGATTCAACCAATCATCAACTACTTTCATAACGAGAAACATTCTTTCATAGAAATCAAAACAACCATACTCATTCAAAATCAATTACATATTCCGATTTTAACATATCAGAATCCAAGTCGAGATATACCCGATATCATCACTTTTAGATCCCTACATCTTTCAAAGCTATACTTTGATTTCAAAAATGTGCTAGAACATCATATGTATATTAACGATTACAATATGTATTCAAACCGTCCGAAATTTCTGAAAAACACTTCAAACAATGAACCATTGAGATGATGATCCAACCACATGTTACTCACAGTTATGCACCTGAAAAACTCTCGAAACCAAAGTCACAGTTTAACACGTAATCGTGTCAGACCATTTGACATTTATTAGCAAAAATAACTTTTCAAACCCTTTTCAACATAGACAGTTTTGTCACTGCTCCAACAAATCAACTTCAATTATTCATTCGAATAAGCTTTATTATAACTTTGATATATAAGTTCGCAATTAATATGTTACACTATACATTCTTCAATTCTGATTCAGCAATCATTAACTATACTGCTCAAACCTATAGATATACGTATCTGTTCATCGCAGAATAACCATTTTCATTCAATTTCATATTCTGATTTCGATAGATCAGAATCCAAGTCAAGATTAAACGAAAAACATCACTCTTAGATTCCTACATCTTTCAAAACCATGCTTCGAAAATCATGCTTTGAATTCAGAACAGTACTAGAACATCATATGATTACATTTTGCGTTCAAACCCATCGAAATTCTTGGAAACACTTCAACTAATGAACAAACGAGAAGACAAACCAACTACACGATATCTACGAGAAGAAAGATTTGTACTTATAATCATACATCTGGAAAGCTCTCGAAACCTAAGTAAAACTTTAACACGTATCTGTGATAAATCCTTCGGCATTATTATTACTGAAAATAATCTTACAATTCCTTTTCAAGTATCCAGTTTTGTCACAACTTCAGCAAGTCAACTTCATTTGGATAAGCCTTAATTAAACCTTGACATATAGGATTACCCTTTCTATTGTTGTTACCGGGGAACCTTTTATATCCCATCATATTAGCAGTAAATGTACCAGCGACTCCGTCACTCTGCTATTTAAATCTCTCCGGAAATCACTATATATACCTTGAAATCTGATCATGTACTCATCCACATCTTGTAACGGTAATTGCCATACCAACCACCGGGAATTAACAATCAGTATTTTGAATCTCGCAGCGTTTTCTACGACAACAGTTATATATAAACATATAACATCTATCTTCTAGACTTAGATACTTCGAATGTGAAGTTTCTGAAAAACACCCCAAACTGTGAAACTAGTCCTCCTAATTTTGGAAAAATGCTGATAAAGCAGCAAAAACGGTAAACGACTTTAACAGTCAAAAGTTTGATGATAAAGAATAGTATGGTGGTAAAGCTGAGAAAAAGAGAAGGTTTGGAATTGAAAAACGGATTGAGCAAACCATAAAGGAGACTGTGGACAAGTCACAGGGACTAAACTTATACATAAAGAATCTAGATGATTCTGTTTTTGATGAAATATTTAGCGAATATCTTGCTCCTTACTTATTTCAAATTCTTGCGGAACATATTCTTCATCATCCTTCGATATTAGAAATTCTAAGATATTATCATATCTTTCATTATAAATATCTTCGATATTTCTGAAGATATCTTCATAACTATTATCATCCGAAATTATTTATCTCTTCACACTATCTGTGTTAAATCATAAAAGAAACTATTTTAGTTTCTAAAATCTGAAAAATTCGAAAAAAATGGATGTTTTGAAGTAATGTTGGGAACTGAAGCATGAGTTAGTATAATATAATGACACTTGATCAACGTGATTATATTACAGTAAGTCATGCTGAGTTTCTAATGGAACGTGATAAAGGTTCACAGATCTCACCCTCATAATGAACCATGTTACATGACTCTTTTATTCTATTTAACCTCTAAACATATCAAGAAAATATTTTCTTGATGATTCGGTCTTTTCCGGATATTCTGGTAATTTGACAAATCAAGATCGTGCCATTACGATTACCTTCTTAGAACATTAACTATGTTCATTCTGAAATGTATAGCTACGAATTCTGGACCATTATTCGCTTGACTTAAAGTCGGGAAGAGAACGAAAGCATGAAGCTCCAAAATATAATGGAAAATATGAAGCCCGAAAACAACCCCGAAATTACAAACCGTGTATATCAATGCGTATAGCAATATAAAGACACGGGAGAATGAAAAACAATATAACCCCAAGGTAATAGTAGAAGAAGATAACCTCCTCTGGTGGCAGATGAAAAAGAAGAATGAATGATATGATAGCCAAGAAAATATCAAGAATCAGAACTGGATGAAGCATTTTCACAAATCTTTTGTAAGTATGAAATAAGGAAGAAGATTATAGGAATGGTGAAAATAAATGAAACGGAAGAGGTCAATTTATAGCGAAATATCAGACATAGCAATCGAGGTAGATTACGTATTTAATCAAAGGAAATCATAATTTCCTTAATTCCCGAAGAATCAAATCTTATTTAGATAATGAAGATTTTCTATTCCTTAAATTCCAGAAATCAATCGTTACTACATCAAGAGATAAGACGCATCTCTATTCTCCATTTCACTCAATTACGATAACTTCTCTTATAAGCTCTGAGTAATTGGATTGTTTTATCCATATTACTCAACGGTAATAAAATTCTATTTATCAACTCATATGCGTCATGAAAACATTTTTATTGTTAGCCATGACGACCTCACTCAAATTTCGGGACGAAATTTCTTTAACGGGTAGGTACTGTGATGACCCAGAAATTTCGACTAAATTTAAACTTAATCTTTGTATGATTAACATTTCCGACACGATAAGCAAAGTCTGTAAAACTGAATCTCAAAATTTTTGAACTACTTTTATATATTTAAATACCTTTCGGTTGTTTTCGACGATTCGCGATCAATTATATGTAAATAGATACATATATACTATAACTTGAAAAGGTAACAATGTATTAATTATTTGATACCGTACATTAAACTTATTGGTTTAAATATCTATTTGAATATATATGATAAGTTGAAATATTTATTATTAAAATTTATTTATAAATAACTTCCAATGTGTATTTAAAAACTGATTTATATATATTAAAAAGATATATACATATATATAATTTCAAGTTATTTAGTAAACGATAGTAACATTTCAAATTGCTACAGTACCCAAAATGCTACAGTGTTTTTGAAAATCACTATTTGCTACAGTGAAATTGACTTTGCTACAGTGAATTGCTACAGCAAAAATTGACTTTGCTACAGTAACTTTGCTACAGTGGTATATTTTATGGATGATTTAAGACTATATTTTGACAAAGGTACGATTCACGAAACGTAAAGTACAAGTTTTCTCAGCGTACGAAAGGGCGTTCGAAAAACCGGAACCGGGACATAAGTCGAGTGACAACGTACGACTTATCGGAACAAAAATTACAAGTCAACTATGCACGTGAATTTAATATAATATATAATTAATTAATTTAAATTATATATATTATATTTATATTTATTTTATATTATGTCGACAAGCTAGGAGCCAAAACAATGTGAGCTGTCCCTGGTCCTCATGCGAGTCGCATGGCCAGAAGGCCATTTCCATGCGAGTCGCATGACTCTAGATTTCAGGCCACATCTATAAATTTCAGTGTTTTCGCTCGATTTAAATCACACACATACACAAATATATATATACTCCGTAATATTATTTATTATTTATTATTATTATTATTATTATTATTATTATTATTATTATTATTATTATTATTATTATTATTAATAATAAGATTATTATTAATCTTATTATTTTTTTATTATTATTATTAGTGTTATTATTTTTGCGATACAAAAATAATAATGTACAAAAAAATATTACGACGGAGTGATGTCCAAGTAATTTTCAAAACGAGTTTCCGAGCGAGCTAGAGCTAAGGAAAATATGGGTTATTGCCAAGGAAATTATGGGTAATGTTCGGGGGTATTTTTGTGAATCAAACCTCGTGTTTATCATCTCCGATGCGTCTACGTGCTTTCCTGCAATATTGTATATCAATATTAAACTGTGAGTTTCATATGATCCCTTTTACTCTCTACATTTTTGGGCTGAGAATACATGCAAATGCTTTATTAACCGATATACAATATTTATATGTGTGAGTTTCATTGCTCCCTTTTTAATTGCTTTTGCAATCTATATTTTTGGGCTGAGAATACATGCAATTTATTTTAAACGCAATGGATACAAGTACATACTTAATTCTACACCGAGTTTGAACCGAAAATCCCTTAGCTTTGGTAACTAGTAACTGCCGGTTATAAGAACTGGTGGGCGCGAGTAGTAGTATATGGATCCATAGGGCTTGATATCCCCGTCCGAGCTAGAGCGCTAGCCTTTTAACGGACGTATGCTATTTGAGAAGCGTACACGTTGGTTTGCGTGTATTATTAAGATGATTATACAAAGGGTACAAATTATATAAACGTTAAAGTTTAGTTACCAGGGTGCTCAATTTTGTAGAACCGATTGATAAACGTTTCGGATGAAACAACTGAAATCTTGTGATCCACCTTTTATTTAAAACATAATGATAAACGTTTTGAATAAAACAACTGAACTTTTGTAATCCACATTGATTTACGGATTATGTGTAATATTAAAACTATGAACTCACCAACCTTTGTGTTGACACTTGAAGCATGTTTATTCTCAGGTTTCTAGAAGTCTTGCGCTGTTTGCTTATACGTGATACAAGATATGTGCTTGGAGTCATACATGCTATATACAAGAAACTTGCATTCACCAAACCATTACCATGTATCTTATTTTAACTGTATTGTCAACAGATGTATTATTGTAAACCATTTAAATGGTGATTGTCTATACGTAGGAATCATCAGATGTTAAAAACCTGGAATTTATATATTCATTTATGAAATACCTTTTCAAACGAATACAATGTTACAAAATGTATCACATAGAGGTCAAATACCTCGCAATGAAATCAATGAATGACGTGTTCGTCCATATGGATTTAGAGCGATCGTCACAGTTTAGTACTTGTGTCCATTTCGTAAAACAGTTATAAAAACAGCGCATGTATTCTCAGCCCAACAATATATGTGAAAAGGGAGTAATGAAAATCACGATACTGTATTTCGTAGCAAAAATACATATGACGGCACTGAACAAGTACAGGGTTGGTTTCGGATTCACGAACCTATATCATTTATATATATATTAAAACATGTAACAACTTTATATATTAATAACATTAATATACTTATTATATGTAATGATTTATATGTCATGTTAATAAATAACTTAAATGTAGTCATTCTTATGTATTTTAAATAATAATCAGTATTCATATATTCGATTTTTATTAGAGTAATAATATAAGTCATTTATTATAATTATTATATGTTTTTGTCTAAATATAATATATAAAATTAATATTCATATATGTATTTATATAATATCTCAAAATATATTTTATATATATATATATTATGGGTAACTTAGTTATTATTATATAAAAATATTATGTGATATCAAATAGTTTATATTAATTCTATATACTTTAAATAGTTAATATTTATCATTCATTATAATATATTTATAATAAAAATCTATGTTAAGATTTATATATGATGAAAAATATATTTTTATATATCAATTATTATAATTTATAAAGTTTACTTACTATCATTTTAATGATAAAAATTATAGTGATATGTATTATTAATATAATTATATTACGTGTATTAAATATATCTTTGTATCAATTATTTATTTGATAAAATAATATTACCAATAATAATATTGAACAAAAGTTGTATTATTTTGTAATAAAAATAATCATTATTACTTTAATAATAATGATAATAATAATAACAACAATAATTATATTTACTAATGATAATAATAATTTTGATAGTAACTAATAATCATTTTTAGTAATACTAATATCATAATAATACTAATACTAATAATAATGATAAAAATATTATAATCATATTAATGATAATAATAATAATGATAATAATATTGTTATTATTAATAATACTAATAATATAAAAAAAATGATAATTTTTACTAAAAATGATAATTTTAACAAAAATTATAGTTTTAAGACTTATAATAATATTCTAACAAACATGATAATTTTAATAATAATAATAATTTTTAATAAAAAGTATAGTTTTAATAACATTGATAAATTTTTAAATGATAATAATGAATAATGATACTTTATTGATAATAACACTTTTACTATTATAAATTATATTAATAATAATATTTAATAATATTTATCATAATAAGGATAACAATAATAATATTTTATAAAAATAAAAATTCTATCCAAAATGATAATTTTTAATAATAATAATTCTAAAATGATAATAATAATAATATTTTATAATAAAAATTGATATTTCTATTAAAAATGATAATTTTAATGAAAGTGATAATTTTAATATTAATGATCCCTTTCATAATAATAATAATGATAAAAATAATAAAAATGACAGTTTTGATAAAAATGTTAATTTTTACTAACAATGATAATTTTAGTAATAATATCAAGGATACTAATTTTAATAATCATTTTAATACTAATACTAAAATTAATGATATTCTAATAATGATAAAAATGATAATTTTATCTAAGTCATAATCTTAAAGCATCTTAACTAAATCCTAATATTAGTTCATAATCATCTAAGCTAAAAGTTTTAATTTATCAATTAACGCAATCGCATAATCATAATCATAATAATAATAATAATAATAATAATAATAATAATAATAATAATAATAATAATAATAATAATAATAATAATAATAATAATAATAATAATAATAATAATAATAATAATAATAATAATAATAATAATAATAATAATAATAATAATAATTACATGATAATAATAATAATGATAATAATAATAATTTTAAGAGTGACGAGAATTATACCATCCTAATTTCATCGTTATAGCCTCGTCAATATAAGCATACCCATAACCTCCTTAGCCATAACCCATAAATTCCATAGCTATAACCCATTCGAATACCTGTTTTGAAAACACTCACTCACGAACCCCGTCGTAGTATTTTATGTATAATAATACAAATAATAATAATACTGATACTACTAATAATTAATAATAAGATTAATAATAATAATAATAATAATAATAATAATAATTATATATATATATATATATATATATATATATATATATATATATATATATATATATATATATATATATATATATATATATATATATATATGCGAGAGAGATAGAGAGTAGGATATATGTGTGTGTGCGGAAATGAATTCGATCGAGCTTTAAAGAGATCCTAGGACAGGGAGGCTCGCAATTGCGAGCCTTTCCAGTACAACTGGGTCACAATTGCGAGCTCCAGCTGGATCCAGGAAACTTGGTTTGTTTCATCTGCCGACGGTTTATATATTATTTAATATATAATATATTTAATTTATATAATTATTTAAATATTATATTATATTTACGTGCATAGTTAATTTGTAAATTTAGTTCCAATGACTTGAACGTTGATGTTCGACTTATGTCCCGGTTCAGTTTTTTTTAATGCCCTTTCGTACGCTGAGAAAACTTGTACTTTACGTTTCGCGACATGTACCTTTATCAATAATTAGACTTACTCACCCATAAATTATATTACATGAAATGTAACTTATACATTTGAGTGTTTTGGTCATTTACTTCTTTAAAACAACGTCTTAATATATATATAATAATATTATTTTAAATCAAAACAATTTATGACTATGTTAATATTTTATTTTATCACCTTGTAAAATATATATATATTTTCATTCAAAAATATAAATTTATATATATTATATATATTTGAAATATTTATTTAATAATATAATATTTAGTCTTTCAAAACTAATTATATTTCAAAGATCATTATATCTAATTTAAAATCATTTAAATATTAGAAATTGTTATATCAAATATCGTTTACACTTTAAACTTAATTTGATATAATTCATTTATGTACTAGCGTTTACTTTAATTCCTCAAACGTTCTAATTAACATATCTAAATATCAATCGAATCAATAAACGAATGTATTAAAATCATATATATATATATATATATATATATATATATATATATATATATATATATATATATATATATATATATATATATATATATATATATATATATATATATATATATTCAATATACATAAACACGTTTTAAATAATGTTGCAATTTATTTATTATTAGTTCTAATAATTAATATTCTAATTTATTGTATATATATATATATATATATATATATATATATATATATATATATATATATATATATTACAAATAGTTGTTCGTGAATCGTCGGTCAATAGTCAAAGGTTAACTGAATATATAACAATAGTTCAAAAATTTTGAGAATCAATATTACAAACTTTGCTTATCTTGTCGAAATCATATAAAGATTAGGTTTAAATTTGGTTGGAAATTTCTGGTTCGTCACAGTACCTACCCGTTAAAGAAATTTTGTCCCCTAATTTGGTTAAGGAAAGTTTGATAACGGAAGTAAGATTATTCTTGTATCAAGAACTATGATATAACTTGAATTCTTATCATGAATTTGATTGTTCGTATAATCCTCCTCAAAGAAATATAATAGAATGGATTAATGGAGTATTTTGATTACTTTGAATGAGTCGAGTTCCGTTTATGAATAGCATGAGTTCAATAAATATAGAGTTTTTCGCCTTTGTGAAAATATGGATAAAATAATTCGATTACGCGAAGAGTATGAATGAAGCTATCATAAAAGATGGAATTTGAAAAAAAAAATAAAGTTTCGTTTAAACTTATGACGTAGCCACAGTTGATTTCCGGATTTCGAGGAATGTAAAGAAAATTTTTGTAATCTATAAAAGATTTGATTCTTCGGGATTTAAGGAAATTATGATCCTCTTTAATAAAATGCGGTAATCTGCCTCGATTGCTTTGTCTGGTACTACCCCTATAAATTGACCTCTTCCGTCTCATTATTTTCACCATCCCTACTTTCTTCCCCAATTAATACATTCAAAAGATCGTGAATATGCTCAATCCAGTTCTAGTTCTTGACCTAATATTAACGTTTGCCACAATTATCCTTCTTTTCCAGCTTCCTCCAGAGGAATCTTTTTACTTCTAATATGCTCTATGAATTGTTGTATTTATCATTCTCCCGTGTCTATATATTGCTATACGCATTGATATACACGGTTTGTAATTTCTATATTACTATACGGTTTTATATTTTCCCTTATATTTCGGAGCTCCATGCTTTTCTTTTCTTGATTTTAAGCAAACGATCAAGACGTCTCAATTTTTTAGGTACGAAATTTTGAATGCACATAACTAATGTTTTAAGCATAAAAGAATTATAATAGCACAATTTAATTCGGTAAATTACCGGTATCACGGAAAAGATAGAACTATCAAGCAAATATTTTCTCGGTATGTTTAGAGGTTAAATAGAATGTAAGAATCGTGTAACATGGCACATGATGACGGTATAATCTGTGAATCATCACGTTCATTAGAAACTCAGCATGACTTTCTGTAATATAACCACGTTGATCAGGCGTAATTATATTATACTAAATCATGCCTCAATTCCCAACACTACTTCAAAACATTCTTAATTTAAACTCGAAGTTTATAGAAATTTAGAAACTAAAATAGTTTCCTATATGATGTAATACGGATAGCATGAAGAGATAAATAAATTTTGGACAAGATTATTTAAGAAAATGTCCTCAGAAATATCGAGGAAATTTATGATGATATTTTGAAATTTCTAAGATCAAAGGTTGATGAAGAAAATTTTTCCGCAAGAATATAGAATAAGTAAGGAGTAAGGTATTCGCTAGGGTTTTCATCAAATACAGAATCATCTGGATTCTTTGAATACAGGGTTTAGTCCTTGTGATTTATTCACAGCCTCCTTCATGGTTTACTCAATCCGTTTTTCAGTACCAAATCTTCTATTGAGCGTTTCCAACACTCCATTCTTTATCATCAAGCTTTTGACTATTAAGGTCTTTTACAGTTTTTACTGCTTTATCAACTTTTCAAAACTCAGAGAACTGGTTCGCAGACTGGGGTGCTTTTCAGAATTCCAGAATTGAAGTACGTATGCCCAGGAGATAGACATTATGGGTATATTTCTAACTGTTGATGCTGCGAGATTTGAAAATAATGATTGATGTTTCCCGGTTTTTGGTATGGCAATTATCGTTACAAGACGTAGATGAGTACATGATAAGATTCCAAGGAATAAATATAGGGATTTTCGGAGAGATTTAAGTCGCAGAGTAACGGAGTCGTTGGTACGTTTACTGCTAATATGGTGGAACATAAAAGGTTCCCCGGTAACAACGATAAAAAGGGCAATCGTATATGTCATGGTTATATTAAGGCTTATCCGAATGAAAAGTCGAAGTTGACTTGCTGAAGGTGTGACAAAACTGGATACTTGCAAAGGAATTTGCAAAGTTATTTTCATTAAAAATAATGTTGAAGGATTTATCACGGATACGTGTTAAACTCTTACTTAGGTTCTAAGAGCTTTCCAGGTGTATGAATATAAGTATAAATCTTTCTTCTCGTAGATAACATGTAGTTGATTCGTCTTCTCGATTGTTTGAGGTGTTTCCAAGAATTATAGAGGGTTTGAACACAGGTTGTAATCGTCAAGATACAAATGATGTTTAAGATGAAATCAAGTGGCAAACTCGAATAAATGTTTAGTTTCATATGTTATAATAAATATTTTAATACCTTTTATTTGTCCAATGTTGGTAGTCCACAGTTAGTAGTCCCAATATAGTCCAATAGTCCATATACAATTTAATATATAATCTTCGAATTAATTAAGACGTATTGTATTACCTAGGACTCAATCTCGACCCATTGTACAACTATTGTCTTTGAAGTAATCTCGACGTATTGTGTACATGTGTCTTACGATTTATTCGACGTATTGTATATATATTTTCTAAGATTCAATCACGACCCATTGTACAACTATTGTCCTTGAAATAATCTCGACGTATTGTGTACATGTGTCTTACGATTGATCTGACGTATTTAAAGTGCGTAAAATAAATAACAGTACTTAAATGACGATAAATAAAATTGCGAGTATTAAAATTGCGATTTTTAAAATGACAATAAATAAAATGTAATAAGAAAATAGTCATAATGGATATAGGAACAGTTAGCTAGGATATTATTAGCGTGGATTCTTAACAAAATTTCACGTAGTTAATTAGTTTGTTTCTAACAAATTTTAATTTGTCCATTATTTCTTCATTATGCCACTTGTTAATACTTGACTTGGATTCTGATCTAACAGAATATGAAATTGAAATTGAATGAAAATGGTTGTTCTCTGGTGAACGGATACGTATATCTGTGGATTTGAGTAGGATAGTTAATGAATGTTGAATCATAATCGAAGAATGTACATTGTAATGTATTAATGTGAAATTTAAATATTTCTCAGGTATTACCTACCCGTTAAAATATTCTCATCATTAATGGTTCGTACAAAAGAATATTTGATGTAAAATGAAGATAAATGATTATAGAACGATAGGTAAAATGAAAATAAATAATGTAGAACAATATGTAGAACGAAGATTATGCTCGAGGTACGGATTGTGATGTTGAGGCGGGTGATGCGGATGTTGTCGGTGGTACAGGTGTTGTTGATGCCGGGGACACTGTTGATGCCGGTGGTGTTGCTGGTGCTTGTAAGTTGTGCACCATATTCTCCAGATTGATTACTCGATTGCGAAGTTTGTTGACTTCTTCTATTACTCCGGGATGATTGGCGGTTGGAATGATCGGATGAATATAGTCTATAATTCTAGATATTATATAATCGTTGCGAGATATTTTAGCAATGAGGGTGAAAATGGTGTTTCGAACTGGTTCGTCTGTAAGTGCTTCAGGTTCGTCGCCAAGAGGTGAATTTGGTTGGTGGAAAGGATCGCCTTCTTCTTGTCTCCATTGGTTAAGTTGACTACGAACCCATCCCCAATTCATCCAGAATTGATGATGGCTGATTGGTTGATCCATTCCTATTATACTGCTTTCGGAGCTCAGGTAGAAATCCATATCGGAATAGCTATCAGACTCTGAGGAACTCGAACTAGTAGCAGGATTCATCTTGCACGGTTAGATAATAGATTTTCGAAGTGAAAAGATTTTCGGATATCAGATGATATTCTATTTGCATAGAATACCTATATAGAGTACAAAAGATCCCGCAAATTACGGAGGAATTTTTAGAAGCTGTCAGACAAAGTTTACAGTAACAGATACGTTAAGATATGAATTTTATCTATACACTATCTACGCAATAAATGCAGTAAGACGTGTCTAGACTTAAAAATGATAAGCAGGTTATTTTCGACAAGAAATGATAAGCAAAACTTTTTGACATGCAGACACGGTTGAAGTCCAGACTTACTAATGCATCATAACAACTATTAGTTAGACACACTAATGCAAGACCTGGTTTGCTAAGACCAACGCTCTGATACCAACTGAAACGACCCGTCCTAATCCATATGGACGAATACAATAACATTTTGTCCCATTACGAGGTATTGACCTCTATATGATACGTTTTACAAACATTGCATTCGTTTTTAAAAGACAACTTTTATTACAACAATAGTTGACAAATATGCATACCATTTCACAATATATCCAATTTATAAATGACTTAATCTTGTCATTTACTTAATAATAAACTTTTTGAACTCACGACTCGAATGCAACGTCTTTTGAAATATACCATGAATGACTCCAAGTAATATCTTTAATTCGAGCAAATGCACAGCGAAAGATTTCTTTCATACCTGAGAATAAACATGCTTAAAAGTGTCAACCAAAAGGTTGGTGAGTTCATTAGTTTATCATAAACATTCATTTCCATCATTTTAATAGACCACAAGATTTTCATTTCCATTTTTCATAAACATCATACAGGCATTTCGCAATCTGCATAAAAATATCATTCATATGGTGAACGCTTGATAACCGAACTAACAAGATGCATATAGAATATCCTCCGCATACAGGCATTTCGCAATCTGCATGCTATATAGCGGCCATCACAATCAGTATATATCAATCGAAGTACTAAAGCATTCATAACCCGAATGGGACGTGTCAAGGTCCATAGATCTATCTTTAGGATTCACGTCAATTAGGGGCCATTTCCATAATTCTTAGGCTACCAAGCTAACAAGGGGCGGTATTCGGTATTCGTAATCTTACCATAGAATATAGTTTAGTACTTGTGTCCATTTCGTAAAACAGTTATAAAAACAGCGCATATATTCTCAACACAAAAATATATGTAAAAACGGAGTAATGAAACTCACGATACTGTATTTCGTAGCAAAAATACATATGACAGCACTGAACAAGTGCAGGGTTGGTCTCGGATTCACGAACCTATATCATATACATACATATATATATATATATATATATATATATATATATATATATATATATATATATATATATATATATATATATATATATAAACATGTAACAATATATCCGATTTTTATTAGAGTAATAATATAAGTCATTTGTTATAATTATTATATGTTTTTGTCTATAAATATTATATAAAATTAATATTCATATATGTATTTATATAATATCTCAAAATATGTTATATATATATATATATATATATATATATATATATATATATATATATATATATATATATATATATATATATATATATATATATATTATGTGTAACTTAGTTATTATTATATAAAAATATTATGTGATATCATATAGTTTATATTAATTCTATATACTTTAAATAGTTAATATTTATCATTCATTATAATATATTTATAATAAAAATCTATGTTAAGATTTATATATGATAAAAAATATATTTTTATATATCAATTATTATAATTTATAAAGTATACTTACTATCATTTTAATGATAAAAATTATAGTGATATGTATTATTAATATAATTATATTACGTGTATTAAATATATCTTTGTTCAATTATTTATTTGATAAAATAATATTAATAATAATAATAATAATAATAATAATGAACAAAAATTGTATTATTTTGTAATAATAATAATCATTATTACTTTAATAATAATAATAATAATAATAATAATAATAATAATAATAATAATAACAAAATTATATTTACTAATGATAATAATAATTTTGATAGTAACTAATAATCATTTGTAGTAATACTAATATCATAATAATAATAATAATACTAATAATAATGATAAAAATATTATAATCATATTAATGATAATAATAATGATAATAATATTGTTATTATTAATAATACTAATAATATAAAAAAATGATAATTTTTACTAAAAATGATAATTTTAACAAAAATGATAGTTTTAAGATTTATAATGATATTCTAACAAACATGATAATTTTAATAATAATAATAATTTTTAATAAAAAGTATAGTTTTAATAACATTGATAAATTTTTAAATGATAATAACTAATAATGATACTTTATTGATAATAACACTTTTAATATTATAAATTATCTTTATAATAATATTTATCATAATAAGGATAATAATAATAATATTTTATAAAAATAAAAATTATATCCAAAATGATAATTTTTAATAATAATAATTCTAAAATGATAATAATAATAATAATATTTTATAGTAAAAATTGATATTTCTATTAAAAATGATAATTTTAATGAAAGTGATAATATTAATATTAATGATCCCTTTCATAATAATAATAATGATAAAAATAATAAAAATGACAGTTTTGATAAAAATGTTAATTTTTAATAACATTGATAATTTTAGTAATAATATCAAGGATACTAATTTTAATAATCATTTTAATACTAATACTAAAATTAATGATAATTCTAATAATGATAAAAATTATAATTTTATCTAAGTCATAATCTTAAAGCATCTTAACTAAATCCTAATATTAGTTCATAATCATCTAAGCTAAAAGTTTTAATTTATCAATTAACGCAATCGCATAATCATAATCATAATAATAATAATAATGATAATGATAATAATAATAATAATAATAATAATAATAATAATAATAATAATAATAATAATAATAATAATAATAATAATAATAATAATAATAATAATAATAATAATAATAATTACATGATAATAATAATAATTATAATAATAATAATTTTAAGAGTGACGAGAATTATACCATCCTAATTTCATCGTTATAGCCTCGTCAATATTAGCATACCCATAACCTCCTTAGCCATAACCCATAAATTCCATAGCTATAACCCATTCGAATACCCGTTTTGAAAACACTCACTCACGAACCCCGTCGTAGTATTTTATCTATAATAATACTAATAATAATAATACTAATACTACTAATAATTAATAATAAGATTAATAATAATAATAATAATAATTTATATTTATATATATATATATATATATATATGTGTGTGTGTGTGTGTGTGTGTGTGTGTGTGTGTGTGCGCGCGAGAGAGATAGAGAGTATATGATACATGTGTGTGTGCAGAATTGAATTCGATCGAGCTTTAAAGAGATCCTGGGACAGGGAGGCTCGCAATTGTGAGCCTTTCCAGTACAACTGGGTCGTAATTGCGAGCTCCAGCTGGATCCAGGAAACTTGGTTTGTTTCATCTACCTACGGTTTATATAATATTTAATATATAATATATTTAATTTATATAATTATTTAAATATTATGTTATATTTACGTGCATAGTTAATTTCTAAATTTAGTTCCAATGACTTGTACGTTGATGCTCGACTTATGTCCCTTTTTCCGGTTTTTTGAACGCCCTTTCGTACGCTGAGAAAACTTGTACTTTACGTTTTGCGACATGTACCCTTATCAATAATTAGACTTACTCACCCATAAATTATTTTACATGAAATGTAACTTATACATTTGAGTGTTTTGGTCATTTGCTTCTTTAAAACAACGTCTTTATATATATATATATATATATATATATATATATATATATATATATATATATATATATATATATATATATATATATATATATATATAATAATATTATTTTAAATCAAAACGTTTTATGACTATGTTAATATTTTATTTTATCACCTTGTAAAATATATATATATTTTCATTCAAAAATATAAATTTGTATATATTATATATATTTAAAATATTTATTTAATAATATAATATTTCGTCTGTCAAAACTAATTATATTTCAAAGATCATTATATCTAATTTAAAATCATTTAAATATTAGAAATTGTTATATCACATAACGTTTACACTTTAAACTTAATTTGATATAATTCAATTATGTACTAGCGTTTACTTTAATTCCTCAAACGTTCTAATTAACATATCTAAATATCAATCGAATCAATAAACGAATGTATTAAAATCATATATATATATATATATATATATATATATATATATATATATATATATTCAATATACATAAACACGTTTTAAATACATGTTGCAATTTATTTATTATTAGTTCTAATAATTAATATTCTAATTTATTGTATATATATATATATATATATACATATATTTATTTACAAATAGTTTTTCGTGAATCGTCGGTCAATAGTCAAAGGTTAACTGAATATATAACAATAGTTCAAAAATTTTGAGAATCAATATTACAAACTTTGCTTATCTTGTCGAAATCATATAAAGATTATGTTTAAATTTTGTTGGAAATTTCCGGGTCGTCACAATACCTACCCGTTAAAGAAATTTCGTCCCGAAATTTGGTTAAGAAAAATTTGATAAAGGAAGTAAGATTATTCTTGTATCAAGAACTATGATATAACTTGAATTCCTATCATGAATTCGATTGTTCATATAATCCTCCTCAAAGAAATATAATAGAATGGATTAATGGAGTATTTTGAATACTTTGAATGAGTCGAGTTCCGTTTATGAATAGCATGAGTTCAATAAATATAGAGTTTTTCGCCTTTGCGAAAATATGGATAAAATAATTCGATTACGCGAAGAGTATGAATGAAGCTATCATAAAAGATGGAATTTGAGAAAAAAAATAAAGTTTTGTTTTAACTTATGACGTAGCCACAGTTGATTTCTGGATTTCGAGGAATGTAAAGAAAATTTTTGTAATCTATAAAAGATTTGATTCTTCGGGATTTAAGGAAATTAGGATCCTCTTTAATTAAATACGGTAATCTGCCTCAATTACTTTGTCTGGTATTACCCCTATAAATTGACCTCTTCCGTCTCATTATTTTCACCATCCCTACTTTCTTCCCCAATTCATACATTTAAAAGATTGTGAATATGCTCAATCCAGTTTTGGTTCTTGACCTAATATTAACGTTTGCCACAATTATCCTTCTTTTCCAGTTTCCTCTGGAGGAATCTGTTTACTTCTACTATGGTCTAGGGATTGTTGTATTTATCATTCTCCTGTGTCTTTATATTGCTATAGGCATTGATGTACACTATTTGTAATTTCTATGTTACTATTGGGTTTTATATTTTCCCTTATATTTCGGAGCTCCATACTTTTCTTTTCTCGATTTTAAGCAAACGAACAAGACGTCTCGATTTTGTAGGTACGAAATTTCGAATGCACATAACTTATGTTTTAAGCAGAAAAGAATTATAATAGCACGATTTAATTCGGTAAATTACCGGTATCACGAAAAAGATAAAACTATCAAGCAAATATTTTCTCGGTATGTTTAGAGGTTAAATAGAATGTAAGAATCATGTAACATGGCGCATGATGACGGTATAATCTATGAATCATCACGTTCCATTAGAAACTCAGCATGACTTACTATAATATAACCACATTGATCAGGCATCATTATATTATACTAACTCATGCCTCAATTCCCAACACTACTTCAAAACATTCTTAATTTAAACTCGAAGTTTATAGAAATTTAGAAACTAAAACAGTTTCCTATATGATGTAATACGGATAGCACGAAGAGATAAATAAATTTTGGACAAGATTATTTAAGAAAATATCGTCAGAAATATCGAGGATATTTATGATGATATTTTGAAATTTCTAAGATCAAAGGTTGATGAAGAAAATTTTTCTGCAAGAATATAGAATAAGTAAGGAGTAAGGTATTCGCTAGAGATTTCATCAGATACAGAATCATCTGGATTCTTTGAATACAGTGTTTAGTCCTTGTGATTTATTCACAGCCTCCTTCATGGTTTGCTCAATCCGTTTTTCAGTACCAAATCTTCTATTGAGCGTCTCCAACACTCTATTCTTTATCATCAAGCTTTTGACTGTTAAGGTCATTTACAGTTTTTGCTGCTTTATCAACTTTTCAAAACTCAGAGAACTGGTTCGTAGACTGGGGTGCTTTTCAGAATTCCAGAATTGAAGTACGTAGGCCCAAGAGATAGACGTTATAGGTATATTTCTAACTGTTGATGCTGCGAGATTTGAAAATAATGATTGATGTTTCTCGGTATTTGGTATGGCAATTATCATTACAAGATGTAGATGAGTACATGATAAGATTCCAAGGAATAAATATAGGGATTTTCGGAGAGATTTAAGTCGCAGAGTAACGGAGCCGTTGGTACATTTACTGCTAATATGGTGGAACATAAAAGGTTCCCCGGTAACAATGATAGAAAGGGCAATCATATATGTCAAGGTTATATTAAGTCTTATCCGAATGAAGAGTCGAAGTTGACTTGCTGAAGGTGTGACAAAACTGGATACTTGCAAAGGAATTTGCAAAGTTATTTTCAGTAATAATAATGCCGAAGGATTTATCATAGATACGTGTTAAACTCTTACTTAGGTTCCAAGAGCTTTCCAGGTGTATGACTAAAAGTATAAATCTTTCTTCTCGTAGATAACGTGTAGTTGATTCGTCTTCTCGATTGTTTGAGGTGTTTCCAAGAATTATAAAGGGTTTGAACGCAGGTTGTAATCGTCAAGATACAAATGATGTTTAAGATAAAATCAAGTGGCAAACTCGAATAGATATTTAGTTTCATATGTTATAATTAATATTTTAATACCTTTTATTTGTCCAATGTTAGTAGTCCACAGTTAGTAGTTCAAATATAGTCCAATAGTTCATATACAATTTAATATATAATCTTCGAATTAATTAAGATGTATTGTATTACCTAGGACTCAATCTCGACCCATTGTATAACTATTGTCTTTGAAGTAATCTCGACGTATTGTGTACATGTGTCTTACGATTTATTCGATGTATTGTATATATATTGTCTAAGATTGAATCACAACCCATTGTACAACTATTGTCCTTGAAGTAATCTCGATGTATTGTGTACATGTGTCTTACGATTGATTTGACGTATTTAAAGTGCGTAAAATAAATAACAGTACTTAAATGACGATAAATAAAATTGCGAGTATTAAAATTGCGATAATTAAAATGACAATAAATAAAATGTAATAAGGAAATAGTCATAATGGATATAGGAACAGTTAGCTAGGATATTGTTAGAGTGGATTCTTAACAAAATTTCACATAGTTAATTAGTTTGTTTCTAACAAATTTTATTTTGTCCATTATTTCTTCATTATGCCACTTATTAAAACTTGACTTGGATTCTGATCTAACAGAATATGAAATTGAAATTGAATGAAAATGGTTGTTCTCCGGTGAACGGATACGTATATATGTGGATTTGAGTAGGATGTATTAATGTGAAATTAAAATATTTCTCAGGTATTACCTACCCGTTAAAATAATCTCATCATTAATGGTTTGTACAAAAGAATATTTGATGTAAAATGAAGATAAATGATTATAGAACGAAAATAAATAATGTAGAACAATATGTAGAACGGAGATTTTTTCGAGGTACGGATTGTGATGTTGAGGCGGGTGATGCGGATGCTGTCAGTGGTACAGGTGCTGTTGATGCCGGGGACACTGTTGATGCCGGTGGTGTTGCTGGTGCTTGTAAGTTGTGCACCATATTCTCCAGATTGATTACTCAATTGCGAAGTTCGTTGACTTCTTCTATTACTCCGGGATGATTGGCGGTTGGAATGAGCGGATAAATATAGTCTAGAATTCTAGATATTATATAATCGTTGCGAGATATTTTGGCAATGAGGGTGAAAATGGTGTTTCGAACTGGTTCGCCGGTAAGTGCTTCAGGTTCGTCGCCAAGAGGTGAATTCGGTTGGTGGAAAGGATCGCCTTCTTCTTGTCTCCATTGGTTAAGTCGACTACGAACCCATCCCCAATTCATCCAGAATTGATGATGGCTGATTGGTTGATCCATTCCGGTTATACTGCTTTCGGAGCTCAGGTAGAAATCCATATTGGAATAGCTGTCAGAATCTGAGGAACTCGAACTAGTTGCAGGATTCATCTTGCAAAGTTAGATAAAGGATTTTCGATGTGAAAAGATTTTCGGATATCGGATGATATTCTATTTGCATAGAATACCTATATAGAGTATAAAGGATCCCGCAAATTACGGAGGAATTTTCGAAAGTTGTCAGACAAAGTTTACAGTAACAGATACGTTAAGATATGAATTTTATCTATACACTATCTAAGCAATAAATGCAGTAAGAAGTGTCTAGATATAAAAATGATAAGCAGGTTATTTTCGACAAGAAATGATAAGCAAAACTTTTTGACATGCTGTGATGACCCGGATTTTGCTGACTACTTGATTATACTATCTACATGATTTAATAATTCTGACTTGATAAGCAATGAATTTTAATAAGTCTGGAACCTCCGAAAAGAGTTTTACACAAGCTTTTGGTCACCCTTTTATTCCTACGATTCACGAACTTCATAACTTGTATTAATTATATATATGTATATATATATATATATTTAACTTGAAAATATGATAATTAAATATCTCATTAAGTATATTAACAAGGTATTATATATACATTTTCATACTACTAATTTAAAGAGTTTTCAAACAATATATATGTTACTTTTTAAACGACGAAATTAACTTATGTTAAAATGTATTTACATACAATGTATTATGAGTATAAATACATCCTTAAAAGTATTGAATACACTTAATAATATACAAATACAGATAAGGGATAGCTATATTCGTATTTCTGTTCATTTTTCTCAAGAATTCTACTAGTATTTATACGGTATTTATACAGTATTTATATGGTATTTATACGGTATTTATACAGTATTTATACGGTATTTATACGCGTATTATACGCAGCTTCTAGAAGTATTTACTATTGGTAAATACCAATAGAAATCTACAATTACGTATTTATACGGTATTTATACGCGTATTATACGCAGCTTCTAGAAGTATTTACTATTGGTATATACGAATAGTAATCTACAATTATTGATGTATTATGTCATGCATGACCTAATGGTTTTTAACTTATCTTAGATATTTTTCACTAAAAACCAAATTTATGAGCCTATAAATAAGCACCATTTCTAACTCATTTTTACACATTCATTTTCCAAATTTTACTTACAATTTTCACACACTTGCAAGAACTCTCTCATTCTTTGTTCTACTACTTCTTTCCAGCAACTTTATATTCTAAACTTGAGGTAAAAACTCTACTTCAACTCTTGTTCAATTCATTTGTTTATAGCTATCTATATAAGAGTTTATAAACTAGAACATAGTTTAGTTGATTCTAAACTTGTTTGAAAAACTAATCTAATCTTTCTAACTTAACTCTAATAACACTTATTTATATGTATTATGATGTTATATTAAGATATTATAAGAACTTATAACTTGTACATATGAAGAACACCTTAAAAACTATATTAACCATATCCTTGCTAACTTTTCCTATATCCTATATATATTTGGACATGTTATCATTAGTATAACAGAATATTATAATCTTGGTTGATTCCGAGATTGTATATATATAATAATCTTGGTACGTTCCATGACAATACGTATACAATACGTTTTGATAAATCCTAAGTCAATACGTCTCTGGATTGATGCAAGACAATATGTACACAATACGCCGTGGGGTAATTCTAAAATCATATATATATACCGATTATTGGACTGTTGGACTTTTCGGACTATTTTGGACTACTAATAATGGACTACTAACAAAGGACTACTAACAATTGACTATTATATAAGTATTCTATGAACTTGCTATATTAATTTTGTTTACATGTATTATTATCTGAATCGTTATTATTGTTATAGGTTCGTGAATCCAAGGACGTCGGCTATATTTTAATAAGTTGGAAACTTGTTAAAACTATACTTTTACGACAGTGAGTATATAGTCCCATTTTTAAACTCTACAAATATTTTGGGATGAGAATACATGCAGCTTTTGTTTTTCGAAATAGACACAAGTACTTAAATATATATTCTATGTTGAGTTATACCTTTGTATATATCCCTAATAGTCTGGTAACTATTTGTTACATGTGGTTAACATGTAAGCGCGAATCCTATTGATAGATCTATTGGGTTTGACAACCCCACTCGGGCTAGTTAGCACTAGTTCATAACGGGTGTTTAGTACTTCGTTTTACTACACTTGGTACGGTGTGGAGATAACTTTGAAAAGGGAATATGCACGGAAAACATCTGTTAAGTATGGTTACTGGGCGCTCAACAAACGTATAGAATATCTTTGCAGAAACGTTTATAACATGAAATCTTGTGTTCTATTATTATATCTTATGCTGACTTTAAAACCTATATCTCACCAACCTTTGTGTTGACAGTTTAAAGCATGTTTATTCTCAGGTCCCTAGAAGTCTTCCGCTGTTTGCTTATACGTTATACAAGCTATGTGCATGGAGTCATACATGCTTTATTCGAGAAAACTTTGCATTCACAAAATCATCATCATGTATCTTATTTTGACTGTATTGTCAATGAATGTATTATTGTAAACTATCATTTACGGGGATTGTCTATACGTAGAAACCATCAGATTTCAAAAACTTTGGATTTTATATATTCATTTATGGTGTGTCTTTCAAAAGAATGCAATGTTTACAAAACGTATCATATAGAGGTCAAATACCTCGCTATGGGACCAATGAATGATGTACTGCGTCTAAAGGGATTTGGACGGGTCATCACAGTTGGTATCAGAGCGTTGGTCTTAGCGAACCAGGTCTTGCATTTGTGTGTCTAACTGATAGTTGTTAAGATACATTAATGAGTCTGGACTTTGACCGTGTCTGCATGTCAAAAGTTTTGCTTATCATTTCTTGTCAGAAATTACCTGCTTATCATTCGTAGTCTAGACACGTCTTACTGCATTGATTGTATAGATAGTGTAAAGACAAATTCATATCTTAGCGTATCTGTTACTGTAAACTTTTTCTGACAGCTTCCGAAATTTCCTCCGTAATCTGCGGAAACCCTTGTACTATATATAGGAATTCTATGTAATTAGAATATCATCCGATATCTGAAAATCTTTTCATATCAAAAATCCCTTATCTAACCGTGTAAGATGAATTCCGCTACTAGTTCGAGTTCCTCGGATTCTGACAGCTATTCCGATATGGATTTCTACCTGAGCTCCGAAAGCAGTGTAACCGGAATGGATCAACCAATTAGCCATCATCAATTCTGGATGAATTGGGGATGGGTTCGTAGCCGACTCAATCAAGGGAGACAAGAAGAAGGCGATCCTTTCCATCAACCAAATTGCCCTTTTGGCGAAGAACCTGAAGCACTTACCGGCGAACCTGTCCGAAACACCATCTTCACCCTCATTTCTAGAATAGCTCGCAACGATTACGTAATATCTACTATTCTAAACCTTATTCATCCACTCATTCCGACCGCCAATCATCCCGGGGTAATAGAAGAAATCAACGAGCTTCGTGCTCGAGTAGTGACATTGGAGAATATGGTGCAAAATTTACAAGCCCCAACAGCACAACCGTCATCAGTACCAATAGCACTTGTACCACCAACAACAACATCCACATCACCCGCTTCAACATCACAATCCGTACCTCGAGCATAATCTTCGTCCAACATCTCTCATTTTTCTGTATATCGTTCTACATCAACAACATACGCCTCGAAGACACCAAGGAAAACCAACAAACGATGAAGTATTGATTCATAACTTCATTGGAGAAATATTCCGCGGTGATTATGTAATCTCTAAAGTCTTAGAGATTACTTATTCTACTTCTAATCGTAGATCAAATGGTCGGAGGGTTAGAAATGATAGAGGGTAGAGTAGAAACCCTGACACAGAATGATGCGTGACTTACAAGCTAGACTTGTTATACAAGCACCACCAGCAGAACCGCCGACATCACCAGCAGTATCACCAACACCAGCAAAACCTGTAGCACCACAAACTCCACAAGCTCCATAACCATCGCAGATATCAACACCTCAATCATTACTAAGTATATTGTATTACCGAGTTATGAAATATTAACTCATTCTTTTCAAGGAATTTATATGTATATTTTATATATATAAATTTTGAAACCATAATTTATCTTTTCGTACTAAGCTATTACGTATGAATTTTTAAAGGGTAGATACTACTCGGTTAATTCATATTACTAATATGCTATGATGTACATCCTTCTTTAACAACTTAACAATCGTTAACTATAATCCCTGCTTCAGCTCAATAAATTCTATTTCATGATAAACCAAGTGTATTATTCAATTACGTGTTTGATTTTACACTTTCATTTTCGATGTACTTGAAACCCTCTAGAAAACAACATTCGTGCCTTGCGAAGTTCACAAAAATTCCACGAGCACCAACATCTTTCACCGAGGAATGTCAATAAGATTAAATAATGAAGAATTGATTACATTAGCAAAATACTCTACGAAGATTATCTAAAGTTTTAGAGATTATTCATTTTTAGTTCCAGCCAAAAATTAAATGAGTTTAATATGAACTCATTAAATTTGTATTATATCTGAAGAAAATATACATACATATATTTTCATAAAGACTGTAATAAAAATTCTCTTGTACAAAATATTATTTGTGAAATTTTTTTTAACGGGTAGGTAATACCCGAGAAATATTTAAGTTCACAATTAATATGTTACGCTGTATACTCTTCAATTATTCGATAATCATTATCTATACTCACTACTTCCACAATGATATATATTCTTCCATAGAAATCAGAACAACCATTCCCATCCAAATTCTATTACATATTCTGATTTTGACAGATCAGAATTCAAGTCAAGATATAACAGATAACATCATTCTTAGATCCTTACATCTTTCAAAACCATACTTTGAATTCAAAACTGTAATAGAACGTCACTCTTATTCATAAAACCCAGAAATATATTTATTTCATTCAAAATCCTAAATGATTTCATCTTGAACATCATGTGTATATTGACGATTACAACATGCGTTCAAACCCTTCATGAATCTTGAAAACACTCCAACTGATGAACAATCAAGAGGATGAACCAACCACACGTTATCTACGAAAAAGATTTACACATATATTCATACACCTGGAAAACTCTCGTAACTAAATAACAGCCTAACAAGTATTTGTGCTAGATCTTTTAACATTGTTATTACCAAAAATAACCTTACAATCCTTTTTCAAAGTATTCAATTTTATCACACTTTCAAAAAGTCAACTTCGACTTCTCATTCGGATTAGCCCTATTATAATCTTGATATATACGTTTGCCTTTTTTCTTTTGTTACCGGGGAACCTTTTATATTCCACCATATTAACAGTAAACGTATCAGCAGCTTCATTACTCTTTGGCGTAAGTCTCTTCGAAAAATCACTATCATTATTGAAATCCTATCATGTACTCATCAACGTCTTGTAACGATAATTGTCATACCATATACCGGGAAGCATCAATCATTATTTCAAAATTCACAACGTTTCTACATCAACAGTTATATATATACATATAACGTCTTTCTCCTGAACTTATATACTTCAATTTTGAATTTCTGAAAAACACCCCAGTTCGTGAATCAATTTTAGGAGTTTTGAAAAGCTGATGAAGCAGCAAAAATTGTAAACAACCTTAACAATCAAAAGTTTGACGATAAAGAATAGTGTGTCGAGAAAGGCTCAGAAAAAGAGAAAAATTTTGTACTGAAAAACGGATTGAGCAAACCATGAAAGAGACTGTGGACATATCACAAGAAATAAACCTGTAATCTAGATGTTCTAGTATCTGATGAAATCTTCCACGAATACCCTGCTCCTTACTTATTTTAAATCCTTGCAGAAAATTTCAAAATATCATCATATCTTCATTATAAATATCTTCGATATTTCTGAAGATATCTTCATAACTATACTTGTCTGAAATCACTTATCTCTTCGTGCTATCTGTGTTACATCATAAATGAAACTGTTTTAGTTTCTAAATTTCTATAAGCTACGAGTTTAAATTATGAATGTTTTTGAAGTAGTATTGGGAATTGAAGCATGAGTTAGTATAATATAATGACGCCTGATCAACGTGGTTATATTACAGTAAGTCATGCTAAGTTTCTAATGGAGTGATGATTCACAGATTATACCATCATCATGTGCCATGTTACACGATTATTTCATTCTATTTAACCTCTAAACATATCAAGAACATATTTTCTTGATAGTTTTATCTTTTCCGTGATACCGGTAATTTACCAAATTTAAATCGTGCTATTATAATTCCTTTCTGCTTAAAACATTAGTTATGTTCATTCGAAATTTTGTACCTACAAAATTGAGACGTCTTGATCGCTTTACTTAAAGTTGAGAAGAGAAAACAAAAGGATGGAGCTCATAAAAATAAGGAAAAATACAAAGCCCGATAACAACACAGAAATTACAAACCGTGTATATCAATGCGTATAGCAATATAAAGACACAGGAGGATGATAAATACAACAATCCCTAGAGCATAGTAGAAGTAAACAGATTCCTCCGGTGGGAGCTGGAAAAGAAGGATAATGGTGGCGAACGTCAATATTAGGTCAAGAACCAGAACTGGATTGAGCTTTTTCACAATCTTTTGGATGTATGAATTGAGGAAGAAAGTATAGGGATGGCGAAAATAATGGAATGAAAGATGTCAATTTATAGTGGATATATCAGACAGAGCAATCGAGGCAAATCACCGCATTTAATTAAAGAGGATCCTAATTTACTTAAATTCTGAAGAATCAGATCTTATATAGATTACGAAGATTTTCTTTACATTCCTTGAAATCCGGAAATCAACTGTGACTACGTCAAAAGTTAAGACGAATCTTTATTTTCCTAAATTCCATCTTTTATGATAGCTTCACTCATACTCTTCACGTAATCGAATTGATCTATCCATATTTCTCAATGGTGAGAAGCTCTATAATTATTGAACTCATGCTTATCATAAAACGGAACTCGACTCATTCAAGGTATTCAAAATACTCCATTAATCTATTTCCTTGATAATGATTATATGAACAAATCGAATTCATGATATGAATTCAAGTTACATCATATTTCTTGATACAAGAATATTCTTGTTTTCATTATCAAACTTTCCTTAGCCAAATTTCGGGACGAAATTTCTTTAACGGGTAGGTACTGTGACGACCCGGATTTTTCTGACTACTTGATTATACTATCTACATGATTTAATAATTCCGACTTGATAAGCAATGAATTTTAATAAGTCTGGAACCTCCGAAAAGAGTTTTACCCAAGCTTTTGGTCACCCTTTTATTCCTACGATTCACGAACTTCATAACTTGTATTAATTATATATATGTATATATATATTTAACTTGAAAATATGATAATTAAATATCTCATTAAGTATATTAACAAGGTATTATATATACATTTTCATACTACTAATTTAAAGAGTTTTCGAACAATATATATGTTACTTTTTAAACGACGAAATTAACTTATGTTAAAATGTATTTACATACAATGTATTATGAGTATAAATACATCCTTAAAAGTATTGAATACAATTAATAATATACAAATACAGATAAGGGATAGCTATATTCGTATTTCTGTTCATTTTTCTCAAGAATTCTACTAGTATTTATACGGTATTTATACAGTATTTATACGGTATTTATACGGTATTTACACAGTATTATACGCAGCTTCTAGAAGTATTTACTATTGGTAAATACCAATAGAAATCTACAATTACGTATTTATACGGTATTTATACGCGTATTATACGCAGCTTCTAGAAGTATTTACTATTGGTATATACGAATAGTAATCTACAATTATTGATGTATTATGTCATGCATGACCTAATGGTTTTTAACTTATCTTAGATATTTTTCACTAAAAACCAAATTTATGAGCCTATAAATAAGCACCATTTCTAACTCATTTTTACACATTCATTTTCCAAATTTTACTTACAATTTTCACACACTTGCAAGAACTCTCTCATTCTTTGTTCTACTACTTCTTTCCAGCAACTTTACATTCTAAACTTGAGGTAAAAACTCTACTTCAACTCTTGTTGCTATCTATATAAGAGTTTATAAACTAGAACATAGTTTAGTTGATTCTAAACTTGTTTGAAAAACTAATCTAATCTTTCTAACTTAACTCTAATAACACTTATTTATATGTATTATGATGTTATATTAAGATATTATAAGAGCTTATAACTTGTACATATGAAGAACACCTTAAAAACTATATTAACTATATCCTTGCTAACTTTTCCTATATCCTATATATATTTGGACATGTTATCGTTAGTATAACAGAATATTATAATCTTGGTTGATTCCGAGATTGTATATATATAATAATCTTGGTACGTTCCATGACAATACGTATACAATACGTTTTGATAAATCCTAAGTCAATACGTCTCTGGATTGATGCAAGACAATATGTACACAATACGCCGTGGGGTAATTCTAAGATCATATATATATACCGATTATTGGACTGTTGGACTTTTCGGACTATATTGGACTTTTCGGACTATTTTGGACTACTAATAATGGACTACTAACAAAGGACTACTAACAATTGACTATTATATAAGTATTCTATAAACTTGCTATATTAATTTTGTTTACATGTATTATTATCTGAATCGTTATTATTGTTATAGGTTCGTGAATCCAAGGACGTCGGCTATATTTTAATAAGTTGGAAACTTGTTAAAACTATACTTTTACGACAGTGAGTATATAGTCCCATTTTTAAACTCTACAAATATTTTGGGATGAGAATACATGCAGCTTTTGTTTTTTGAAATAGACACAAGTACTTAAATATATATTCTATGTTGAGTTGTACCTTTGTATATATCCCTAATAGTCTGGTAACTATTTGTTACATGTGGTTAACATGTAAGCGCGAATCCTATTGATAGATCTATTGGGTTTGACAACCCCACTCGGGCTAGTTAGCACTAGTTCATAACGGGTGTTTAGTACTTCGTTTTACTACACTTGGTACGGTGTAGAGATAACTTTGAAAAGGGAATATGCACGGAAAACATCTGTTAAGTATGGTTACTGGGCGCTCAACAAACGTATAGAATATCTTTGCAGAAATGTTTATAACATGAAATCTTGTGGTCTATTATTATATCTTATGCTGACTTTAAAACCTATATCTCACCAACCTTTGTGTTGACAGTTTAAAGCATGTTTATTCTCAGGTCCCTAGAAGTCTTCCGCTGTTTGCTTATACGTTATACAAGCTATGTGCATGGAGTCATACATGCTTTATTCGAGAAAACTTTGCATTCACAAAATCATCATCATGTATCTTATTTTGACTGTACTGTCAATGAATGTATTATTGTAAACTATCATTTACGGGGATTGTCTATACGTAGAAATCATCAGATTTCAAAAACTTTGGATTTTATATATTCATTTATGGTGTGTCTTTCAAAAGAATGCAATGTTTACAAAACGTATCATATAGAGGTCAAATACCTCGCTATGGGACCAATGAATGATGTACTGCGTCTAAAGGGATTTGAACGGGTCATCACACATGCAGACACGGTCGAAGTCCAGACTTACTAATGCATCATAACAACTATTAGTTAGACAGGTCAATACAATAACATTTTGTCCTATTACGAGGTATTGACCTCTATATGATACGTTTTACAAACATTGCATTCGTTTTTAAAAGACAACTTTTATTACAACAATAGTTGACAAATATGCATACCATTTCACAATATATCTAATTTATAAATGACTTAATCTTGTCATTTACTTAATAATAAACTTTTTGAACTCACTACTAGAATGCAACGTCTTTTGAAATATACCATGAATGACTCCAAGTAATATCTTTAATTCGGGCAAATGCACAGCGAAAGATTTCTTTCATACCTGAGAATAAACATGCTTAAAAGTGTCAACCAAAAGGTTGGTGAGTTCATTAGTTTATCATAAACATTCATTTCCATCATTTTAATAAACCACAAGATTTTCATTTCCATTTTTCATAAACATCGTACAGGCATTTCGCAGTCTGCATAAAAATATCATTCTTATGGTGAACGCTTGATAACTGAACTAACAAGATACATATAGAATATCCCCCGCATACAGGCATTTCGCAATCTGCATGCTATATACCGGCCGTCGCAATCAGTATATATCAATCGAAGTACTAAAGCATTCGTAACCCGAATGGGACGTGTCAAGGTCTATATATCTATCTTTAGGATTCGCGTCAATTAGGGGCCATTTCCCTAATTCTTAGGCTACCAAGCTAACAAGGGGCAATATTCGGTATTCGTAATCCAACCATAGAATATAGTTTAGTACTTGTGTCCATTTCATAAAACAGTTATAAAAATAGCGCATGTATTCTCAGACCAAAAATATATGTAAGAAGGGAGTAATGAAACTCACGATACTGTATTTCGTAGCAAAAATACATATGACGGCACTGAACAAGTGCAGGGTTGGCCTCGGAATCACGAACCTATATCATTTATATATATATTAAAACATGTAACAAGTTTATATATTAAAAATGATAATTTTAACAAAAATGATAGTTTTAAGATTTATAATGATATTCTAACAAACATGATAATTTTAATAATAATAATAATTTTTAATAAAAAGTATAGTTTTAATAACATTGATAAATTTTTAAATGATAATAACTAATAATGATACTTTATTGATAATAACACTTTTAATATTATAAATTATCTTAATAATAATATTTAATAATATTTATCATAATAAGGATAATAATAATAATATTTTATAATAATAACAATTCTATCCAAAATGATAATTTTTAATAATAATAATTCTAAAATGATAATAATAATAATATTTTATAATAAAAATTGATATTTCTATTAAAAATGATAATTTTAATGAAAGTGATAATTTTAATATTAATGATCCCTTTCATAATAATAATAATGATAAAAATAATAAAAATGACAGTTTTGATAAAAATGTTAATTTTTAATGACAATGATAATTTTAGTAATAATATCAAGGATACTAATTTTAATAATCATTTTAATACTAATACTAAAATAAATGATAATTCTAATAATGATAAAAATGATAATTTTATCTATGTCATAATCTTAAAGTATCTTAACTAAATCCTAATATTAGTTCATAATCATCTAAGCTAAAAGTTTTAATTTATCAATTAACGCAATCGCATAATCATAATAATAATAATAATAATAATAATAATAATGATAATGATAATAATAATAATAATAATAATAATAATAATAATAATAATAATAATAATAATAATAATAATAATAATAATAATAATAATAATAATAATAATAATAATAATAATAATAATAATAATGATAATAATAATAATGATAATAAAAATAATTTTAAGAGTGACGAGAATTATACCATCCTAATTTCATCGTTATAGCCTCGTCAATATTAGCATACCCATAACCTCCTTAGCCATAACCCATAAATTCCATAGCTATAACCCATTCGAATACCCATTTTGAAAACACTCACTCACGAACCCCGTCGTAGTATTTTATGTATAATAATACTAATAATAATAATACTAATACTACTAATAATTAATAATAAGTTTAATAATAATAATAATAATAATAATAATAATAATTTATATATATATATATATATATATATATATATATATATATATATATATATATATATATATATATATATATATATATATATATATATATATATATATATATATATATATATATATATATATATATATATATGCGAGAGAGATAGAGAGTATGATATATGTGTGTGTGCAGAAGTGAATTCGATCGAGCTATAAAGAGATCCTGGGACAGGGAGGCTCGGAATTGCGAGCCTTTCCAGTACAACTGGGTCGCAATTGCGAGCTCCAGCTGGATCCTGGAAACTTGGTTTGTTTCATCTGCCGACGGTTTATATAATATTTAATATATTTAATTTATATAATTATTTAAATTTTATATTATACTTACGTGCATAGTTAATTTGTAAATTTAGTTCCAATGACTTGTACGTTGATGCTCGACTTATGTCCCGGTTCCGGTTTTTCGAACGCCCTTTCGTACGCTGAGAAAACTTGTACTTTACGTTTCGCGACATGTACCTTTATCAATAATTAGAATTACTCGCCCATAAATTATATTACATGAAATGTAACTTATACATTTGAGTGTTTTGGTCATTTGCTTCTTTAAAATAACGTCTTAATGTATATATAATATTATTATTTTAAATCAGAACGTTTTATGACTATTTTAATATTTTATTTTATCACCTTGTAAAATATATATATATTTTCATTCAAAAAATATAAATTTATATATATTATATATATTTGAAATATTTATTTAATAATATAATATTTAGTCTTTCAAAACTAATTATATTTTAAAGATCATTATATTTAATTTAAAATCATTTAAATATTAGAAATTGTTATATCACATAACGTTTACACTTTAAACTTAATTTGATATAATTCATTTATGTACTAGCGTTTACTTTAATTCCTCAAACGTTCTAATTAACATATCTAAATATCAATCGAATCAATAAACGAATGTATTAAAATCATATATATATAAATATATATATATATATTCAATATACATAAACACGTTTTAAATACATGTTGCAATTTATTTATTATTAGTTCTAATAATTAATATTCTAATTTATTGTATATATATATATATATACATATTTATTTACAAATAGTTGTTCGTGAATCATCGGTCAATAGTCAACGGTTAACTGAATATATAACAATATTTCAAAAATTTTGAGAATCAATATTACAAACTTTGTTTATCTTGTCGAAATCATATAAAGATTAGGTTTAAATTTGGTTGGAAATTTTCGGGTCGTCACAAATCTTTCGCTGTGTATTTGCTCAATTTAAAGATATTAATTGGAGTCCTTCATGACATATTTCAAAAGACGTTGCATTCGAGTCATTGAGTTTAAAAATATTATAACACAATAAATGACAGATTAAGTCATTTATAATTTGGATATATTGTGAAATGGTATGCATAATTGTCAACTATCGTTGTAATGAAAGTTATCTTTTAAAAACGAATGCAATGTTTGTAAAATGTATCATATAGAGGTCAATACCTCGCAATGGGACCAAATATTATTGTATTCATCCATATGGATTTG